>NC_064614.1:443025358-443625358 GCF_023898315.1 Schistocerca nitens
AAAGCTAATAAAGTCGTTGCAGGGTAGGTAGTGCTGAAAAGGGTTGTTAAGGAAAAATTGCGATCCACTACTCCGTTTCCGTGTTAATCAACACTGATGTTAGCCAGATTCAAGCAGACCGCCGAAGACGGTGTCGCCTACTGTGTTCTTCGTATGTTTTCGTAATACTGAACAAGAGAGCGATATAAAAATAGCACACGGTACGGTAGCAAGGATCGAAAGCGAGCCAAATGCCGGGGTGCGCAAGAGCCTGACTGGCTAACTTCGATGCTAATTAACCCGGAATCGGAGCAACGTACCGAATTTTTTTCTGAACAATTATTTATCAGCATAACCTACCCTGCAACACCCTTACAAGCTTTTTAGACTGTGTCTAATCACCCTTTATAGGCCACTAGCAACTGGTACCAGTTTAGAAGAAGCAGAAGTGCTTAATTTCCATTTATTCTTCACAGTTGCAGTAATCCATATCGTTCTCCAGGTAATCTTGAGAAATACTGAGAGCCACTTCGTCCACAGTAAGTGTTCCGCAAGGATTAGCGAGCAATGCTGCAGTGACAGGTAATTCAGCGATCGAATAATCATTCTTTAAATAGATCCATCTGTAAAATTCTGGGTTTTCCCTTCTGTTGTACGTTCTTTTCCAAGCAACAGCTACTCACCTTTGTATCCTGCTGCGAATGAATGACTTCGAGCGTTTTCAAGTGCTTCCGATATTGGCTGCAAAGTTATTGGCCTTTTCAGATGAAATGTTGTTCGTCTTAATTCCAATTAAAAATTTCCCCTCCAGTAATAAACAAAGGATTGAACCTACACAAGGTATCGGCAGCACTGATACAGTCGACGGGGAATTAATGTTTCTTCCACGACGCCATTACCCCGCTACAAATGGACTCCTAAGTTTATTGTTTCTAGAATTCTCAAAAAACACATCACTTTGCAGCTAATATTTATCTCCGCCCTTTCAATACATGCGTGAAGAAGCAAGTTTTGAGTTAGTAGTCACAACGAAGCAGAAAATAGAGCTGTAGGTAAATGTATTATGTGAAATGGATATCACTAAGACTTTTCCCGCGAGTCCAGTTATAAATTTTCCTAAAAAATGCGTTCCTAGGAGTTTATTTTTTGGTGATACGACTCTTGTTTTAATCGCCCCCTAAGATTTCTGTGAACGTTGAGTCTCGTAGTACGCTCTTCAGTTATCATACTGTTTTGATACACTCTTTTCCTTTCTTTGATTCATTCCACGAGTTCCGATTATTGCATGATGAGTACTCTTCCTCGATTACTGCATGGAATCTGTCAACTCCTGAGTTTGCATAACAAGATCATTCTATGTTATCATCATCAAACCCATAGCGTAAATCATTCCTAGTCAGCCCTGTTCAAATAAGTTTTCTCTTACTAGCAAAGTTTTCACACTGTTGCACTCTTCTTGCACTTCCACAACATGTACGACGTATTGCAGCTTATTTGCTTTAATGTGTTAGGATTTGTCCATCAACTCCTTGGATTAAAAGAGACCTACAATGTTGTAACTTTCCCAACATACTTTCGCTATAGTTTAAGTTTGAAGATTGTAGAATGTACATATTGCAATGCATAGCAACGTTGTTGTAACTCTTAACTGATTTGAGTAAATGGGTGCTGAGACATTGGCACAATAGAAGTTAGTCATCCAGATATGGCTTACCTCTTGAAAAGTAACGCACCTTCTCATTTACAGTTCTAGTATTTACAGTTTTAAGAAGTTCACATTTGTTGGTTCTTATTACCAATACCGACTTTTTCTCTCTGACTATATTATCTTTTTGCGCTTTGCGTTGTACTTCGAAACTCGATAACAAATGATAGACTGGAATTTCTTCATGGAACAGTATTATCCACTATTACTTAACACGCATATGAACAACTGGTTTCAATGATGGCAGTTTTGTAACAAGATAAAAAAACATCTGAAATGGTTTCTTTCAAATAACTAAGTAGTTTCATATTACACAAGCACTTAATAATAAGTTGAATATATCTTACTGATTAACAACACGTGCTGTACAGTGAGCAGCCAGGACATGATGACCACCGACCTATTATCGGCATAAACCCGTCCAGACGATAGTAGCGTCACCTGGCGAGGAATGAGTGCTAGTCACAGACACGGGCGGTGCATGGGGTATGAGTGAGTGTGCTGTCGGTCTGGAGAATGGGAAAGGCGCGCGATTGGTCTGAGTCTGACCGGAGCCCAGAGGCTCGGCACGAGAATTTCAGAAACTGCAGAACTTGTAGCGTATTCGAGGACTGCTGTGTTGAGTGCCTTCAACAAGTGGCGAAACCGAGATGGAACCACCACCAGACGCCGAGGGGTTGAGCAGACATCCCCCATTACAGATGTCGGACGTCGTAGGATGGGCAGACTGGCAAAACAGGACAGGCGGCGAACTGTGGCGGAACCAATATCAGACAAGTGTGTCCGAACCCACAATGCACGGAACACTCGACGACCCATGCATGTGCCAATGTCAACACCACATCGGCAACTACGACTGAAGTCGGCACGTGACCGTCGGCACTGGACGTTGACGCAGGGGCAGAGTGTTTCGTGGTCTGATGAATCCCGATGCCTTCTTCATCATGCCGATGGGAGGGCGCGAATCCGTCGTCTTCCTGGGGAATTGCTTCTTGTCACCTGTACTGCAGGTCGGAGACAAACTGGCGGCGGATCCATTATGCCCTGGGGAACATATACGTGGACGTCCGTGGATTCAGTGGAGCTCGTACGAGGCACCATGATGGACAAGGACTATCGTACACTGGTTGGAGATCACGTACACCCTTTCATGACGATCATGTTTCGCGACAGCAGTGGCATTTTTCAGCAAGCTAATGCGCCATGTTACAAGACCAGGAGAGTGATGGAGTGCTTTGAGAAACACAGTGTCGAGTTCCAATTGCTATGTTAGCCCCTCAGCTCGCCAGATCTGATCCCGAGCGAACACATCTGGGATGCAATTGAACGTGGCGTCAAAACTCATCGCCCCTCTCACGGGCATTTGCGAGAATTATGTGACGTGTGTGTGCAGATGCGGTGCCAGCTTCCTTCAGCGACCTACCAAGGCGCCACTGCTTCCATACCACGACGCATCGCCGCTGTTATCTGTGCCAAAGGTGGACATAGTGGCTATTGGGCAGGTGGTCATAATGTTCTGGTTGATCGGTGTATGTTGCTAATATTACCTGTTTTAGGGTCCTTTCTTGTAATTTACAGGCTACCTTAATTGTCTTGCGTGGTAATTCTTTAATACTCTGGACGCAAACAAACTCACGAGAAAATGAATTACAGGCATGCATCTACTAAAGACTAGCGTCTCCTTTTAAGCTGATGACGGCTACGAGACACCGAAAGCGTTGGTATCTCAGTCTGACCAATCGCTTCCCGTAAGTCACGGGTATTGGTCACATCCGGATGGAACATCCGCAGATTTCGCTTTATGACGTTCCAGACGTGTCCTACAAGATTGAGGGCGGGTGATCTTCGAGAGAACGCAATCATCTTCATGTCCGTGGTTTCTTCTTCAGTTTCGACACCATGCAGAAATGATTAGTGGTAGCCTACGCAATCGTACTGAAGGCACAAATCATTTTCTGGTTCCTGGCTCCGCACCGTTCTCCGCTGTGAAAAGATGGCAGCATTTTAAGGACCCCATGTCATGTCACGTTAACAATCGCAACACGAGAACATCTCCACCATTTCCTAGAAAGAAGCTCTGTTGGTATATGGGATGCACCGTTTTACGTGTAACTGAATGATTAATGTCATCATAGATAAAAATTAATTAGTAAAGGTTCATAATGTTGAAAAATACTATATTCATTCTTTTCATAGCACACGTACATTACTACATACAGATTTCACTTTCATCCTCCTATTCAGTGTGATATACCTTATATGTACCTATATAATTTGTTAATACTTTCATTAAACATTCTTTCGCATCAGTTCCTTCAAAATAAATTCTTTGAAGCGTATACACCGAAAGGACAGCGTCTATGAGAGACAAACAGGAGTGAGTGGTCGTAGGCTGTAGGGCGCACAAAGGCATCGTAATTTTCGCTTTGCTGCCTCTTCCCTTATGAAAAAATTGATTGTTAGTAACAATTCTTGTAGGAAATTTAACGTACTTTCAATTGTTGTGAAGGTTTTGTTGGTAAGCTGTATATTTTTCGAATTGTGGGCGATGGGAGTGGGCATTTTTTTACTTTTTCGCAGAAGGACCTAGAAATCTGTCTTTCAGCGTGCGTAGCACCGATACGTCTCACCAGAAAATTAAATATGACTAGTGAATTATGTAATAAATTCAATATATTTTAATTTTATATAGTCATCTACAGAACACGCACAGTTTTCGAGACATAAGCGAAAAACAGAAAAATGTGAGAACATTTTGTGGTTTTCTGCGTTCTTCGTTGTGAAGCCGATCTCCTAAAAGGCAGCAAACATGAAATTCAGATTCATCACCCCCCAAGCAACAAACAGAACCGAAGACAAAAAAACTTCTGAAGTTTTGTTACAGAGAAACCACCATTTGAATGGCGTCCGCTTGATATTGCTACGATCAAGTACACTGTTGCCAAGGGTATATCACTTTGTTCGAAGGAGAGTTAATGTATCAATCAGTTTAGACTGTCACAGTGGCAATCGTAGCGAGAGACTGTGAACGTGTGATCTTAGGGTAAACTGCCGCTGGTGAAAGTACCCGCCAGCCACACACCTTAAAATAATCCATATTATTCGCACCTCCTTACAGTGCCAATGCTTAAATATCAGTATACCTTCTCTACTACATCATTCCAATCCCTGTGTTCAACAGTAACGCTGACGCCTCGCACGATATCTAATAACATTCCAGTCACACTGCATGCACAACTACTCCATTGTGTAGGGGTGTTCTCTCTATGCCCTCTCTCTGATACAAGAGCTATCATTAACTCATTGCTAATGAATCATTAAAAAGAATTATCCGTGAGTACCACTTGGTTTACAGAAGACGACCGCACTGTTACGACTTCTGCACCACTTGTTAGCAGCAGACACAATGGCTGCGCCAAAGACTGAGACGGCGGGAGTTTTACAATTACTTATTGAACTTTCTTTACAATTTCTCCTTCGTCGTCGCTGCCCAGCCCTGCGGACCCCCCGCCTGGCTGCTGTTGTGTAGATACTCCCGCAGTGCGCGCAACGCGCGCCGCTGATCGCACTCGGAAGCCTCAGGCCACCACTGCTCCGCTGAAGCCAGGATGCCCTGTGGTTGAGATGAACTCGTCGCCGCTCGGCGCCCCAGTACGGGCACGCCCACGGAGCCGCGTCGCCGTGAGGTCAGCTGCCGACGCCTGCTGCACCGGCGGCTGGGTAGCCATCACTCGCGATGTCCGCGAGGTCCCGTCGTGGGCGGACCACGCGTCATGGGGCCCGGGTTGCTGTGAAGTCCGGGTGCCAGTTCCCGGCGGCGCCTGTGACCAATACCGCGCTGCGGCCGGTCCTGCTGGAAGTTCTCGCTGTAGTTAGTCAGCCATGGTGCCGACCGAACTCGGGCCGACCTCCAGAGCTGTAGTTGACATCTGGCGGCGAACGGATGACTCCTGCGAGCTGGAACAGACTTACAGAATCGTCACCTACGAAGATTGAACATTCGGACACGGACCACGTCCGTCCTCAGATCCGAATTGCTTCCTAATGGCTTCTGTCTGTTGCTGCCTGCGCTCCACTATTTATATCCGGCAGGAGGACGTTTTTTTACCCTCGGTGGTAGCTTTATGTTATTACTCCCACAGTATATTGCAGCGTAGCTTAGCGTGCTGGCCACACTTCCCCTTACTCAGCACTCTCCAGGCTTCGCTCGGCGCTCGGTCTGTGTGCGTCCTTGCGTCAGCCTGTGGTTAGACTGCTGCTGTCAGCAAGGCTATCTATGCCTGCCTACTTCACAACGCCTCGGTCGCCGGCGTGCCTCTGTTTTGTCATTCTCCACTGCGTGAAGCAACGCTTACTACATGTGGCCGCAACAGCACGAAAACTATGTAAGTGACAAACAGAAAAGACACGTATCAGTGGACAGAACATCTTCCCAGGTTTCTATTCGGGATACGTGCTGTGTTGTAGCTGCAGAGTGCATCTATAGGGGGCAGACGACTCAAAACACGTAGGAAAATCATCCGCTCCGCAATATCGTATCGAACTAGTTCTTGCCTGCAGACAGGCAATGCAGTGAACAGATTGCCAAAGCGGGCTGCTGTTCTTCCAATCATGTATTGACCTTTGCCATGTCACAAACTCTGCTCATATTGAGCACCTGTAATGTGAATTAAGAATTTGGACACACGCTCTCTCCATTGACGTGTTTGTATTTTCTGTAGTGTTGTAGTTTTTGGTTCAAATGGCTCTGAGCACTATGGGACTCAACGGCTGAGGTCATTAGTCCCCTAGAACTTAGAACTAGTTAAACCTAACTAACCGAAGGACATCACAAACATCCATGCCCGAGGCAGGATTCGAACCTGCGACCGTAGCGGTCTTGCGGTTCCAGATTGCAGCGCCTTTAACCGCACGGCCACTTCGGCCGGCTTGTAGTTTTTGGGCAGTCGTCTTCTGAAAGCTACATAAGAAAAACGCCATAAGTGACTAGTAGCAATTCTCATTCCTCTCCTGATCCCTGTGGGCTGCTCTGTTGATTTACACTTAAATGTAATCATCCGATAGTACTCGCTCGTACTCAACAGAAAAACTGGACGGCTCACACCTTTGCCATTAATAGCTACACCTTATGTCGTCATCTCACATTCTACGTAATACGAGGTGTGGCTAGAAAAAAACCGGACTAGTACTGGTGAAACAATAAAACGAATGCAATAAGGCTGAAAGTCGCGTGGCCTGTCACGTGACTCTCGCTCCGCCTACTGCTCGAGTTTCATCTGCCTCCTGCACTCAGTCTGCCCGTGGCGTCTGTTTTAAGTAGTTGACGTTTTGTCTGTGCGTCGGAAAATGTTGAGTGTACAGAAAGAACAGCGTGTTAACATCAAATTTTGTTTCAAACTAGGAAAATCTGCAAGTGAAACGTTTGTAATGTTACAACGCCAATCGATGCATTGGAAAACTCCTGGTTCTCCACGACAAAAAAAAAGCACGAATGTCAAAATCGAAATTCAAGGCAATGATGATTGTTTTTTTTTTTTTTGACATCAAAGGGATTGTGCACATTGATTGGGTACCAGAGGGACAAACAGTGAATCAGCATTACTACATTAGCGTCCTGGCTACCCTACGTGAGCGAGTACGGAGGAAACGGAACGATTTGTGGAGAAAAAAGTCATGGATCCTTCACCAAGACAATGCCCCAGCTCACAGTGCGTTGTCAGTGAAGACGTTTTTGGCAAAACACAACATTCCCGTCTTAGACCATCCACCCTACACACCTGATTTGGCCGACTTTTTTCTTTTCCCTAAAGTCAAGTCAGCTTTGAAAGGAACTAGATTTGAGACTGTTGAAGCAGTAAAAGAAAAAGCGACGGAAGTAATGTATGGACTTACCGAAAAAGATCTGCAGCATTGCTATGAACAGTGGAAAATTCGTATGGAGCGGTGTAGAGACCGAGGAGGGGAGTACATTGAAGGAGATAACATGAAATTGTAAATAATTGTAAATAAATGTTTTTTCCAGCATCAGTCCGGTTTTTTTCTAGCCGCACCTCGTATGTATGTGCACGATAAAAAGTACCAAGTAAAAACAATTATTTTAGCTTATAACGTCGCTCTGTAAAACTGTTAAATGTCGCAAGGAACAATGAGGGATAAGCCTCAAGGAAGAAGACTCAGCTCCTCCTCTGATTACTGCAGAACCCATACGGTACCCCAGTATTAATTACTTTGTTACCAAGGAATGGAGCAGTAGGCCAAATATCAGCCGAAACACAATCGTCTATGGCCAATAGCTAATCTACACCGAGGTGACGAAAGTCATACCTCCTACTATAGTGTCGGACCTTCTTTTACGTGGCTTAGTGTAGTAGCTGTACGTGGCATGGACTCAACAATTCGTTGGAAATCCCCCTGCAGAAATACTGAGCCATGTGGCCTCAATAGCTGTCCATAATTGCGAAAGGGTTGCCAGTTCTGGATGTTGTGCACGAACCGACCTCGCGATTGTGTCCCACAAATGTTCGATGGGATCCATGTCGGGCGATCTATCCTTGTTTGAGAACATAAAGTCTAAGAATAGCTGAAAACGCTCTAAGTAGCCGAACATAACCACTCTCAGTCAACGATCGGGTCAGTCCCATGTAAACATAACCCACACCGTTATCGAGCCACCACCAGCTTGCACAGTGCCTTGTTGACAACTTCGGTCCATGACTTGCAGATCTTACCAACTGAAATCGGTACTGATATGCCCAGGCTAGGAAACGTTCATCGCACGTCCCACATTGATTTCTGCCGTTATTTCAAGCAGTGTTGCCTGTCTGTTAGCACTGACAACTCTACGCAAACGTCGCTGCTCTCGATCGTTAAGTGGAGGCCGTCGGCCACTGCATTGTCCGTGGTGATAGGTAATGCCTGAAATTCTGTATTTTCGGCACGCTCTTGATACGGTAAATCTCGGTGTACTCAATTGACTAACGATTTCCGAAATGAAGCGTTGGACACGTCTAGCTGCAACCACCATTCTGTGTTCAAAGTCTGTTCATTCGCGTCGTGCGGCCGTAATGACGTCTGAACCCTTCTCACATGTATCATCCGAGTACAAATGACAGCTGCGTGAATGCACTGCTGTTTCATATCTCGTGTACGCGACACTACCGCCATCCGTATATGTGCACATTTCTGTCCCATGACTTTTGTCCCCTCAGTGTAATATCAAACTTGACGGAACGGTTTTGCACAGAGGACATTCAAAAACAAACCGCCAGAAGTAGAAATCACCGAGAAGTAACATCTGTATTAAGCTAAATGATGTTCGAAAACTGCGTACATATTCGCCATGGAGAATACACTGCACGTTCAGGGTATTTTTAACGCCCCAATTTTTTTATTTAAATAGACCATTTTTTCTCATTTAGAGTGCCATCGGTCCATTGACTGCTTTCAATTAACACATTAATGCAGAAACTGCGAATTTTTTTATTAAGAGGAATCAATTTGTTGCGTCGAACATGAGCTGAAAAGTGGAGTGCGATAATTAATGCTGAACCATTTCTGCTCTGAGCGTGTCACGATGCATCAATAAAAGCAGCTTTCCACGCCGACAAAAAATGCTATTGATTTCAGATTTAATAACGTTTTACGGCAACAATGTGGTCCATGGTGGAGCATAAATTCGGTTGCTGTATAAGATGTCATACTGAACACCGGACGTCAGTCAGATACATATACGATCATATTTCCATTTGCCCTATCTACAAAAGCTGCTTAACAGTTATAATATTTGTTCTGTCCGTAGTACATTCTCACTCCTACAGTAGATGCAGCGTTTAAGTCACGGGGCTCGTATCTGTGAGAAGCTGAATTCAAATGCCAGTCCGGTTTTCAACAACAAATGGGCCCAGCTCAAGTAACATTCAGTTTCTAATCACTTTGACTGTTTATCGTGTCTACCATTTATCATTAGGGGAAAAAATGATAAAATTGTATTATATTTTGAAGAAATTGTGTGCAATTACAAGGAATATTTTTGGAGGAACTCTCCAAAAATCGGTTCAATTGTTTGGTGATGCACACCGCTAAGATGTAGATAGATTATCTGTAGTTGCTATGCATGAGGATACGAATCATTACAGCACAGTTAAACCAAATTTTAGCATTATTCAGTTTCCTCGAAAGGCTGAAAGAGGTCTACTCATCTTCGATCCTTTCATCATCGTTTACATTTTCCCATCATACACAAACTAAGGTTTTACGAATTTCTATCTATCTATGCTTGTGGCACACTGGTCTAGATGTAGCTTCTCTAAATAGTAACCTGGGTTCAGCGTTCGAACTCAACCATGGTTTGAATTTTGAATGAAAATCGTGAGGAATGGAGGTCGAAGATTTCCTGCGTTAGTAGTCACCTTCGTTCTGTCAACGGCCTTGTCAAGGAGGACAGAGAATGGACGAAGTTTCGGGGCACCCTCTTGCCCTTGGGCTGGGGGATTGCTCTTAAAAGGTGGAAAAATCAACAACGATCAACGGCAAAACGATCCAGAAGGCAATGGAAACCATCGAATTAAAGACAAATAATGTGTATCTACAGACCATGTAACTTGTAATTGAAAAAGTATCATTTTGATCTCTCAATTGACAAAATAATGTGGTTTAGTCCCCCATTCGGATCTGCTAGAGCGTGGTGCCTAGGGACAGGTGACCAGAGGAATAACACTGAATACCCAACGAAACGGTAACGTTCTGCAAATCTAAGCGAGAAATGTCAGACGTTGCGTCTGGTAGGCAAGTTACAAAATCTAGAAAGGAAATGCGAAGGTTGAGCCTAGATATATTGTAGGTCATTGAATTGAAATGAAAAGAAGATAAAGATTTCTTGTAGGGAGAAGGTAGTATAATACAAACTGCAGAAGAGTTCTTCACGAATGGAAAGATAGGGCAAAAAGGGAGTTATTGTGAATAGTTCAATGATATGATTATTCTTATCAGAATCGAAAACAACGCCAACAACAATAGTTCAGCTGTAGATGCCGACGTCACAAGTGGAAGAGAAGAGACACAGAAAGTGTATGAGGACAGTAAACGGGTAATTCAGTACATAAAGAGACATGAAGATCTCATAGTCATGGGGGATTGGAATGTTCAAATGTGTGTGAAATCTTGTGGGACTTAACTGCTAAGGTCATCAGTCCCTAATCTTACACACTACTTAACCTAAATTATCCTAAGGACAAACACACACACCCATGGCCGAGGGAGGACTCGAACCTCCGCCGGGACCAGCCTCACAGTCCATGATGCAGCGCCTGAGACCACTCGGCTAATCCCGCGCGGCTCGGGGGATTGGAATGATGTAGTAGAGAAGGTATACTGATATTTAAGCATTGGCACTGTAAGGAGGTTGGATTATTTTAAGGTGTGTCGCTGGCGGGTACTTTCACCAGCAGCAGTTTACCCTAAGATCACACGTTCACAGTCTCTCGCAACGATTGCCACTGTGACAGTCTAAAATTGATACATTAACTCTCCTTCGAACAAAGTGATATTTACCTCTTCTTTCTTGAAGAAGAAGATGCAGCGTCCAGCTCCGTGATAGATAATGCAGTATAATAATAAGAATGTTGCCGTTTGCTCCGAAGTGTGCAGGCTACGGTGTCTCCAGCTATCGTGTTCAGTATGTTTATTTTGTTTTTCCCATTAATGATTTTTGCTGAACACCGCTACTTCAAATGAATGCATTGATTTATAAATAGCTCACATTCTTTATGGTCAGCAGATGGTTGACTCATTAATGTGTAACGAACTTGCCCTGTCTTCAGTCTCTTTCCTTTATCTCATTATCTTCACACATCACTGTGTGAAGCCTGAGTTCTTAAGTTGCCAAGTTCCCGTTTCCCCCTTCTGTACGCTGTTTTGAGTGTTTTGTAAATTTCTCCACTGCATTTATGAAGAGACTTATTAAATGATGAATCTTACTAAGCGATGAATCTTGTTTATGCCTGTGTTGTTGCGAGAAAATCTCTTTCTGTGGGACGGTATTCCAAGTTTGCGATATTTTAAGATTTAACACCCTTGACTTTGAGGATGGAAGTCGTCGCTCGTGTGAACTGTTCCATCCTGTCCCTATTATTGAGATTACTCTGTAAATGAATTTAGTGGTCAAGTTTATTTGATCTTGTTCTGAGCGATCACGTCATATACAAACTATGCTGGTACAAGTCAACACTCCACACCCTTTGCTTTCTGCTCTGTTTCCATGTGTGACATCTGTGTGAACACTGTTTTCTTTCATGTGTGGGTGATTATAGTCCTGACTGGTCTGAATTTATGGAAATGATTTCTATATTCATTAAGCCTTACCAATTATATCTTTGGTACTGAAGATGATCTTTTGTGAAGTGATCATTGAGATAATTCCTGTTGCAGACTTGTAGTGGTTGAATTACTTTAAATGATTTAAATGTTATATTACTGGCGTGTCATTGGGGACCTGTGTAGTTTAGTGTAGTGTAGTGTAGTGTTATGTCTGCGCTGCTGTGGATCAGCAATAATGGAGAGGGTAATGCCCGGTGCCAGCACACAGACAACTCTTTCGCAAAGAAACCATTAACAATGTCGGGCGTCACTTCATGAGCACCTGCCTGGAGATTTGGAATGTAGCCCTGAACATTCGAAACAATTCTCCCGATCATGAAACCATCTCGTTTTCCCAATCCAGCCATAAACAATGTATTTTATTTGTTTCTACCTATAATATTCCAATTTGGTATCTCCAAAATGAGAAACTTGGTCCTCTGAACTCCATTCTGAACTCCATTCTGTTGTTGGACATAGCCAGCTGCCTGCTATATTAGCTACTGTATATGTATGCCGATGACGATGTACTGACATCCTAACAAGAACAGTGATTCTGTGGAATTTGGACAGAGTACACAATTAAATGGAATACTGTTAGTTCACATAGGAAACAGACGTGATATTCTGATATGGCTTGGACAACAGCGTTAATGTATAGGTTCGTGTCACGTACGTCGAATGATATCCTTAATACCGCGTCCCATTTGGAAAACGTTCCATCGACTTGCAGATGTGAAATTACTCCCAAATTGACTAGGGGTCGCCGTAGACCTCGCAGGCTTCACACGCCTGATATGGAGGAGCGCGTGTTTTGACGAGTAAAAGATGTTCCTGAAACAAGCGGGCTGCAGCCATAAACCTTGCACTTTTGTGGTAAATTATGCATGAGCAGTCACGTAGGCACAAGGAGACCGTGCCAAATTATCTGTTCCACCATTGGATTTGAAATGAGAATGCTGAAGATATGCAGTTAACAATTTGTATTATTTTATTTACGGATAAGGCAGCACTGCACATTTTCGAGTGGTCGTGGAAGTAAGGCATCAGCTTCGTTTTCGTGTGGACAGGAAATGTGGGGACAAATTCATAAGCTCATACCCGAGAAATTGATGAATATTCTTTTTCACCAACTTCTCAGAGAGAAATAAAGCGCGCTATTCTCGAACGTTACCCTTAGTAACACATCGAATACGGATCAGCACCAGTGGGCATGCTACATATCGTAAGATAACATCCAACACAAACGTTGAATGATCGATGGATTGGTCAAGGAGTTTCATTTGTATGATCTCCCTGTACAGGTGACGTTATTCCTTAGATTTCTGGTTAGGGAGACATTTAAAGGTACCGGTGTCTTCCACACCCAACGACATCATGCACACACTACAGAAGCGTGTGTCTCAATTATGATGATTATTAGTGTTTTAGGGCGCCAAATTCCACCGAGTACGGTAGTGTGTGTTTTCTCGAGTTAGAGATTCTTTGAGAAGGAGGCCTGAAGGACGAAGCGGTAACGAAGCTGGGCACCTCCTGTAGTGTCGACAGAAAGTTGGCTTTCGTGGGACAAAAAATGGTTCAAATGGCTCTGAGCACTATGGGACTTAAGAGCTGAGGTCGTCAGTCCCCTAGAACTTAGAACTACTTAAACCTAACTAACCTAAGGACATCACACACATCCATGCCCGAGGCGGGATTCGAACCTGCGACCGTAGCAGTCGTGCGGTTCCAGACTGAAGCGCCTAGAACCGCTCGGCCACATCAGCCGGCTAGTTTGAATTGTATTTGGCGTCAATGGTGTATGGTTTATGTTGGTTTGCGTGTGTGTGTTGAGTACTGTGGCAGAGAGAGAGATAGATAGATAGATAGATACATACATACATACATACATACATAGAGAATTTTTTTGAGTGTTTCTTCAAAAATTAGTTAGTCTAGTCCACCACATAGTGCGGTAGCCATCCACTCGCATTGCATCCTTATCAGGATGTGCTTACATAAATCCGTATCCTTTCACTCCCTAAGTTTTCTGAGTATGACACCTAGCAGCGGCTGGCGTCAAAGCATAAGAGCATGCGGAAGTAATTTATTATTTCTTAGAACTATATAGTGATCACTATATTTTACTACAGCGTCAAAAAGATTGAACTACTTAAACAGAGGAGACACATTGCCAGGAGAGAGAACAAATTGTTCATGGGAGGTTCCCGTAAATATGTTTTGTATATTTTCATGAGCAGTGCAGAAGAGGCAATAGTTATGAACGTTTCTATGCCTGGAGGAACGACTGTGCATCCTGCTACTACTTAAGTCGGAGTAATAGAGGGCATCTTCCATTTCTTATTCAACAGAATTCTGTCTCCGAATAGACAAGTCATAGTACACTGCTGACCATTAAATTTCCTCCAATATGCATTCTGGCGCAGGTCGGTAGGAGTAATGATTACACAGTGCGTTCCCCATTCAGAAATTGCATTTGAATGTTGACTGTTTGCGACAATACCGCGTTATGCTTCGTGTGAGCAAAAGAGGAAACGTCTAGCAACACCTGTCGGAATTGGACAGCAGCAGGGTACTGGGCTGTCAACACTGATATTCATCGTTTCCCGATACTGTTGCTCACGCTGATTGGGATCTCGCGACTGTCATGCAACGGGACGGCCATACTTATGGGGGGCTAGAACGAAATTTTTTTCAAATTTTCGGATTTTTATCTCATTATAAAATCTGCAATTTTCCAAATAAAAATGTATATATAGCACTTATAAACTCACATGAGAAGTATTTTATTTTATTTTTTTAAATACAAACTATACCGGTTGAAAATGCTAAAATTTTTACATGGATTACTTCAAGATCTATTAAAATCGGTAATTTTTTATATAGAAGGCTGTGGATTGCTGTGTGTTAAAGGTTAACAGTGTTGGTCATGTCCAGAAGAGGATGGGCACCAGGTTGAGGAAGTTGGAACAAAGTTTGAGAGACAAAAACTTTCTGATGGTAAAACCATAAGAGGCAGGTTGACAGACAAAATGATTGATGAACTACAACAGTATTATGGGATGACCATAAGAAATAATACTGAGGATTTGTTGAAAATTAAGCAGGCAGTATGGGCTACCTTCTTCCAAAGACTGCCAACTGATTAAAAACCTGTACACCACCTTTGCCCTGCTGGACCTGATTCATGGTGCAATTAACGCAATGCCCAGCACTCAAACAGTTCATACAGCCATAAACATTCCATCCCAGCAGCAGTGATGGATATCATAAAACCTATGTACAGAGATCTGGCAAATCCTGAATTACTGAAGAAGTGTCTGCATGGTCAGACTCAAAATCCCAGTGAGTCGTTCAATAATCTTACATGTACTCGGTTACCAAAGAATGTTTTTGTTGGAATGAAGACACCAAAGTGGTGGGGAGGGGGGAGGGGGGGGGGTCAGTGATGCTGTTATTGCTTTTAATGATGGCAACACAAGAGGATGATATACAATATGGTGCATGGTGCTTCTGAGTTACTAAAAATAAACAGTTAAGCATACATTAAGTGAGTTGAAGTCTTTTGAAACTTTAGAAGCCGTTCCTGAAAATTTACATTTTCTGTTGCATTTTTCCCTAAATCTCAAAATCTCAGAAACCACTTCGAGTAGAGTATTAAAAGTTTCGTGGAGTAATAACATACCTATCCTGAGTCTACTGATCTAAATTAAGAATATAATGTTATGTATAATTAAAATTATTTAGGATAACGCACAAAAAAGTACACAAAATTTTAACCGGGTAATTAAAAAATTGTATTTCCGAAAGCAGTGGCTAAAATGCAAATATTGTAATTCAGTAGACTCAGAACATACATTTTAATATCCTGTATAAGTTTCATGTCAATGGCTACTGTGGTTCCTGAAATACAGGGAAGCCAAGTCACTAAATTTAACATTGTCGGGATAGGGCGTTCCAACTCCCCTTAACGCCACCCGGAATCTCAGCAGCTGTGCGACTAGCGCCCGAGACGGCAGACACATTGTTTGCTTATCTCTGCTGGATTACCTTCAGTCAGGAATGTGACTTTCTGCAGCAAGATAAGTATGCACACGAACAGAGCAACAACGTCTGGAGCGCTACATACTGAGACAGCACACAGACCAAATCTGTGGCTTCCCTTGATGTGGCAGCAGAGATAGATGGCGGAAAATGGTGCGTCCAACGAAAATACTACAAACAGGGTTGGCAGCATGTTGTCTTTTCAGACGGATCTCGAGTACATGTTAAGGGGGGTAGGACGTCAAACGGGACGACTTGTAGCAGTAGAGGCCCCACAGGACATTTTAATTTCCACTGTCTATACTTTTACAAATAAATTCATAAAACTTTGAAAGCATGATCAGAAAGGATTCAGGATTCATACTCATAGTAGTGGAAGTACAAAAACGTAACATAATACATTTTTTTACATGTGAAATTTCATCATTTTTTCACTTACTACTGGCTGCATTTGTTGCTATAGGTACACTTTTCTTCCTAAGTAAGAGAGATTCTTCGATGAATTTTGCACAGCATACAAACTATAGTTACATGTGTATGAAACTCTAGAGATTATTTAATTTATGATAAAATGAATGAACTGTTACATTTTAAACTTCTTGTCTAGAAAAAACTCAAATTTTATAGTTAATTATCTCAATTTTTACCACAGTTTTTAATAGATTTGGAAAATTCTATAGTTTTATACACCTGTAAGTACTGCTTGTATGCTGGGCAAAATTCATCGAAGAATCTCTCTTACTTAGGAAGATAAGTGCACCTACAGAAACAAATGCAGCCAGTAGTAAGTGAAAAAATGATGAAATTTCACATGTAAAAAAAGGTATTTTGCTACGTTTTTGAACTTCCACTGCTATGAGTGTGAGTCCTCAATCCTTCCTGGTCATGCTGAGAAAGTTGTATGAATTAATTTGTAAAAGTATAGACAGTAGAAATTAAAATGTCCTGTGGTGCCTCTCCTGCTCCAAGTCGGCCCGTTTGACATCCTACCCCCTTAAGAATTATGAACGATGTATTCATGTGTAGAGGACCCGAGTAAAACTTTTTCACATTGTATTCTTAACTGTCGTAGGAGCTCAGCATCTAATGTGATTGTATGGCGTATTGAGACACATGATCATCACTGTTCACACAGCAGGTAATTTAGACAGCAACCATTACGTTCCTGACTATTAAGACCAGTGGCTTTTCCCCACCTTTGAGGTCTTCGTGAGATTACCTTTAAGCAATATAACGCAAGAACGGATGTTGCCTTGCAGTCGTCACCTACATCGAGACAGATGGTGTTGGAGTGTTGCTGTGGTCAGCGCCTTCTCCGACTCTCTCACCCACTGACATGTGGTCACGGATTGTTGAGAAACTCTATAATTAATGAACGCCATCTTGCAGTCCAAGAATCATGGAATGACGTACACGTATCTGTCACCCATAGTCACTTCCATTCGATGCCCAGTTGGGTTAGAGTTTTCGCTGTTGCCAGAGTTGGCAGCTCTGTGTACTAAATTTTGCGCCCTGTACACCCCCAAACCACCTATGTGTGGTGCTCATACTGTAAGACCTTCTGTACACACACCATCAGATTATTTGACTTGTCGCTCTAACGAAGTAGGCGAGCGTCAGCAATATGTCTCGTGGTCTTATCGTGGCGTGTTTATCTTCTGCCGTTAGGTCAGACGATAGAAATGCCACTTGCACGCTTAGAGTAGCAGATTGACGGTGACCAACTTTAAACAGAACTTGATTAATTTTCACACACATTTGTTAAAATAATAACCAGCATGAAAATTACTTAACTTGGTTCTGGATGCTATTTACAATTGAGAATCTGAAGTTCCTTTGGTATTGGTATCTTAATCTTATTCTCACATATATCTCTGATACTTGACAAAAGTGTCTATACATTTATCTTCATGGCTATGTACAGGAATGCGGTAATCTTATTAGCTGCAGACTGAAACTGGACCATAGACTAGTACAGACAAATGTAGACTGGTACAGACTGGTGCAGACAAATGCAGACTGACTAATCGGAGGTCTGCACACTCATTATAATACCTCGTGCATTCATGTATCACTGCGCAAGTGTGATCCGCGAGGAGAAAAGGTTCTACATTAACAGCAATCTCATTGGCTGCGTTACATATTAATACGCGGATCGGCGGAAGCAGAATTTGGTCCGTCTCTAAGGTAGCGCCATCTCGTAGTGCGGAGACAGACGAGCGCTGCGCCTGCGCTGTTGTGCTTAGCGTGGCGCGCTCTAGTGGGAAAGCTGTGTACGCACTGACTACGCGGAACTATGTACACAACACTATGAATTTACTTATGTGTTCTTCGTGCTGTACTGCACACAAAAAATAAGTAAAGTTTCATCACTCCCTCTTTTTCCCGGCGAGACAATTTTAATGTCCAGCTGTGTAGTTCTACTTTTTGAACCACTGCCATGATTGCTGGGGGAAGAGGAGCAGAAGGGGAACGACCCATAATGGCGGTCAGAGCTCCAGTTCAGCCGCACAGTAGGCGTTATTCAACCGTCGCCCTCCGCCCTCCCCCCGCAGCATCGCAGTGCACAGCGGCTGCAGGTGTTGGAGCGGCGACGCGGCTCCGCGTCCCTGGGGCCCGGCGCCAACTGATTACCGCGGGCGGAGATTGAGTGTTGCAGGCCGGCCCCGCTACTGTAGCAGTGGCGGCGGCGGCGGCGGCGGCGGCGGATCGGGTTCAGACACTGCGGCCCGTGGCAGCGCCAGATTTCCCAGAGGAGACAGCCGGCCACCTCGCCGCGCTGCGCCGCGCTACGATCCAGTTGCGATTGTCCCCGCTGCTTGTTTGCTTCACTCGCTTCTTACGCCGGTTGACATCTGGGACAACTGTCGCCGTCGATGCTCCAGGCGCGGAGAGCTGGTCGCGGAAAGATAAGCAGCCCGCGCCCTACCCGACTGTGGCAGAGAAGGGCACCCAAAACTGTGTCGTGACACAGGACTCGTCGAATGTAATGTGGAGACTTAGAATTGTCTTCTTAGGTTGTACCGCCGTGATACGTCTCTGGAATCGGTCATAACAGTAAAATATCCGATGATTATGTTTGGTTTGTGGGGCGCTCAATTAAGCGGTTATCAGCGCCCGTACAAATTCCCAACCCTTGCTCAGTCTAAACTCGCCACTTTCTAGGTGATTATTCTGCTATTCACAATAAAGTGCCTGGGAGAGGGTTCAATGAACCACCTTCAAGCTGTCTCTCTACTGTTCCACTCTCTAACGGCACTTAAATTTTTCTGTGCGAGCCCTGATTTCTCTTATTTTATCGTGATGGTCATTTATTCCTAGGTGTGTACCAACAGAATATTTTCGCAATCGGGGGAGAAAACTGGTGACTGAAATTTCACGACATCCCGCCGCAACCAAAAACGCCTTTGTTTTAATGATTGCCACTCCAATTCACATATCATGTCTATGACACTGTCTCCCCCATTATGCGATAATACAAAACGAGCTGCCCTTCTTTGTACTTTTTCGATGTCATCCGTCAGTCCCACATGATGCGGATCCCAAACCGCACAGCATTACTCCAAAATAGGGCGGACAAGCGTGCTGTAAGCAGTCTCTTTAGTAGACCCGTTGCACCTTCTAAGTGTTCTGCCAATGAATCGCAGTCTCTGGTTTGCTCTACCCACAATATTATCTATGTGATCGTTCCAATTTAGGTTATTTGTAGTTGTAGTCCCTAAGTATTTAGTTGAATTTACAGCCTTCAGATTTGTGTGACTTACGACGTAATCGAAATGTACCTGATTTCTTTTAGTACTCATGTGAATAACTTCAGACTTTTCCTTATTCAGCGTCAACTGCCACTTTTCGCACCATACAGATATCTTATTTAAATCATTCTGCAAGTCGTTTTGATCATCTGATGACTTTAAAAGTGAATATTGTGACGAATACAGGGATTAGCGACCACAAGGCAGTTGCTGCTGGGCTGAATACCGTAACACCTACAACCATCAAAAAGAAACGCAAAGTATATCTATTTAAAAAAGCTGATAAAAATACTCTTAACACCTTTTTAAGAGACAGTCTTCACTCCTTCCGATCTTATCATGTAAATGCAATTGAGAAATATATACCACATAAATTAATAAGTGATGGTACTGATCCCCCATGGTACACAAAACGGGTCAGATCGTTGTTGCAGAAGCAACGAAAAAAACATGCCAAATTTAAAAGAATGCAAAATCCCCATTTTGGCAAAGTTTTACAGAAGTTCGAAATATGGCGCCTACTTCAATGCGAGATGCTTTTAATAATTTCCACAACGAAATTCTGTCTAGGAATCTGGCAGAAAACCCAAAGAGATTCTGGTCATACATAAAGCACACCAGTGGCAATAATGCCATAAATGATGATGAAATGATGAGGACAACACAAACACCCAGTCATCTCGAGGCACGTGAAATCCCTGACCCCTCCCCCCCCCCCCCCGGGAATCGAATCGAACCCGGGACCCTGTGCTCGAGAAGCGAGAACGCGACCTCAAGACCACCAGCTGCGGACTAAAATATCCGAACTAGTGTATATCAAGTCGAATGGTCACTCTGATAGACGCTAGTGCTTAAAGATTAAGCATAAACAGCAAAAGAGCGAAATGAACAGGTAAACATGATAACTGATTGTTCCTTAGCTTATTGGCAGAACTTGTCGCGGATCGCGCTGCTCCCCCCGTCCTCGGGCATGGGTCTGTGTGTTGTCCTTAGCGTAGGTTGGTTGAAGATAGATTAAGTAGTGGGTAAGCCCAGGGACCAATGACCTCAGCAGTTTTGTCCCATAGTCCTTACCACAAATTTGGCAATTTCCTTGTAGGTAGATAAACAACAATAAATGAAAATCACCAAATTGCTCACGTTCTACAGGATTAATTTGTTCAGGTTAACCGGTTTTCGGTTTACAATGTCATCACATTTTAACTGTCTATTGTCATCAAACAAGTTACAATGTTTGTAAACAACATTCGGAAGGATGTTACTCGTCTGGACTGACCCACAAATACATAGTAAATGTCATCTGTGACACAGCGGTGGTAATGCAATTTAAAAGGTAAAAAGTTTAACAATAAATAAATATAAAAGGAGAAAACCAGGGAAAACGTTAAAACTAAGCTCCAAAAACAGTGCCTTTATAACAGTTGACGTTAAATAAAAACCAGTAAAATAAAATAAAATTGCTACCTCACAAGACTACTTCAAGAAGCATTACATATGGAAAGCGATGCGGCAACCAAGTAAAAGAAAGAATTAAGAATTATAACGTACTTCATCTATCAATCACTCTCCACGTGTAATACCTCTTGAAGTAATCTTGACAGTTACCAATTTTATTTTATTTTGTCGTGTTTGATTATTTAATGTAAACTGTTATGTATAGGCACCGTTTTACGTGTTTGGTGTTACTGTTTTTTTTCTGGTTTGCTCCATTTATATTTATTTATTGTTCAGCTTTTTACCCTTCAAATTGCATTACCACTGCACCGCCAAAGCTGACATAAAGTGTGTGTTTGTTCCTCAGTTTAGACGAGTAACATCTTTTCCAACGTTGTTTACAAACACTAGAACATTTTTCGCGACGGTAGGCACTTAGTGTCTGTTGATGGCATTGTTAGCTGTGATGTTGCTTGGGATGTGATAAAAATTTTGTAAATGGAAAAAGAGCCATTGTACAAATTCATAAAAAGAAGTACGGGTTTATTAGGGAAACATAAATGCAATTCCATATAACAAACTCTTTACTATCACTGAAATTGTCAGAGAATCTTGACTGAAACATAAAAAGAAAATTTTTACGAGCCTCTTTTGTCACCCTTTTTGAGATGGGACCTTGTCTTGTTCCAACGAAAAGAATGGGAGTGCTGCAAACCTGCTGATTTCCACTCGTATGAGTAGATGAAACTGTATTTTATGTAATCCATATGTAAAACACACAATGCCAAAAATACGTGTGATTATGAATTAATTCATTATCAATTACTGCAATCAATGCCGGCTCTAAAGTAAGAAGACGCAGCTGCAGTAACGTTCGATCAGCCTCCATTGAGGCTAATTTTCTTTTCTTGGAACGAATATTGACATAATAAGCCTTACTAAGAATATCCACAAGCATAAAAGATAAAAAGTCGAGCTTTACAATATTTACGGACATTGGACTTCGTGAGTGCGTCAAGGAACTGATATACGTACAAAGCTTCTCGAGATTGACGATTCAAAATAGCCTCGTGTGTAACTTTTTTTCTTATAGGATTGTCCACAAAATGCCGAAAACCGGCTAGCCTGAATAAATTGAGACTGTAGGGCATATGCAATATAGTGCTTTACTTTAATTATTGTAATGATAATTGTGAGCAGTCACAGTAAATTACCACGAATCTTTCTCTGTTACCAGGAAATAGGATTCATGTGCAGGAAATAAGTTAGCTTCCAAAGAGGTCTGCTATTTTCGTTCACAAACGCTACCTGGCTGTGAATGCATTTTATGAAACCTACTTACCTGGCCTCTTCATTGCTAGGGCGCCACCTATTTCGGCCGATGCCTATGAAGATGATTACGTCGATCTCACTTCACTGATACGCATGCAAATGGACGAGCAGAGGGAAGTGTAGGCAAAGGAAATCTGAAGAAAGTATGCCAGAATTTGGGCATTTCTGTACAAATCGAATTTACTCAAGCCATTGCGTAACAGATTATGTCAACAGCTACATGGTGTAACACGCATCAGTACATTCGAGCATTATTTTTTCTTCGGTGAAAACATGAGTTTACTTTACACAGCCTCTTCATACCTAAAGTTCACCATTAATAAACCGAATGAGACTGACAAATTGTCCTGTAAAAATTAAAAGGTAGCTTGAGCAGAAAGTTCAAAACAACAGCAAACAAAGAGAAAGGGAAAGATTTGCCAGCACTAACACTCGTCAGTGACGTTGCTGTGGAGACAGGAAGTAAGGAACACTACCTAACGGAGTGAAGGTGTTATTTAGACAATATTCTGTCCAAAGGAAACAGAGGGAAAAATGCCGAGTAGATAAACACGTCTAGAAAATACATAACGTAGGAAGCAAAACAGTTCCGCTATGAAGGAAGTAAAAAGCACAAAAAAGGAATATAAACTTTATCAGCTGGCGACTGAGACTGAGGAAAGCACTTCAGACATTAAGTGTCTGCAGCAGGGCACCCTTTAGTTTCTAAAAGCAGACTGTCTGAAACCTGAGAAAGATAATGACGGAATAATTATATAACATTTCTTAGAGAAGGGTATTGAGAAGAAAAGTTAATAAAGAGACTAGGGAAACAACAAAGTCCACGTCTCTGGTAATAGAAGGAGTGACAAGCTGGAAGAAATTTCTAAGATAAAGATATGTGTTCACGTGGACAATGATGACGCAGCATGAATTGATACGCTTTCTTAACATGTTGCACGAGGAGATTCAAATCACAACACAACTCAAAAGGAATTGCCTACTTTTCCTCGACATTTTTGTTCAGTACAGAGAGATTGGCATTCGTTAAAACACAGGATGTGGGAACCCGATGTACAAATATTCACGTATAGAGCTGTCAGTGATAAGTACAGTCCAACATCTGTGTACAAAGATCCTACTACATGTGATCGCAAAACATTCCGACGACTTCCCTATCCGTGGACGTCGGTTACTAAAGAAAAATTTATTTTCGCAGAGATTTGATTCAAATAAATTGTATGTGTAGTAAGTTGTAGCAAGCGAGAACTATTTTTAGAAACTGCACTGCAAAGTATAGAAACGTCTCAGAAATGCCTCAGTTTAAATAGCGGACCTTGATTTATGCACAGGCATACATACGCTGCCCGTCCACAATATTCCTAGACTGATTTTATTCCTGGTGTATAAGCGACATCAGCGCAGTAACTACGGTTGCTGCTTGAACTGGCTCTGAGCACTATGGGACTTAACATCTCAGGTCATCGGCCCCTAAAACTTAGAACTAGTTAAACCTAACTATCCTAAGAACATCACACACATCCATACCCGAGGCGGGATTCAAACCTGCGACCGTAGCAGTCGCACGGTTTCGGACTGTTGGGCCTAGAACCGCTCGGCCACCGCGGCCGGCTGCTGCTTGAACTAACAACTGTAAACAACAGAGGCGCATTCGACGGGCCAGTTGTGAGCAGGCCACATTACGTAATGGTCGTGCGTCCTTAGAGTGTCAGCGTTGTTGTTGTCTCATGTTGCAATGCAGCGAAGTCTTTAAATCAAGGGTTCTAGAGGTTTCCAGAATTCTCTGAAGAAAAGAAAAGCGTATGCGAAGTTTGTCCACAAGACGTTGACTGCCGAACAAAAACAAAGGCGCGTGGGCACCTGCCACGACGTGATTGAAATGCAAAATGCAGACAATTATTTTTCTCCAAAAAATCACCGCGGGTGACTAAACTAAGTGTTATAATACGAAACTAGAACAAAACGACAAAATACAGAAATTTACATGGAGGACCAAGGCTTTGGCAACGTAACAGCCAAGCCACCGTGAAGCGCAGATCGAACATCCCAGACAACAAGTTTTCTGGCAGGTTTACATGCTTCTGCGAACGTTCTGTGTTCTTGTTCACAAGCTGTGGCAGATTATGTGGAATACCTGAAGTATTAAAACCATCGTATTAACTTATCTCTATTTTTCATTAATCCAGTCTCGAAGCATTTGGACTGACGGAGCAAGTGATGTCGCGAGACCATTCATTCTGTCGAATATCATTGTCCATGCAGAAAAGTATGGTTCTGATGTTGAAATGTTCACGTTCTAATGAAAGACATTGCAGTAACCTGACAGATGTACACTACTGGCCATTAAAATTGCTACACCGGGAAGAAAGGCAGATTATACACGGGTTTTCTTTGGACAAATATATTATACTAGAACTGACATGTGATTACATTTTCACGCAATTTGGGTGCATAGATCTGAGAAGTCAGTACCCAGAACAACCACCTCTGACCGTAATAACGGCCTTGATACGCCTGGGCATTGAGTCAAACAGAACTTAGATGGCGTGTACAGGTACAGCTGCCCATGCAGCTTCAACACGATACCGCAGTTCATCAAGAGTAGTGACTGGCGTATTATGACGAGCCAGTTGCTCGACCACCATTAACCAGACTTTTTCAGTTTCTGAGAGATCTGGAGAATGTGCTGGACAGGGCACCAGTCGAACATTTTCTATATCCAGAAAGGCCCGTACAGGACCTGCAACATGCGGTCGAGCGTTATCCTGCTAAAATGTAGGGTTTCGCAGGGATCAAATGAAGGGTAGAGCCACGGGTCGTAACACATCTGAAATGTAACGCCCACTGTTCAAAGTGCCGCCAATGCGAACGAGAGGTGACCGAGACGTGTAACCAGTGGCATCCCATACCATCACGCCGGGTGATACGCCAGTATGGCGATGACGAATACACTCTTCCAATGTGCGTTCACTGCGATTTCGCCAAACACGGGTGTGACCATCATGATGCTGTAAACAGAACCTGGATTCGTCCGGGGAAAAAAAAAACGTTTTGCCATTCGTGCACCCAGGTTCGCCGTTGAGTACACCATCGCAGGCGCTCCTGTCTGTGATGCAGTGTCAAGGGTAACCGCAGCCATGGTCCGAGCTGATAGTCCATGCTGCTGCAAACGTCGTCGAACCGTTCGTGGAAATGGTTGTTGTCTTGCAAACGTCCCCATCTGTTGACTATCCGTTACAGCCATGCGGATAAGATGCCTGTCATCTCGACTGCTAGTGATACGAGGCCGTTGGGATCCAGCACGGCGTTCCGTATTACACTCCTTAACCCACCGATTCCATATTCTGCTAGCAGTCATTGGATCTCGACCAACGCGAGCAGAAATGTCGCGATACGATAAACTGCAATCGCGGTACGCTACAATCCGACCTTTATCAAAGTCTGAAACGTGATGGCACGCATTTCTCCTCCTTACACGAGGCATCACAACAACGTTTCACCAGGCAACTCCGGTCAACTGCTGTTTGTGTATGAGAAATCGGTTGGAAACGTTCCTCATGTCAACACGTTGTAGGTGTCGCCACCGGCGCCAACCTTGTGTGAATGCTCTGAAAAGCTAATCATTTGCATATGACAGCATCTTCTTCCTGTCGGTTAAATTTCCCGTCTGTAGTACGTCATCTTCGTGGTTCAAAAATGGTTCAAATGGCTCTGAGCACTATGGGACTTAACATCTATGGTCATCAGTCCCCTGAAACTTAGAACTACTTAAACCTAACTAACCTAAGGACATCACACAACACCCAGTCATCACGAGGCAGAGAAAATCCCTGACCCCGCCGGGAACCGAACCCGGGAACTCGGGCGCGGGAAGCGAGAACGCTACCGCACGACCACGAGCTGCGGACCATCTTCGTGGTGTAGCAGTTTTAATGACCAGTAGTGTATAATGTCCGCTATCAGTTGTTTCTACTCTACTCTCAAGGGAATATAATGGAGAAAGGCTGGTTCCATGGAACTTCATGACACTTTCTCTTTCACTCTTGCCCTCTGCGTTTATTCACTTACGATATGAATTAACATCTCATCTGTCGACTTACTGTCCGTCGAAAAATAAGTTCTTGATAGTGGAAGACTATGAAGACGTTGATTCAATAAATGTCTTGGAGTTCAAGTTTACCCATCCAGCTTTCTCAACGCCAGTGGCGGTCTAGGAAAATACTACTTGTTTTTTTTTCACTTTATTATGTACACATCCGCTGATTACTTTTGAAAATTCCCTTCTCAGTCAACCTCGGAATCTACGAATGCAACTATCTCTGTGACATGTGAAGCAAGGTTTGTGTAAAGAAATACTTTGTTAAGAAAGTGCTCTTGAGTAAGGTTCACGGCTGTCATTCCAAATAAAAGGACAGAAATCGCCGTGGAAACTCATTCGTTTCACAAAACTTCCGATCTGTCCGATGGAAGGAAATTCCCTCTTGCGTACATCCCGGTTGTGTGGCAAGGTACAGGATACCTCGTCAGGTAGCCCACCGCGCAGAAAATTACACTTTCTTCAAGGAAGTGGGAAAACATATGAGCACACAGAAGAGAGCTCGTTCCTTGAGAAACACGTATGTTGACGCACGTCCCCTTTCTGGAATTACTGTCTCACTTGGAATAACTGAAAACGTAGAGTACAGACATAACAAAACTTTAACTTTTTAGCCAGTTACACGTCGTGCCTAAAACTGAATGTTTCATTGTTTTAGATTATGTGTTGTTGATTTTAAAGATGGCCATAGGGTGAAGACATGACAATATAAATTGTAAAAGAGCATAAGACGTCCCTCACAAAATCTTGGAAACATCTGTTTCTTCTAACGTTAATTATTACCACAGATATGCAGTTAACAGCTCATTCTGGTAATAGGTCTTTCATTACCAAGATACTAGGAAACCATATTTTATCTGCTTAAAAGCCGAATTTGTGTAGGCAAAAACATGATAATTTGTGAGTATACCACTGAAGTCAAACTGATAAATTATAACTGGCGACTAAAGCAAAGATTGCGTTTCAGATTCATTCTGCAAACACTTTTCAACATTTCCCACTCATCGATAGAGCGTAAACAGTTTCAAAATTTACATGCTAGTGTTCCACGTAAGTTTGAGCCGAAGTGTTCCTTCTTGAGAGATCACCGCCACGAGTAGACTCGTTTTCTGTTCAGTTTTGACTAACAGTCTATAATACGGATTTATCTCGGCTGAATCGATTCAAATTTTACGTTTTAGGATTCGTTTGCTCTACTTTTTTAGAATACAGTCACTATCAGGTGAATCATGCAGTTCGGAAAGGTAGTCACGTTGTCTTAATTTTAGACTATTGTAGACGACCCTTTTTGGGATGTGAAACTCGTACATCTCATTCTATTAATCGCCGCTTAAATTAGACCCATATTCCGTCCCCCGTGAAGGCAGTTCAAAGGAAAGATTAATCTAACTCTTGCCGACCACAATTTCCGCTCCCATGCCAACCTCTCTCTCCATCCCAGAGACATAGCTACAGCTCTCGATTATTTCCCACATACACCCTAATCTCTGACTTCCCCTACAGTATTTTCCGGTCTATGGCTCAATCTAGTAAGATGAAACTTATTTCCTGAAGCCTTAACGTATGTCCTGTCATCTTGTTCCTCCTCGTAGTTTTTCAACAACTTTCTTTCCCTACCGATTCTGCGGACAATTTCGCATTTACTATCTTATCACACCACTCAGTTTTAGCAGCCTTTGGTAACAACACATCTCAAGCGCTTCTATTGTCTTCTTTACCCGATTCTCCTATTTTCCATGGTATATTTCCAGGACATATGTTTAGTACAAGTAGAATTCTTTTAGCGAGGAATGCTCTCTGGGCCCACCATAGTTTGCATCTAATATCCCCCTTGCTTCGTCCGTCGTACGGTACTTTGCTTCCAAAGTAGCAGTATGTCTGCACTTCATTTACCACTCTGTCAACAATTTTTAAGTTACGTTTATTTCATTTTCGGTACTCCCCAGAACTATCGTCTTTCTTATGCTTATCTTCCTTTGATATTCTGCTCATTCCATAAAAATGTCCTATATCACTTCCCCATTTTCATTTTCAAATCGTTTTTGGTCTTTCATTCTTATTGCTCGCTTTTGGTTTTCGTACATATTGTATATTATCCGTCTTCCTCTATAGCTTATATCTGTTTTTCTGAAAATTTTGAACACATTGAACTGCTTTACGTTTTCGTACCCTTTTTCTGTGTCGACGAATCCTATGAACGTGTAACGGTTTTTCTTAAGTCTTGCCTTCATTGTCAAGCGTGTCAGAACTGTCTCTCTAGTGTCTTTACCTCTCCCAAACCAAAACTAATCTCCATCTTAAGTGTCCCCAATTTCGTTTTCTATTCATCTGTGCATTATTCTTGAAGTAACTTGGATGCACAAGTTGTTGAGGTGTTTGTGCGATAGTTTACGCATTCATCTGCCTTTTTTCTGTCTTTGGGTTTGTGTGGGAGATAGTCTTTCGATGGCCTGATGGTAGACCTCCAGTCTCATACGTACAACATACTAATACGAATAATGGTTTGGTTGCCACATCTACCCATGATTTTAGAAATTCTGAGGTAATGTTATGTATTCCCTTTGCTTTGTTTGATCATTAGTCAGTCAAAATTCCTTCAAAATCTAATATTAATACTGGATCCTCTATGTCTTACAAATGAACACCAGTTTCTTCTTCTGTCACGTCAGCAGGCAGTTCCTTTCGCTTGCAGAAACCCTCAGCGGATTCCTTTCACACAGCCAGTATGTCTTCGGCGTTATACACTGGAATTCATTTTGCTTGTAAATCCTCCAAACGTTATTTTGACTTATTCATGTGCTGAGTCAGTTCTTCCAGTAATTACAACCTCTGACATTAAAGTTCGGTGAATGAAGTCAGAAAGGTCGATCGGGCAACACTGACGACTCACAATGCTGCACTTACGTAGCGGCCGGTGTTGACACCCTGCCCCCACCGTAGTTCAGTTGAGCATCGTGTGTGTTCCGTCTTAGACCTGTTGGACAAAGTGCTTGTTCAGTGCGTTGGTTCTGAACTGAGAACAGGACAGTGAACGACCAAAGGATCAATTTAAAGTTTTGTTTTAAGCTTGGCAAGACACCGAAAGAAACGCTTGCAGTACTGGTACGTGTTTATGAGGATCAAGCACTGTCCATGAAGTGTGTGTAAGAGTGGTTCGCTAGTTTCGAAAACGGTCGGGAAAGTGTTTCTGACAATCCCCGTAGCGGAGGACCGGCGACATTGAGAATGTGAGGACATTAATCACGAACGACCGTCGATTAACTGTGCGCGTGATAGTGGATGAACTGCAGATAAACCATGAATCCCTGCGACAAATCCTTACCAAGGAGTTAGGGAAGAGGAAAACGTGTTGTAGTCTTGTACCACATCACTTGACTGACGATCAGAAGCAGGCAAGTTTAGAGGCTTCACAGGATTTTGTCGAAACGGTGGATACGACACCCAATTTCTAGAACCGTATTGCCACTGAGGATGAAACCTGGTGTCTCCGGTACGACCCTGAAACAAAACGGCAAATCACCATCCCAAAGGAAGACTTCGTGCAAAGTTTCCAGGGCTTGTATCGCAGAGCTCTGCGGTGCATAGTTATGAGAGGTGACTATTTCGAAGGACAGTAAGGCAACTGTAGTTCATAGTTCATCTACGTGAATGTTACAGGACTATTCACCGAAGTTTATTGTCAGAGGTTGTGTAAGTAGGCTGTTTAGGTTTTTTTATTGGTAACGCCACCTCTGTATGAAAATCACTGGCTGTGCTGTGTGCAGTCTGTGGCTGCTTTGCATTGTTGTAATACTCGCCATTGTAGTGTTAGGCAGCTGGCTGTGAACAGCGCGTAGCGTTGCGCAGTTGGAGGTGAGCCGCCAGCAGTGATGGATGTGGGGAGAGAGATGGCGGAGTTTTGTAATTTGTCATGAACTGATATATATATGATGATATCAAGGTAAATACATTGTTTGTTCTCTATTAATATCTTTCATTTGCTAACTATCCCTATCAGTAGTTAGTGCCTTCCATAGTTTGAATCTTTTATTTAGCTGGCAGTAGTGGCGCTCGCTGTATTGCAGTAGCTTGAGCAGCGAAGATTTTTGGTGAGATAAGTGATTTGTGAGACGTATAGTTTAATGTTAGTCAGGGCCATTCTCTTGTAGAGAATTTTGAAAGTCAGATTGCGTTGCGCTAACAAAATATTGTGTGTTGAAAGTCAGATTGCGTTGCGCTAAAAAATATTGTGCGTCAGGTTAAGCACAGTCTTGTATAATTGTTCATAAGGGGACGTTTCATATGTCGACCCTTAGCCGAGGATACCTCACTGGAATCTTCTGATTTTTTCTTGTAGTTTGTGCAATTAGTGTAGATTTTGTTTATTGCTAGCGCGTAATTCTAGAGAGAATCTCCTTTGTAGTTGTAGTTTTTCATTGTTGTATAGTAAAATAGTTGTGGCATGCATGTAGATTTGCACCAAGTATTTCGCAGCTGCAATTAACTAGATATTATTTTCAGTGTTATGTTAATGTGTTCTCTTATTTTTGATCTTCAAATTGTGTTTTTCTGTGTTGTCGTGTGAAATACTGTGACAATAATGGCGTGTGAAAAACGCAATACTAGGCTCCAAACTAAATTGAGAAATGACAGTGAAGACGAAAGCAGTATGTTAGCGCCGCAGAATAATGAATTAACTAATGTTAACAGTGGTAATTTGGTAATTGCGCATAGGGAAATGGAGCGGGTTGCAAACAATGGCGTGGACAGTGAAACAATTAGTGAAGAGGGAAGCATTATCGATCGATCGGTCGGCAACAGCTCGCTTCAGGTATCGGGAATGACAGGACACAATTTTGCAAATACTATAGACTCAGGTTTTGGGTCCTCACCGTTTTCTCAAATGAGTCAAGACACATTTTCTGCTTGTCAAAATGTGAATGTTTCCGGTGCAAATTCACTGCCGAAAAGCACTGAGGAACATGTTTCAGACACCAATGCATTGTTATTACAATTAATACAACAAATGGGACAAACACAGCAACAGCTAGACACAATGGGACAAAATCTTCGAAAGTTAGACACAGTGGAACAAAATCAGAGTCAAACACAGCAAAAGTTAGACGCAATGGGACAAAATCTTCAAAAATTAGACACAATTGAGCAAAATCAGAAACAAATGGAACAAAATCAGAGTCAAACACAGCAAAAGTTAGACGCAATGGAACAAAATCAGAAACAAATGGAACAAAATCAGAGTCAAACACAGCAAAAGCTTCAAAAGTTAGACTCATTGGAGCAAACTCTTGAACAAACACGTGAGGATTTAACTAATGAGTTACATCACATTGAATCGAAATGTCAAAAAGTCTGTAATGACGTAAAAACACAAATTTGTGAGCATTTCCAACCTATTTTTTCGCGGCATGAAAATGCACTACAGAATCACAAAGCAGCCACAGACTGCACACAGCACAGCCAGTGATTTTCATACAGAGGTGGCGTTACCAATAAAAAAACCTAAACAGCCTACTTACAGTTGTATTTCCTTTCCGATTTTCACATTCTTTTTGCAGGCATTTTGCTATAGCTTCGCTGATACTGATATATTTCCTAAGTGACCTACATTCCTAAATTCTGATCTTTTTCCTGAATGGTTTTGAATTTCTGTCTTTCATCGATCAGTTAATCCGTTACCCATAATATCCTTGTAGTTGCCGGCCTTATACCTATATTTGTCTCTTCAACCTCTGCGATTGCACTTTTTAGATGTGACAATACCTTCTGATCTGAACTACGTAGTGTAGTTTTCAGTATCACACTATCTACAGCCTCTGATAATTTCGAACCCATATAATCATTCCTCAATACCTCATTGTCGCACTTCGTTGTACATTGAGTCTTCTTGGCGATTCTCTTAAACTTCCGTCCACTCTACACTACTACAATGTGATCTGAGTCTATAATGGCTCATCTGCTCCTCGGTATGTCTCATATCTGACTTTAGAATCTGTGCCTCACCACTACGTAATCCAGCTAAGCATCTTTGTGTGTCTCCAGGTAGTTTCCAAGCATAATTTCTACTCTTGCGATTCTTGAACAGTGCATTTCCTATTACTAGCTGAAAGTTTTGAGAACCTGAGAAAATTTTCTCTTTTGTCATTCCTATTGCCGAGGCTGTTTCTTCCCATAAGTCTGCCTTCTTATTTATTGGCCTTTGGGTACACCAACACAGCGAATTCAAGTTTGCCAAGCAGCCTGTCATTTGAAGACGTCAATGTATCGTTGCTAAAACTCCTGAGAAATTTAAAACACATGTCAGTGACGTCGTGAATAACACATAAATCTGGAGCCGCGCGACCGCTACGGTCGCAGGTTCGAATCCTGCCTCGGGCATGGATGTGCACGATGTCCTTAGGTTAGTTAGGTTTAAGTAGTTCTAAGTTCTAGGGGACTGATGACCTCAGATGTTAAGTCCCATAGTGCTCAGAGCCATTTGAACCATTTTTGAACACATAAATAAATACAGTGGTCTATTAAGTTAACAAACATATTTCTAGTCAGTCTAAATAAATACATATATACGTACACACACACACACACACACACACACACACACACACACACACACACACACACAAGCTCAACTGTTACGATTTCATCCCAACTATTAAAACGAACTCCACGAGCGATTTCCAAATGTCTACATTCATAGTAGGAAAGAGTCTTAACGCATTCGAAGGAAGTTCTTGATTCATGTGGGCAAACTCCGTAAATAGCCGATCTGACTCATTTTTGTATCGAGGGCAGCCAAAGTAGATATGGTTGACGTCCTAGATTTCCCCACAGGAGCCAAGTGGCAATGGCATGAAGTGGAGTCTGTACAAGGTGTCCGACGAGAAACAGTCAATATCAGGGAACTATTATTCGACGCAAAAATGTCTAGTAAACTTTGGGCCTAGAATGCATACTTTGAGAGCTATGATCACTTCGTCACCTTCTATACTGTGAAACTTTGCAGCCGACGTTTACAGTATATTTCTTTCCTTGTTTTGACTCATATTACCTCTCAAAATATGGAAAGCAAAGAGCTTGCAGTAGAAGAGATTTATTTCACTGTATCGAGGATGAAGAAGTCCTCGTAGCTCTTAGTGTATGCATTTTACTGTTCACCAGACTATTTTGCTTCCTTTCATATAACTGAATGTTGATCATTCCTCCTGGAACAACCTGTGGAGGTGTTGACGGTTGTAGCCGTCATGTAATTTCAACCTGTCAGTGATCCTTACATACTGTATCTCGTTCCCTGTGCCAGATGAGTTGCTTTTCGGAGCCCACTTTCAGCATACCATTGCGTCTCCGGCAAATGTGGAGGGATTTGTTTCTATCAGGTGCCCTTGTTCTGAACTTTGGTGCCCCATGCCTTGTTTCACTTTTTGCTATGCCTATAACTACAACAAGAAGATCATCCGCTGTAATTGATGATCCACATAAATGAGGCATCCGCTCTGATACAGCACCAGCTGTTCGGTTTAGCAGATAAGAACTCCCTTTGTCGTTACGAACGATGTCAGCGTTCGCTCCAAGGAGAGCGAGTCTGTTATATTACGATATGTGTTGCTGCCATAGTCATGATGTATCTTAATGCCCCTTCAATGTCTAGGAGTCCAGCATTTTCAGGAGGCGAAGTAATTCACTCTTTTTACTTTTAACAACCACATAGGCGTTGCCGACAGGTTCCTTGTGTTTACATCGGGCGTCGTACCCGCACGTTGCACCTGGCCATTGTTCTAGCCTCCTGGCTTTTTGATCAGCATTTATTAATTACTGTGTTCTCAGGTTAATACGTACGCCCACTACCTGGGTGATATTGTTGCTCGGTTTCTCAAAGTGCGGTTGCTGCCATGTCCTTCGAATGAGGTTCTGGTATTTCCTTAGTGCTGAAAATACATCCACAAGTAATGGCGGTGACTTATGGGGTCAGTAACGGTCGGTGTAGCGTAGCACTGTACACAAATTTTCTCAGCCCGTTCCCAGAACTTTGTAGGTGTTCCAGAATAACCTTTCTTCCAAAGCAGTTGAATACTACTCACAAAAATTCTCGAGATAACAGACTATGAAGTTTCCTAAGTGTCTATAATAAATGACAAACCGATAGTTCGACGAGCAATGCAGCTCTGTGGAACGATGCTTGCCTTCCATGTGGAGGGAAAGGGTTCGATCTCCAGGTGGATTGTATTTTTAAACATAGGTGCATAGTCGTACAAATTTTAAAAAATAGCCTCTCAAGCTTTTTAAGCATTTCCGTGGAGCGTGAAATACATGAAGATTGAAAAAAAAGACAAAAGCCAGCGCTCGAGGCTGGTAATTGTTGGATAGCTGGTTCGAGTCTAGTTTCGGTTATTACTTTTCCAGTTTTTTTTTTTTTTCGTTCAGTTCGAATACCTACGTCATATAAATATATGCTGATTAGCAAATATTTAATTGTCATTTTTATGAAAAATGCACGTCTTCTTATTTCTAATTACGAATTACACAAAAAATCCAGTTTTCATTGCAGATATATAGATACCTAAGGACCAATCCCTAGCATATAATGTTGTATAAAAAAATCTTACAAATTAATTTTTTCCATCTTCATATACCCTACGCTTCACGAAAATGCCCTTAGGATATGAACAACTGTTCAACAAATTACCACAAATGGGAATTGAAGGCCACCCATGTGGTAGTTGGGTATCCTACCACAGAGCCACGTAGCCCATCAAAACACTCAACTTGGTTCACAGAGTTAAACAACTTTGGGGGATTTTATTTAGATTTTGTAGGGAATTTTTGAGAGTTAGATCAAACTACTTTAAGTAACTGATATTTAATTCTGAACTTCACATACCATATATATAAAAAATTACAAAACTCCGATTACCGTGTGGTCTCTTTCTCAGTTTGAGACTTATGGTAAAAAAAAGTCTGTTTCAATTCAAGACGTAAACTTGGTACACCGTCAACTAAAAACAAATAGGATCTAAGAAGAGGAAAGTTACATAAGAGTTGAGAACATGTCAAGATAAGTGGAATGTAAACTATTTTTTATGGAATATAAAACAAAACCCATATGCCTGATATGCAATGAATCTGTCTCGGTTCCAAAAGAAAGTAACATCAAACGGCATTACAAGACTAAATATGCAGTTATGTTTGATAAGAACAAGGGACAGTTTCAACAAGACCAACTATAAGACTTAAAAAATAAACTTTCTGATCAACAACAGATATTTACAAGGGCGAATTAGAGTCAACGTGCCATGTGGAAGCGAATTATGCAGTAGCTCTGATAGTGGCAAAAAAAAAAAAATATCAAAGCCATATTTTGATGGCGAAATGGTATAGAAATGCTTAGAGACCGTCGTTGAAACTGTGTGTCCAGAAAAGAAAAAGGATATCTCAAAAATAAACCTGCCTCGTAAACTATTACTAGACGTGTGGACCACGAAGTCAAATAGAACATAAGTTAAAAAATCGTGCACCTGAGTATATATTTTATTCTCTAGCTCCGGATGAATACACAGATATAGCGGATACCGCCCAAGCGGCGATTTATGTCGCAGTTTTTGATGCCCATTTTAATGAAAGAGAAGAATTAGCGGCATTGTATCCACTTAAGGATACCATGAAGTCGACAAGATTTTTTGGAAGCAGTTATATTACCATTAAGTCGCTTTTCGTTAACACTTAACAACCTATCTGGGCTAAAACGGATGATGTTCCATCAATGGCTGGGAAACACGAAGGTTTAGTTCAGTTGACTGAAAACGAGGCCCGCAAAGTTGGCAGTACGTCGATGCTCAACTCTCACTGCATTATCCATCAAGAGAATTTATGTGCCAAGTTCCTCAAAATGGACAATGTCACTAAGTCGAAAGGACTGAATCGCTGTCGTTTCCAAAGATTTCTGAAGTCTTTGGATTCACAGCATGGTAACATTTCGTTTTATACAGAAGTAAGGTGGCTAACCAGTGCGAAAATGTTTCAAAGAGTGTTTGATTTGAAGCAAGAAATACAATCATTCTTTGAATGAATTTTCCAAGTGACTCCCGGAGTTCGAAGATGAAGAATAGGTTTCCGCTTCTGCGTTCTTTGTCGATATAACTAGCCACCTAAATTATGTTGATACCCGACTCAGCTGATTAGCTAATCAGCTGATTAGCTAATCAACTGATTAATGTCATGCACCTCGCGGGGCAGCCGAGCGGTCTTGGGCACCTTGTCACGGTTCGCGCGGTTCTCCCCCGTCGGAGGTTCCAGTCCTCCCTCGGGCATGGGTGACTGTGTTGTCCTTAGTGTAAGTTAGTTTAAGTAGTGTGTAAGCTTAGGGACCCATGACCTCAGCAGTTTGGTCTCATAAGACCTTACCACAAATTTCCTAATGTCATGCATGATGTTATTTCCGCGTTCCAAATTAAACTTAGGCCTTGGAAACAACAGTTACGAACAGCAAACGTCACAAATGTTCCTACACTGTCACAGCAATTGAACGTCGCACAGACAGCAGCGGTTAAATACGCTTCTTTGGTGTCTGACTTGAAAAACTAATTCGAAAACCGAGCCGGCGATGTGGCCGAGCGGTTCTAGGTGCTACAGTCTGGAACCGCGCGACCACTACGGTCGCAGGTTCGAATGCTGCCTCGGGCATGAATGTGTGTGATGTCCTTAGGTTAGTTAGGTTTAAGTAGTTTTAAGCTCTAAGGGGACTGATGACCTTAGAAGTTAAGTCCTATAGTGCTCAGAACCATTTGAACCATCGAAAACCGATTTCAAGATTTTAAGAGACATCGCCTGCTTCTTTTTGTATTTGCTACGCCATTCTCCGTAGAAATTAGTCCACTACCGGGACATTTGCTAATGGAATTCTGCAAAATGCAATGTCATGCACAGTTAAAAGATAAATATAATCAGATTGCTTTAGAAGAGCTCTACATTTTTTAAAAAAATATTCGCAACTGCGAATAACGACAACCGTCAGCTGTAGAATAGTATGACAACAATGAAGATTTGGGCCGGACGAGGACTCGAACCCGTATTTTCCGCTTATCGCGAGTGGTCGCCTTACCATTTGGCTATCTATGCACGACCCAACTTCCATATGTCGCCTACCATGTGTCTACGATCCGTACTCGTACATTCGTTATGTGTATTCCCGTATAGGGCAGACGTTGTACACAAGTCGCTTACCCGATATCGGCAGATAAATACAGTATTACATAAATACTGTACAGTAATGCAGTGGCTGTGTTATTCTGATTACGATGCAAAGTTCCTTTGGACATCCATGCATATTCAAAGAAATAGGCAATCCTGCGCTTACAGCTGTTAATAAGGAAAATCATCAGCTGTAGAATGGAGTGAAATGTACTTATTCACAATTGCGAATACATTAAGTGTTTTTCATAACGGCTGTAGTCGCCGCAGTGCCTGTCCCTTTGCACATGCATGGATGTCCAAAGAAACTTTGCATCGTAATGAAAATGATACAGTCACTGCAATATCGTAGTCCTATAAAACATATTTGGACAAGAAGCAGCATTTTGCAAACATGCTTTAAAAATGATTTCATTAGTTGAAAACATTACGTGTGAATTACATCAAATCACAAATGAGAACCCGAATTACTGATGTTCATCGGGAAAATTCTTTCCGAGTAACAACAACTTCTGTTGACACCAACAATGACTCAGTTCAGTTAAACAAAGCCAGACATCACACTATCAACGTATTTCATTAAAAGTGTAATAATTGTTCTTTTCTAAGATTTGTTTTATTTCATTTAAAAAACAAATTAATATTTCTTGCTTGTTTTGGCACACAAAACGAAAACTAGTAATGCGGTCTGCGGGGAAATTCCCTCTCATAAAGTTGCCCACCTACTGAAAAGGTTGGCCACTGCCGGTGTAGATGGTAGCTTCTTGATGGTGAAGGGCTGCTTTATAACTTTTTCCGATTGCATTACGGAACTAAGAATGGACGGAGTATGAGTTTCTACTAGCTACCTCACATGTGTTAATTTGTAAATCATCATCTTGAACTCTGAACTATTCTGACTTTGTGAATAATTCGCATGTTGTGACCACGAAGTGGACTTAGTTTCCGCACGTCCTGGATGACTATTTCGCTTGGGGATGCTGCTACCATTCTAATAACACTCTCAAGGCAACTTAACGGTGTGTAATAACGTTATTTTGTGTCTATATTGTCGCTAGATACCGTAGGAAATTTTCCACTTAGTTGAGATATACTTTCAAGAATAAACGTCATTCACTATCATTATCTGGTGTAGTCTACGTCAACTACAGACGTTAAAAGAGAATCCGTTTTATTGATGATTCATTTATCGTTATTTTATATGTCTGTTTATTTTATTAATGTGCAATTCTAGCCATTGTATAGACTGCAGGTTAGCAGCGAGTTAGCTACTGGGCATAAAAGCAGGCGTGAGTGGCTGGTTAGAGAGCTACTACTCAGGAGAAAAACCGTTAGGTGACATTGCATTAGGCTTACAAGTAGTCCTCTGGTACTTGCTGCCTCCACTCTGACTGGAAAAAATGTGGGCCCGCCCCAGTCCGTGGTGATTGCGTTGTTGGTGCAGTTGCAGGAGCACTTCCACAGCCCGGCAGCGCCGCGGTCACCTAAGGCTTATGACGCCTCAGCCTGTGGAACTGGGCTGGAATAATATGCGGGTGGCGGCGACGAGGCCGGCAGCAATTAATAGGTTGCCTGTGAGAGGCTTCGATAAATCGCACTACTGAGGTGGCAAGAAACGTCGGTAGCACAGAAGACCGGTGGAAGGATAGCAGCACGACCTGCATACGAGTTACCAACCATATTGTCATATCACGCAGTATTACACTTCGTTCGTTTCGACTTAGAAAATGCAGTGCAATTTTTGTTCCCGGCGAGATGGAAGCTGCGGCAGTAGCCACATTGAATAACTCCCTAGAAATTGCATTCAGGTATTCTGTGCGGTCCGGCATATTTTGCACATGGTAGTCTGCACCGCTTCGCACTTTTACTAGGAGTGGCCTTATCTAAGGCATTTAGGTCTATACCACTGCGCGACATTCTGACCATAAACATCTATAGTGGAATTTGTATTCGTAACGTAGACCGCTCTGACCAGCGACAGTAATTTTAACTTACTGAGACAGGACATATTTTACGTCTACATCTACGTCTACATACATACGCCGCAAATCACCGTACGGTGCTTGGTGGAGTGTACCCTTTAAGACTAGTCAGTTCCTTTTCCGTTCTGCTTGCAAACAGACGGAGGGAAAACGACTGCCTATACGCCTTCGTACGAGCCCTAATTTCTCTTATCTTATATGCGTAGTCCTTACGTGAAATGTAAGTTGGTGGAAATAGAATCACCTGGCAGTCACCTTCAAATTTCTCCATAGTGCCCCTCGAAAAAGAACGTCGCCTTCCCTCCAGCGATATCCATTTGCGTTCCCGAAGCTTGTGCGTAATACTTACGTGCTGTTCGAACCTAGGGGTAACAAATCTAGCAGCCTGTCTCTGAATTGCTTCACCGCCTTTCTTCCAACCGACCTGTTGCGGATCCCAAGCGCTAGAGCATTATTCAAGAATGATTAGTGCTTCCTGTATACGGCCTCCTTTACAGATGAACCACACTTTCCTAAAATTGTCTCAAAAAAAAAAAAAAAAACACCTTCCCTACTGCAATTCTTAGACGCTCGTTCCACTTCATATCGCTTTGCAATGTTACAAAAAAATGGCTCTGAGCACTATGGGACTCAACTGCTGAGGTCATTAGTCCCCTAGAACTTAGAACTTGTTAAACCTAACTAACCTAAGGACATCACAAACATCCATGCCCGAGGCAGGATTCGAACCTGCGACCGTAGCGTGCAATGTTACACCTAGATATGTAATCGAGGTGAGCGCGTCAAGCAGCTCGCTAATAATGCTGTATTCGAACATCACTGGATTGTTTTTCCGGCTCATCTGCGTTAATTTACATTTTCCTACTTTCATCACACCAACCAGAAATTTTGTCTAAGTCATCTGATATCCACCTACAGTCACTCAACGACAGCACACTCCCGTACACCACAGCATCATCAGCAAACAGCCGCAGATCGCTGCTCACCCTGTCTGTGAGATCGTTTATGTATTTAATGTGTAATAGCCGGCACGGTAGCTCAGCGTGTGCGGTCAGAGAGCCGCTTGGCCTCTGTAATAAAAAACTGAGTGGAAGGATGAACCACCGAACTTGAACAGGATGTCTTGCAGCGTCCGCAACGACCAAACACAACGATCAACAACGAACAAAATTTTAAAAAAATAAAAATTTTAAAAAATAAAAAAATAAAAAACAAAAAATAAAAAAAGTGGTCAGCGTGACATATTGCCGTCCTACAGCCCCGGGTTCGATTCCTGACTGGGTCGGAGACTTTCTCCGCTCAGGGACTGGGTGTTGTGTTGTCTTCATCATCATTTCATCCCCATCCGGCGCGCAGGTCGCCCAATGTGGCGTCGTAAGTAATAAGACCTGCACCAAGGCAGTCGGACCTGCCCCGCAAGGGGCCTTCCGGCCAATGACGCCAAACGCTCATTTCATTTCATTGCTTAAGAAGTCTGCGAACCACTCACATATCAGGGAACCTACTCCATATGCTCGTACTTTCGTAAACAGTTTGTAGTGGGCCGCCGTGCCAAATGCTACACGGAAATCTAAAAACGTGAAATCTGCCTGTTGCTCTTCTTCGTGGATATCACATGAGAAAAGCTGAGTTTCGCACTAGAGGTACCTTCTAAAGGCGTGCTGATTCCTGGACAGACGTCTTTCCGTCTTAAGGAAATACAATATACGCGAATGAGAATTCGCAGTAAACTGGTGTTACGGATATTGGTCTGTAGTTTTGTGGGTCCGGTCTTTTATCTTTCTTATATAAAGGAGCCACCTTCGCTTTGTTCCAGTCGCTTAGGACTTCGCTCTGGACGAGAGACTGGCGATATGTGCAAGGTAAGTGAGAGGCAACTGACGTGCTCTCAACTCCTTCAATTGCTTCCTCCGTACTGAGGACTGTGCGACGGTCAGACGATGGTGTATTTGTACGAGTCTCCTGGGTGAACGATTTCTTAAATGCCGAACGGAAAACTTTGGCACTCCTTTTGCTATCTTCTACTGTCAAGCCAAACCGATCATCGAATGACTGGATACAATTCTCAGACCCGCTTAGCGATTTTATGTAGCGTCAGAATTTTCTCTTGTTCTCGGCAAGATCTTTTGTTAAGGTATGTCGGTAGTAGTTGTATGCTTTGTGCATCGACCTTTTTCCTGCCTCACGGATTTGTACTAGCTTTTGCCTGTCGCCATTTGCGCATTCTCTTTTGAACCGAGAATTCGTTGTTAAACCACGGTTGGCCTTGTCTGCCCTTAATCCACTTATTCGGCGCATACTTCTCCAGCGCACGATTTACAATCTTTTAAACTTTGCCCATATTCCCTCTACCACCGACTATTGGAATTAAATGATGTCATTTGACTAAGTATTACTAACAACTGCTTATCTGCTATTTGAGCAGAAATACTCTGGTAGCGTTCTTGACTGATTTATGATACTCGCTGTGATGGCGTCACGGCCACTAATCCCTGTCTCTATAATGACGCCATCGATATGGCCAGACCTGTTTGTAGCTACAAGGTCTGAAAATATTTCCATTGCGTGTGCGCTAACTAGCCGCTCAAGCCAGTTCTCGGAAAACGTGTTCTAAAGTACTTCACAAGACTGGCTGTCTGCAACCCCGCAGACGTCCCAGTCTATATTCGTCTCCAACTAATGTTGCATTATCTGGGTGTTTCCGTGCTGCTGACCGTAGACTTCCTCTGAATGACTCTAAAATGGTCACAGCGGAATGGGTGGCTCGTTAAACATCCAACAACTAACTTGATTTCACCTGGACGTGCTATACGCGACCAGATACCTTCAATGTCACACTCAAATTCGTTCTCAGTAGAGACAATGTGTTTGTCATCTGCAACGGAAACTCCTCCTCCTATGGCCTCTAACCTCTTTTTTAGATATACAGGGTTATTACAAATGATTGAAGCGATTTCACAGCTCTACAATAACTTTATTATTTGAGATATTTTCACAATGCTTTGCACACACATACAAAAACTCAAAAAGTTTTTTTAGGCATTCCCAAATGTTCGATATGTGCCCCTTTAGTGATTCGGCAGACATCAAGCCGATAATCAAGTTCCTCCGCACTCGGCGCAGCATGTCCCTATCAATGAGTTCGAAAGCATCGTTGATGCGAGCTCGCAGTTCTGGCACGTTTCTTGGTAGAGGAGGTTTAAACACTGAATCTTTCACATAACCCCACAGAAAGAAATCGCATGGGGTTAAGTCGGGAGAGCGTGGAGGCCATGACATGAATTGCTGATCATGATCTCCACCACGACCGATCCATCGGTTTTCCAATCTCCTGTTTAAGAAATACCGAACATAATGATGGAAGTGCGGTGGAGCACCATCCTGTTGAAAGATGAAGTCGGCGCTGTCGGTCTCCAGTTGTGGCATGAGCCAATTTTCCAGCATGTCCAGATACACGTGTCCTGTAACGTGTTTTTGCAGAAGGAAAAGGGGCTGTAAACTTTAAACCGTGAGATTGCACAAAACACGTTAACTTTTGGTGAATTGCGAATTTGCTGCACGAATGCGTGAGGATTCTCTACCGCCCAGATTCGCACATTGTGTCTGTTCACTTCACCATTAAGAAAAAATGTTGCTTTATCACTGAAAACAAGTTTCGCACTGAACGCATCCTCTTCCATGAGCTGTTGCAACGGCGCCGAAAATTCAAAGCGTTTGACTTTGTCATCGGATGTCAGGGCTTGTAGCAATTGTAAACGGTAGGGCTTCTGCTTTAGCCTTTTCCGTAAGATTTTCCAAACCGTCGGCTGTGGTACGTTTAGCTCCCTGCTTGCTTTATTCGTCGACTTCCGCGGGCTACGCGTGAAACTTGCCCGCACGCGTTCAACCGTTTCTTCGCTCACTGCAGGCCGACCCGATGATTTTCCCTTACAGAGGCATCCAGAAGCTTTAAACTGCGCATACCATCGCCGAATGGAGTTAGCAGTTGGTGGATCTTTGTTGAACTTCGTCCTGAAGTGTCGTTGCACTGTTATGACTGACTGATGTGAGTGCATTTCAAGCACGACATACGCTTTCTCGGCTCCTGTCGCCATTTTGTCTCACTGCGCTCTCGAGCGCTCTGGCGGCAGAAACCTGAAGTGCGGCTTCAGCCGAACAAAACTTTATGACTTTTTCTACGTATCTGTAGTGTGTCGTGACCATATGTCAATGAATGGAGCTACAGTGAATTTATGAAATCGCTTCAATCATTTGTAATAGCCCTGTATGTTCCATGAATCACTATCTCAGGGCTTTCTCCTTCGGGTTTCAACTATCTCTCGGTCCCGAGAATAATTTGAGCGCAAGAAATATCCTGCAGGGCAGTAAATTCTGCGACTTTGTTACGAATGCTTCGATAATTTACTGATAAAATTTTGACAGACGAAGCAGTGAAACGCTGTCCGGTTTCGGTCTCTGCGTGTTGTCTGGCGAGTGTTCAGTACAGTACTTCTAACTACCCCCTAACCTAAAAAAACATAAGCGCGCTCCACAAGTAGTCTACTATGCGAGTAGTTGCTTCCTTTGTATTGTGCACCTCTTAACTACCAAGCAGAGTTCTACACTTCCCCACCCGATAAGTTTTTACATCTCTATCTCTCGAATTTTTTATTAAAATACGATGAACATCAAAAATTTTCAGTTCTGAAAAGAAAAGAAATGGTTCAAATGGCTCTGAGCACTATGGGACTCAACTGCTGAGGTCATCAGTCCCCTAGAACTTAGAACTACTTAAACCTAACTAACCTAACGACATCACACCCATCCATGCCCGAGGCAGGACTCGAACCTGCGACCGTAGCGGTTGCGCGTTTCCAGACTGAAGCGCTTAGAACCGCTCGGCCACACTGGCCGGCTCAGTTCTGAAGCCAGTTTCGCAACACTGTCTTCGGCGCCAATTTTAATATACGCTGAGTCATGGGATAGCGACATGTACATCTACAGATGGCGGTAATGTCATACACACGAGGTAAAAAAGGACAATGCACTCACTGAGCTGTCATTTGGACACAGGGGATTCATGTGAAAATGTTTCTAAAGTGTTTATGCCAGTACGATGGCAATTAACGGACTTGGTTCGCCGAATGGTGGGTTGGAGTTTGACGCATGGGGCATTCAGTTTCGGAAATCGTTAGGAAATTCAATATACCAAGATCCACAGTGTCAAGAGTGTGCCGAGAACATCAGATTTCAGGGATTACCTTTCGTTACTGACCACGCAGTGGCCAACGGCCTTCACGTAACGATCGAAAGCAGTGGTGTTTGCATAGAGTGGTCAGTGCGATTAAATATGACGTTAACGGGCTATAGCAGCAGACGACCGACGTGAGTGCCTTTGCTAACAGCACGACGTGGCCTGCAGTGCCTCTACTGGGCTCGTGACCATATTGGTTGGACCCTAGACGACTGGGAAACCATGGCCTCGTGAGATGAGTCCCGATTTCAGTTGGTAAGAGCTGGTAGTAGGGCTCAAGTGTGGCGCACAAACCACGAAGCCACGGGCCCAGGATGTCAACAAGGCACTGTGGAAGTTGCTGGTGGCTCCATAATCGTGTGGGCTGTGCTTACATGGAATAGACTGGTTAAAAAAAATGACTTTGAGCACTATGGGAGTTAAATGCTGAGGTCATCAGTCCCCTAGAACTTAGAACTACTTAAACCTAACCAACCTAAGGACACCACACACATTCATGCCCGAGGCAGGATTCGAACCTGCGACCGTAGCGTTTACGCGTTTCCAAACTGTAGCGCCAGAACCTCTCGGCCACACCAGCCGGCCATGGATAACCCCAAGAACTAAAATCCCATCATTATTTAGCACGATTTCTTTTGTAAATTTGCAGTGACGAGGTTTACTCTGTTCCTCTAGTGACGCACCACTAAACAACAAAAACAGAAACACTAGTAGTGAGCCAGAGTACTGCCTCTGCTACAGTGTTGACACGACGGAGGCTACGTATAGACTGAAAGCCAGTAATTGATGGACTGAGCCTTCTCTCCTTTTTCCTGCTGCAAAGTTCCAATCCACCATTATTGTTACATTTTCATTTCCATTTATATACTGAGTTACCAGTTCCATGCTCTCATCCTCATCTTCTGCTTGTGACGTCGGCATGTATACCTGCGCTATGGGGTGGCCAAGGTTTCCTTTCGGTTCTGATGAGAACAATCCCATCGCTGAACTGTTTATATTAACTCACTTTATTTTCTTCTAACCATTATCTTCTTTCCATACTATTTCACTTATTCCTACAAATGTACTGACATCTTCTGTTTCCGTTTTCCGATTTTCTAGCTTCTCCTACCACATTCGAGCTTCTAAACGTTCCACGCTAAGACTCGTAGAATGTTATTGTTTCTGTAGTTTCCAATATTTTTCTCATGATTGTCACCCCTCCCTCGCCCTCCCAGTAGTCTCAGTCCTAATGTGGGATAAATCCTGAAGCGTGTGAAGAGATCAGTATGACACTTTTTTAATTACATGACATTTCTGCTTTGGGAACACGATACGTTTCTTTAATTACCTTTTGTACCCTGATGTCATTGATCAGTGCTGATTCTTTCGTGCTTAGGGGCAGCTTACCGCACCAAAGACAAGAGGGTGCTCCAAAATCTATTCGCTCCTCCGACCTCTTTGACAAGGCTTTTGCGTGCATAAGTGTGACCACTTACACCGAAAGTCTTCGGCCACAATTCCTGACGATTTTTATAAAAGTCTAATTAGTGGGTGGGAAGGAACTTGGGGCCAATTATATTCTGATTAGTCACCTATTCGCCCGTGAATGTCAGTTACATCTCCAGCAGTTTCTGTCCGTATTGCCTTCTATAGAGAAAGCCATCAATTTTGTGCCAGTATCTGATGCTTTTATTCTATGTTGGCTCGTGTTATAGTGTTACATTTCGTAACATGTAACCTGAATGGCGAATACCAACCAGTCTCCTATACTTCCTAGAAACTTTGAAACCAGCCGGAAACAAGTTTCCTCCTTAAATTAAAATTCTGCACTCTTACATCAACTTCACAAACTTCCATCTCTTTTTTTCCTTCATATGTAGAAAGATTTGATGTTATACTTTCCCCCATCGTATTATAACTCGAGTCTTTTCATTATATTCGACCAGCCGTTACAAACGCGAGTGCCCCAGATTTTTACGAGATGTGGCGGTTCGCAGTCTGCACTTGTGGTTAAAAACTACGTTCTCTTGTGAAGGTTCAGGTCAGTTGTTACATACGCGGCAAAACAGAACGAGAATGATGTTGAATGAACAAGTGCGTACTGCAAAGCAGTCCACTGAAAGTCTTACGGAACCTTTGAGACAGAACACTATGAATACAATTAATGTTAATGGAATGTACAATACTCGACATTTTCTAGAAAATTCGTATCAAAGCACCCGTATAATGACAAAAAACAGAACTGGAAATTTCAAAGTAACGGCAGTTCAAGAAAGTAAACTTCTGGAGAAGTCGTACATCATTTACTGTAAGGCAGGCTTATAACGAATAAAAAAGTGTTGGAAGGGAAGAAATGAGTGAAAATAACTCGTAACTTCAACGAAAAGTCACGTCCATTGTCCGTTAATATTTTACGTCTTTGCGATGGTGAAGCGAATGCCCTGCCACCTAGCGTTGGGCACGAGAACTCGCAGCGTTCGTAACTTCTCAGGCGCCAGAGCGGCACAAAGCAGCCAGCCAGATTTTGATTGCCCTGGTTATCCACGCAGTCCGCATTAATCGCCTGCTATGCAATCCAACACGTTTTTGCTCTTGCTTCAGCCTTTGCTGCAATAAAATAATAAACTAGTTTCCCCTGGGGGAAAAAAGTTAAACATCGTTAAACTTGAGTTTATTTTCGCTGTTCTGTAAAGGGTGAACATAAAACTCCACCGACGTATTTGCTGAGTATTTTTGTGTTGTTTACTGGCGATAATGCAGTTGGGGCTCATTCGTTTTGTTTATCCAGTTACCATTGTTTCTCTTAAAATATTTTCATAATAGTGTGAAATCCCCTAATATCCTACCACCAAAACCCGCAACGCAGAACACTCTAAAGTCTAGAGGACACCTATGTAGGGTTTTCATCCGTCTCGATATACCGGGACCGTCACCGTTATGGACCTTCTTGTCCCGACATCACAACAAGACTCAATTTTGTCCCGATTTTGCAAAATACTCTTACGAGCATGGTGAAAGTACTGAAGTAAGGCGATCTGTTAGCGCCACATGTAAATCTAGCCTCATTTAGTTTTATACACATCAACAAGTTTATGTTGACAAGATCATCTCATAGATGGGGCTGCATGTAGAGCATCCTACATCGACCATGCAAGCACCTTCTAGAGCTAACGTCATAATTCGAGAAAATACGGGTTTCTCCAGTAGTACAGGGCTGGATCTATTTAAGTAGTACCGCACGGAAGAATCGCACGGTTTCCATTTGGGTAGCGATCTGATAAGACGATTCTTTCTAAACATAATACAGACAACGAGTGTAAGTTAGTAATTTTTGAAGTTTGCGCTATGGGTATATAGGGCATGAAGTATACAGTGACGTGTACGCCCATGATAAATTGTTATTGTCAACAGTTTACCGTCTAATAAACTTATCATACCTTACGAAAATGCCTAAGGATGGAAAGATAAAGTGTCACTTATCCAATGATTATACAAAAGAGTGGTCTTTTTTCAAGAAAGGACGTAAGGATCAGGAATCGTCGTGTGAGATTTGTAGCTGTTTCATCTCAGTAATTCACGAAGGTAAGGCAGATGTGAGGCATCACATTTCTATGAAATAAAATGTAAATGTCGTGTGACCAAGGCCTCCCGTCGGGCAGACCGTTCGCTGGGTGTAAGTCTTCTGATTTGACGCCACTTCGGCGACTTGCGCGTCGGTGGGGATGAAATGATGATGATTAGGACAACACAACACCCAGTCCCTGAGCGGAGAAAATATCCGACCCAGCTGGGAATCGAACCCGGACCCTTAGGATTGACATTCTGTCGCGCTAACCACATTTCTTTTTTTTACCGCCATGAATTGTGTCGTTGGACAAAAAGAAAACAATTATTATTCAATAATGTAATCAATTTGTTACAGATAATGCAGGTGTGGGAAACTTTCTGAATAATTGGTGGAATAGCAAAAGAAAATCAAACAGAAGAAAAAACAAATGCCGGAGGAGGAATCGAACCAGAGACCTTTGATCCACTTCAGGCGTTGGCTCCTGACTAAACCTACCCCAGAGAGCTGCCTATATACCAGGGGAAATATGGGAAATCAAGGTTAGGGCTATCCTTACAAACAAAACAAAATCGTCCTTTTACTGAATTTTATTTTTATTGTTTGTACTTTTTTTAATTTTTTATTTTTTATATAGTGTTTTGTAATTGATCAGAGGCCTTCTGCGCCCCGCTGCGAATATGTTGAGTCACGTCTTCTCGAAATTGATGTGTTCCGTTCAGTTGTTCAGAAATGTTCATTGGTTCAAACAGGAAACCTTCTTCTCTCTTGGCTTAACACATTCCAGCTGCGAGGCGGGTCGTGGAAAGCACTCCCAAGGAAGTTCGAGAAAAATTGTCTGTATTTTGGGTGACGGACAACGACATAATGACGGTCATTGAGGTATGTCGAAATATCGAGTACAGAGTCTACAGTTTGTCCCAATAGGTAGTGAGTGAATGGCATGTCCGCAAATCCAATTCACAGCATTGGTCTTTGTCCGAGGAAAATAGTCACGTTCCGGAAATAATAATGAAAGGGGAGTAATCCGATCCGGAATGTCCCGCGTTAGAAAAGCCACAATACAACGAATCAAGTGCCAAACCTCCGCGCCGGTCCGCAAACAAACCGATGTTCGTCATTGTCTGGCACTCCACACGTGGAACATAGAGGTGATTGGGCGAGGTGGATACGATGAAGGCGAAATTGGTTGATTTTCTTACCATTGACAGTTAGGTGCCAAACAGATTGAACATTCGTGTCAAGGACATTGTATACTGCCTTTGTCTTGAGTAAAAGCTGTCTTGGTAAGGTGAGGCGTAGATAACTGAGTTCAAGAAAGAAGTATCGTATATGATGGAACTGGCCCGGAACATCCGAGATCATCACTGGGGTTGACAGTGAGACCGGCGTATATGCCGACAGAAGGAAACCAGCGAGGCTCGTTGGGCAACGTGTCCATACCGTCATCTGGGAGCTGACAAACAGGGCGCGAGCTCTATCCGGCACGTGAAACAGCCTTATCCCACCTCGTTCACGGGGAAGAGTAACGGCTGAGGCCGGCCGGAGTGGCCGTGCGCTAGTCTGGAGCCGAGCGACCGCTACGGTCGCAGGTTCGAATCCTGCCTCGGGCATTGATGTGTGTGATGTCCTTAGGTTAGTTAGGTTTAAGTAGTTCTAAGTTCTAGGGGACTGATGACCTCAGAAGTTAAGTCCCATAGTGCTCAGAGCCATTTGAACCATTTTAGTAAGGGTTGCATAGTTAACTTTGAACAACAGCCCAGAGCTGACGAAAGATGCCATCGCTGCCAACATGCAACGTGCCACAGTAAGCGGGAAAGGTAGAACTTGTGCTACATGGGAAACTCGGGATGCGATATATATATTGACATGTCAAGCTCGTTGGAGAATATCTAGGGATCGAAGGCGATGGTCCATAAGACCTGCTCTGATCATTAAAAGGAGGCGTCGGCAGTTGATGGTGGCTGAACGCCGGAGATCGGATGGAAAATCTATTCCCAAACAGCGAATGGTATCAACGGTGGTGGGAGGTGTAACGCACTCCACGGGATGTCCCGTGCCAGTTAACATAACTTGTGACTTACGTACGTTTAAAGAGCTACCCGACGCCTCACCATAAGTCGCTACCCACGTCAAAACAGCTTGAACCTCGTCGGCATGACGTAAACAGATGACTACATCGTCAGCATAGGCCGTGCAACAGAATCGTAGCGATCTATGGACAACCCTACCAAACGTTGTCTTAGTCCAACATAGCAAGGATTCCAAGGAAAAGGCGTACAAAATCGCTGATAGAGGGCAACCTTGACGTACGGATCGACCTATTTTTATCGGAGGAGTGAGTCTGCCATTGTACATAATCCTGGATGAGGCACCCCGCAGAAGGCGCATCACTACCGTGATAACGGCGACTGGGAAACCCATATGGTGGAGAACGGCCGTAAGGAACGAATGGTCAACCCGATCAAAAGCTTGACTAAAGTCCAAAGACGTAAGTACCCCAGAGAGGCGTTGTGCCTGGGTAACGGCGATCATATCCCTGTAGCGGCACAAAGCCGTGCGGCTGTTATTATCCCCTCCCAAAGATGCTTGGTCTGGCGACACAACATATCGGGCAACGTTTTTAAGTCGTGCCGCCAAAAGGCGAGTGAAGATTTTCATATCACTGTTAAGGAGGGTGATGGGCCGATAATCACTGATATTGTTGCCACCATGCGGTTTATGCACAGGAATAATAATTCCTTCCATGAAAGCGTCTGGCACAGGTACTTCCGGAGACATCAGTTCCTGACAGATGGAGGTGAAGGTGGACTCTAACAAATCACGGATGGTGCGATAAAATTCGAGGGATGACCGTCGGGTCCTGGGGAGCGATTGATGATTCCTGCCCGGATCGCATCGCGGACTTCATCATCAGTCACCTCTGACATCAAGTCAATCGCCGAACCTCCTGGGATACCACCGAAGTTGAGCTGTGAGACTTCCTCGATCAACTCTGGGGAATGTGGAATTGCGGTGTAGAGCTGCTGGTAGTGGGCGTGAAGCACATTCCCTATTGCAGATTGGGTTACGTAGCGACGCCCTTCTTGTTCTGTTAGGACGTGAATCAATTTTCGGCGTCGATTTTGGCGTTCTTGGATGATATGGTACATCGACGGATGTTCATGAGGCATGCGATCAGCAGAACGAGATCATACTATCGCTCCTTCCAAGTGCCTTCGCATGAGATTGGAGATTTGGGCCTTAGCATGGTTCATCCTTGTATGGCGCTCAGGGGAGGCTGGCATCGTGGAGCATTCTCGTAGGATCCTGTAGTAAAAGTCCATAGTGCTCTTCTTCCAGGCGACAACATCTTTGCCATACCGGATCAAAGTTTTTCGAAGAGCAGGTTTTGCACACTGGATCCACCAGGATATGGTAGACGGATACGTGGGACGGCGTCTCTTACATGTGATCCAAGTGTCTTCTATTAAAAGTCGACAGTCAGGTGAATTAAGAAGTGCCGTGTTCAGTTTCCATAAACCACGTCCGTGCCATACTGCCTGTCTTGTGAGAACAACATCACAGAAGTAAGCCTCATGATCTGAGAAAGCAACAGGCCAGATTTCAGCCTGTCGAGTGTGTTGAATTAGGGATCGCGAGATGTAGATGCGATCCAGTCGGCTAGAGGAGTGCGCAGTGTAGTACGTAAAGCCCATAAGATCACCGTGAAGGCCGGCCGAAGTGGCCGCGCGGTTCTGGCGCTGCAGTCTGGAACCGCGAGACCGCTACGGTCGCAGGTTCGAATCCTGCCTCGGGCATGGATGTGTGTGATGTCCTTAGGTTAGTTAGGTTTAACTAGTTCTAAGTTCTAGGGGACTAATGACCTCAGCAGTTGAGTCCCATAGTGCTCAGAACCATTTGAACCATCACCGTGAACATGTCTCCACGTATCGACAAATTGTAGCCGCGTGACGACTGTTTCCAGAGCTGCGCATGGTGAGTGACGCGGCAATTGATCCTGAGGTCGCTGGGTGCAGTTGAAGTCTCCACCCATGACCCAGTCATCGTGTGGTCCCATAAAAAGTGGTGGAACTTCATTCGCGAGGAAGGCATTGCGTTCACGACGGTAGCTGGAGCCCGACGGCGCATAAATGTTGACGATGCGTACACCAAAGAGAGTAAGGGCCATACCTCTGCCGTTGGGGAGGTATAGGACGTCTTCGGCAGGAAGGCCTTCTCGTAAGATGATGGCAACACCACTACCGGTGTCCGAAGTGGGAGAAAGATGCGCCGTGAAGCCATGTGGTGGTGAAAAATCGGCGACATGCACTTCCTGAAAAAGCGCAATATCTATGTCCGCATCATAAATCATAACGCGGAGCAGCGCTAGTTTGTGGGGCGCACGAATGGTCGCGAGGTTAATCGTTGCGACACGATAATGCTGGTGTTGGAGTCCCACAGGCACAGGTGGGGCTCCTTCTTCAGGAGCGAGAGGTCGTCGATCTTGCCGGTCCGCTTAAAGTGGCTGCTATTGTGGAGAGTTTGCGGTCGCGGGCGTAACCGTTGTGGGCGCCCCATCATCAGCACCGTCCACCCCAGTCCTTTTGATCTCCACGTCGTCTGCCCAGGAGACTGATACTGCGGTAGGGCATCGGATGTGCACATCATGCACGTGGAGAGGAGACGTAGTTTTCGGCTCAGCGGATAGTCTCTCTTCAGCGTCGACCTGTGGGGGCGACGGCGCTAGTAAGGAGGGGTGTTCGTTGCCAGTGGTCGCCTGTCGCGGGTCGTTCGCATCAGACTTTTGGTCATCTAAGAGCGGTTTGTCGTGCATCTTCGTGTCTGCATCCCCGGTATCCATCCGTAGAATGGATTCATCAGGGGGTATACGGCTACGTTTCTTTCTCTTTCGTGTCGATCCTTGTTTTCGAACATGTCGTTCAGAGTCCTATTGCGGGTGGTTTTCGTCTAACTCCGGACCAGTCTGAAGGAAAGCAAAAGTAGGTACCACTCCCGGATCAACGTCCATCTCAGTAGCATTTGCAGTCACAGTGCTGCGAAGATTCGGCAGGTCAGGATCTGGCGTCTGTGGCACCTCAGAAGGAATCTCACAAGGGAACCTTCCCATCGCATCCCCCTCAGATTTAGTTATAAGTTGGCACAATGGATAGGTCTTGAAAAACTGAACACAAATCAATCGAGAAAACAGGAAGAAGTTGTGTGTAACTATGAAAAAAATAAGGAAACTATACAAACTAAGTTGTCCATGCGCAAGATAGGCAACATTAAGGATAATCTGAGCTCAGGAGCGCCGTGGTCCCGTGGTTAGCGTGAGCAGCTGCGGAACGAGATGTCCTTGGTTCAAGTATTCCCTCGAGTGAAAAGTTTACTTTTTTATTTTCGCAGTGTTATGATCTGTCCGTTCGTTGATTGACATCTTTGTTCACTGTAATAATTTTAGTGTCTGTGTTTTGCGACCGCACCGCAAAACCGTGCGATTAGTAAACGAAAGGACGTGCCTCTCCAATGGGAACCGAAAACATCTGATCGTAAGGTCATAGGTCAACCGATTCCTCCACAGGAAAACACGTCTGATATATTATATACGACGCTGGTGACGGCATGTGCGTCACATGACAGGAATATGTTGTCGAACCGCCTAACTTGTACACTTGGCGAATGGGTAAAAAGATTCTTCTACCTTGCCCGATTTAGGTATTGTTGTGGATGTGATAACCACTCCCAAAAAAGTGATGAAAACATAAGAGTTTGTCACATAAACTGCAACAAATGAATGCAACAGTTTCACAGTCGCACAGTTTTCCCTGTGCTCTGTCAAAACATATGTTTTTAACTTTTTCAAATTTTTCCGTGTGTAGACCGTCAAATCCTGCATATGTCCAAGCAAATCTGAATATGTCCTGGAATTTTGGAGAGCGAAGTTGATTATGTGTGAGTGCCTAAACTTTGATAATTGTCTGAAAATAAAAAATTAAACTTTTCACTCCAGGGAAGACTTGAACCAAGGACCTCTCATTCTACAGCTGCTCACGCTAACCACGGGACCACGGCGCTCCTGAGCTCAGATTATCCTTGATGTTGCCTATCTTTCGCATGGACTACTCAGTTTGTATATTTTGCTTATTTTTTTCATAGTTCCACACAACTTCTTCCTGTTTTCTCGATTGATCTGTGTTCAGTTTTTCAAGGCCTATCCACTGTGCTAACTTATAACTAAATCTGAGGGGGGGGGGGGGGGTGCGATGGGGAGGTTCCCTTGTCAGTAGCGGTTGCATCTACCTGATCAGACGACGTCAGCGGAGTAGGAAGACCCTGTGTAGAGGTGCTACCTTCCTGGGCAACCTTGGCATATGTGACAGGGATCTGAGTGATCACCGCTGCGGACGCTTCCTCGCCGACCGGCGTCTGGATCAGGCGGCGTCACATGCAGGCGGACCTGACGTGGCCTTCTTGTCCACAACCCGCACATGTTCGGGGTTGGCCGTCGTACATGACAATGGCTCGCACCCCGCCAATTGTCAGGTATGATGGTACATGTTTTTTCAGTTCAATTTTGACCTGACGCACACCATTAAGGACATGGTAGGTCGTGAAGGTTTGCCATTTTTCCTCTACGTAACCGATGACGTTACCGTATGGTTGTAACGCAGAGACAACTTCGTCCTTCGGCACTTCAAAAGGTAGTTCAAACACCCTAATCGTGCGTTGACCGTACTCTGCGAGTTCAAGTGTTACAGCTCCGACGTGACCATCAGAGTATTTGAACTTAAGTCCATTGGCATGGCGGCGAATAACATCTTCAAACACCTCCCTGTTTGTCATTTCAATATAAACGACACTACTCGTGATCGAAAAATGGATTCCTAGAACGTGGTTAGGATGTAAACGAACTTCTTCACGTAGGAACATTTCAACTTCATGTGCACGTGGTCGCGCATGTTCAGCTGGGAAGGAAACTTTAAGGGTCGCACGGCGGTAAGCGCTCGACATGTTGTTCACGGTGGACGGACACAAGCCTTAAAGCTACGACGCGGAAGTAAACAACGCCTGCAGCGGAGCACTGGCCGGCGCGCGGGGCCGTCCGCACGCTGCCACGGCTGAGAGCCGACTGACCACTCAGCTACCGGGGGCGAACGTTTCTGTGAAGAAGAATACAAACAGATTCGCGGTAGCATCGACATCAAAGCTTATTTCTACATTCATGATTAAAAAAGATATCCAGGAAGAATTGCTAGTTGATGCTGCAGAACTAACAACAGCTTATAATGTTGTCAAGCATCATCAATCCTTTAGCTGTTGTTAAAAATATTCTCGCATCACACTCCGTGTCCGAACGTATAACACAATTGCAAAATGTTTCATTTTACTGCATAGGCTCCGACGCATCGAATCACAAGGCTGAAAAGATGTTTCCTCTAGTTGTTCAATACTTTACTGAAACTGACGGAGTCCAACAGAAGCTGTTGAAGTTTGATTCGCAGAGTAACGAAGCATCGGAGACAATTGCAAAGTTTTGTCTAGAAACTTTAAGACAAGTGCAAATTCCATTAGATTAATTAATCTCTTTTTGTGGAGATAGTACCAATACCTACTTTGGAGGACTTCATCAACGCTACCAGCGGAATGTATTTCACCAAACTGAAGAAGAACTAGGAAAAAATGTAAAAGGGATTGAATGCCCTGCCCATACTCTCCACAACAGTATATCAAGCGCTGCTGGAGACTTGACTGTCGACACTGAAATAATCGTCATAAAATATTTAATTATTTTTCATTATACGCGGTAAGGACAGAGAAGCTGACAGAGTTCTGCTTATCGTTGATGCCAATCATAAGACTCTTCTATCGCACTCAAAAACAAGATGGCTGTCGTTAATGTCTACAGTTGAGAGAATTCTTAAACTTTGGATTGCAAACTATGTTTTGACGCCGAAGACAGGGCACCTGAAATAATTTTAGATTTTTTAAGTAGTAGGAGCAGTGAAATTTACTTCATGTTTCTGCAGTCAAACTTGCTTCTGTTTGAAGAAAATATAAAAAGCCTGGAGTCTCGATAATTAAAATAAGAAATATATTAATATACACTCAAATATGTCTGAATCAAAGGAAGACTGCCAGTTTTATTGACAAGCAAATCACAATGAAACTGACGAAATTAAAGAATGGACGCCCTAACCAAGAAATGATTAATCTGATTTCGGAACTTGAGGAAGAGACAATGGCTTTATATACCACAGCATTCGATTACTTAGAGAAATGGGTTATTTCTTTTAATAAATATCAAGTATATCATTAGATGACGCTATGTGAAACCCGAGACTGGAAGATAATTGGAAACACTATTATGATTGGAAACACTATTATACACCTGACTAAAAATGGAGCGAAGATTTGCAGATATTATTTCAAGCAAAGTAGAGGGTGATCAGAGCACACTTGCACTATCTAGCTTTTTTTCCGATCTCCTCCATGGGTCTGTCTTTTGTAAAGTGTGACTAATTAACAGCTAAGTACAAGAAATTAAATATCTACCGAGTTGCACACTACTGGCTCAACACACATTTTCTGCTTGTTGAACCCGTTACCTAATTTTATCTGGTACACCTACATACCCCTCTACATTTTCTACTTGTTTAATCCGTTACCTAATTTTATCTGGTATACCTACATACCCTTGTAACAATTAACCTAATGATTTCCTGCCACGTGAGTTCATTTCTTTCTAGTTTTGTGTTTCTCTTCACTTTAGAGCTCACAAGGGGACCATACGAACTTTCCTTCTATGGCTTGATTCATATTGATGGGGTGTGTAGGACACGAGTAGGACTTCAGCATCTGTAAACTGGAAGACGCAACTCTCAACCGTTTCCGAGAAAATCGAGTTTTCTAATAACAGGTAGACGTCGTAAGCGACGAAGTTGCGTTATCACTGAGAACTGATGACAAATGTAAACCAAGATTGTTTTGTAACAGACACACTGGGAAACTCCTGCACATGCAAAAGTTCGGCCTTCACTACATGTGCTTGACAGTGATGAACATCGACTGATGTGTGGATCTTCTGCAGAGGTGTGGGAGCTGATTCAGAAAATGTTTGCCTTTGTTCTAGGTACGGCTCTCCACGACATTGCACAGAAGACAGTTCTGTTCCCAGATGAGACTTATTTCCCACGTACGAAAACCAACGCGGTGAACTGGATAAAAGACCTATGGATCTCTTACTTGTTCCATGAAGGAGAGAAGAGTGTTCCTAATTTTTGGACATTACTGAAAATGTACTTTACCTTTCTCACGCACAGTCCGAGATACCGTCAATACTGTGCTAACTTCTTCCGTAGCGCATTATTTGACGCCTCTGCAGCTGGGGTGTCCCGACTATGAGAATGTGATTTCAATGAGAGTATGTAATACCAGGACTCGGACGAGTGTACAGGCAAAATGGAATATTCTTCACCAAAACGTGCCCAGTACGTGTCTGATAGATTTGGGATTCTGAGTGCATCTTCCCTCAAGTTGGCGGTAAGTGGATGATGCTTTGTTTGTTTCACCAGGAGTGCAATTTCAATCCCATTTTCGTTTTCTTTGTTACTGATGCTAATTGAACGTCATTATTTTCCCCCTGGAGGGCGTCCTATTTGATCTTCATTGTTTGTTATTTTGGTAATGAAGCTGTTGTATGCTTTCATCCAAACATTGTATCTTGTAAAAAAATAAGGTGTGTGACCGCTGGCGAAAAAAAATAATAAATAAAAAAAGATTCGAATATCATTAATTGCAGCTATATTTTATATTTTTCTGTCGCGTAAAGTGGGAAAAAGCGTTTAAGACGACCGCTCGCGTAAAGTGGGATATCCGTGTTCGAGTCCCGATCCAGCGCAAATTTTCGTTATCGTCATTCAATTATATAGCTGATGGTTGCCCCTATTCGCAGCTGCGAATACTTTTCATTCATAATAACTCTGTTTTTAGAATCCGGCGTAATGGAAAAAAGACGTACTACAATGTGTGTGTGTGGAATCTTATGGGACCTAATTGCTTAGGTCGTCAGTCCCTAAGCTTACACACTACTTAACTTAAATTATCCTAAGGACAAACACACACACCCATGCCCGAATGAGGACTCGAATCTCCGCCGGAACCAGCCGCACAGTCCATGACTGCAGCGCCTTAGACCGATCGGCTAATCCAGCGCGCCAAAGACGTATTGGCGATAAGATTGTATACAGAGATCTCAGTCTTATAAATCTAAGCACTTACTCGCACTGCTGAGAACATCTTGATTAATAGCGACCATACAAAGCATGTAAGCACAATTAAAATTTTTTTACCTCGATTTTCTCGAAAACGATGAGAGTTGCATCTTACTGTTTGCATGTGTTGAAGTCCTAGTTGTGCCCTACATACTCTGTCAATATTAATCAAATCCGTGAGCGGAAGTTCGTTCGGTCCCCTTAGTAGCAGATTATGACCACTGCAATCTCCATAATGGCTTATAACCATAGCATCCGGTACAACAATTTGCTTATTGTTTGATAACAAACAGGGAGAGGCAACTCTCAACAGTTAACGTGAACTGGGAGGACTGTAACAGCGTGTATTCAGCCTCGTAATGACAGCTGAGGAGCTACTTGACCGAGCGTCAAGTTCCAAAAACAGATAACGGGCGGGACAGCGGTGTGCTGACCCTACATCCTTCGTACCGGATCCAGTGATGCCACTGGCGGAGGGTGAAACGGCGTTCAGTCAGTACCGATGGGCCCGCCGTACCTGCGGACGGAGTTTACGTTTTACTTGCCATGTCTGCTCTCTATTTAGCTTCTACTGAAGATATACACTGTTCAGCCAAAACATTATCACCACCGACCTACTGTCGATATAGACCCGTCCAGGCGATAGCAGCGTCACCTGGCGAAGAATGACTGCTAGTCACACACATGCACGGTGCGTGTAGTATCAGTGAGAGCGCTGTCCGTGTGTAGAATGGGGTAAGCGCACGATGTACCTGAGTTTGACCGGGACAGATTGTGATGGCCCAGAGGCTCGACACGAGCATTTCGGAAACTGCACGTCTTGTCGGGAGTTCGAGGATAGCTGTGATGAGTGTCTTCAACACGTGGCGAGCTCAAGGTGAAACCACGTCTAGACGACGTGGGGTTGAGCGGCCACCGCTCATTACAGATGTCGTAGGCTGGGCAGACTGGCAAAACAGGGCATGTGGCGGAACTAGCACCAGACTTTAATGCTGAGCAGAGCGCAACAATTCCGAACATAAAGTGCACTGAACAATGAGCCTCCGCAGCCGACGACCCATGCATGCACCGATGTTAACCACCACCTACAACTGAAATGGGCATGTGATCATCGGCACTGGACGTTGACTTAGTGGCAGAACGTTGCATGGTCTGATAAATCACGATGCCTTCATCATGCCGATGGGAAGGCGCGAATCCGTCGATTTCTAGGAGAACAGCTCCTCAGCACCTGTATTGGGGGACATAGACAAGCTGGTGGCGTCCCTATTATGCTCTGCTGAACATTCATGTCGGCATCCGTGAGTCCAGTGGAGCTCGTGCAAGGTACGATGGCGGCCAAGGAATATCGTACACTGGTTGCACACTACGTACACATCTTCATGACGATCATGTTTCCCGACGGCAGTGGCATTTTTCAACAAAATAATGCGCCATGTCACAAGACCAGAGGTGTGATGGAATGGTTGGAGGAACACAGTGACGAGTTCCAGCTGACGTGCTGGCCCTCCCAACTCGCCAGATCTGAACATCTGAACCCGATCGAACAAGTCTAGGATGTGATTGAATGGGGCTTCAGACTTCATCGACTCCTCCCGAGATTTTGCGGGAAATAGGTGACTCGTGCGTACATATGTGGAGCCCTTTCGATCCAGCGACCTACTAAGGCCTCATTGATTCCATGCCACGACGCATCGCCGCTGTTATACGTGCGAGAGGTCGACAGACCAGCTACTAGGTAGGTGGTCATAATGTTCTGGCTGTCATTGTCGTTAAAGACAAATATGTTGTTCCGCTCAACAAATCCCGGCAATCTCATATGGAATACGATTTCCCAGGTTTCCTGTGGAAGGAGTGTTTTTCAAATTCTGTTTCTATTTTGACATTAAAATGCCCATTATCAACTTGTCGTTTTGTATAATTCTTTCTAGAAGCCTTCTACAGTTTCATCAGAGAGCTAATGATTTCCATGGAAAATCTTTTGTTTATTTTTGAAACAATTCTCCGTTTTGTGTCAGATTTTTTCGATATCTGTAATACTGTTCTTAATTTTCTTCTTTACAATAACGCCTACACCTGGAATTTCTCCTTACCTTATAACTGGAGCTTTTGAAAATCCTACCATGGCCAATTTGTTCTTTTTTAATTCCTTTTCAAATTCTACTGAACTATCCTCGGGCTCTTCAATTTATTCATCCCGAATAAAATGTAGTGGAAGCAGTTCTGTTCCTTCGGTCCACGTTATCGTGTACGGAGCCAAATAACGTGACGCTAGTTGTAGACACTAGTAGCAAGCCGTGTCTCATGACTTTAATCCGTCGCCTTTAGGGAAGCGGGGAAAGAATTTTATACTTCTTGGAATCGAGTACTGACGACGGTAACACGGTGCCGTTGGCTCATGGACACTCAAGTCCACAAAGTGGTGTCCAAATGAGAGACTTGCACCAGGCGGCTGTGCCACATGTCATCGTAACTATATTGATACCGACACTTTTTAACTCGATATTATTCATATCAGTATTTTATAGCAGATACCATATCCAGTGATTATACACTCCTGGAAATGGAAAAAAGAACACATTGACACCGGTGTGTCAGACCCACCATACTTGCTCCGGACACTGCGAGAGGGCTGTACAAGCAATGATCACACGCACGGCACAGCGGACACACCAGGACCCGCGGTGTTGGCCGTCGAATGGCGCTAGCTGCGCAGCATTTGTGCACCGCCGCCGTCAGTGTCAGCCAGTTTGCCGTGGCATACGGAGCTCCATCGCAGTCTTTAACACTGGTAGCATGCCGCGACAGCGTGGACGTGAACCGTACGTGCAGTTGACGGACTTTGAGCGAGGGCGTATAGTGGGCATGCGGGAGGCCGGGTGGACGTACCGCCGAATTGCTCAACACGTGGGGCGTGAGGTCTCCACAGTACATCGATGTTGTCGCCAGTGGTCGGCGGAAGGTGCACGTGCCCGTCGACCTGGGACCGGACCGCAGCGACGCACGGTTGCACGCCAAGACCGTAGGATCCTACGCAGTGCCGTAGGGGACCGCACCGCCACTTCCCAGCAAATTAGGGACACTGTTGCTCCTGGGGTATCGGCGAGGACCATTCGCAACCGTCTCCATGAAGCTGGGCTACGGTCCCGCACACCGTTAGGCCGTCTTCCGCTCACGCCCCAACATCGTGCAGCCCGCCTCCAGTGGTGTCGCGACAGGCGTGAATGGAGGGACGAATGGAGACGTGTCGTCTTCAGCGATGAGAGTCGCTTCTGCCTTGGTGCCAATGATGGTCGTATGCGTGTTTGGCGCCGTGCAGGTGAGCGCCACAATCAGGACTGCATACGACCGAGGCACACAGGGCCAACACCCGGCATCATGGTGTGGGGAGCGATCTCCTACACTGGCCGTACACCACTGGTGATCGTCGAGGGGACACTGAATAGTGCACGGTACATCCAAACCGTCATCGAACCCATCGTTCTACCATTCCTAGACCGGCAAGGGAACTTGCTGTTCCAACAGGACAATGCACGTCCGCATGTATCCCGTGCCACCCAACGTGCTCTAGAAGGTGTAAGTCAACTACCCTGGCCAGCAAGATCTCCGGATCTGTCCCCCATTGAGCATGTTTGGGACTGGATGAAGCGTCGTCTCACGCGTTCTGCACGTCCAGCACGAACGCTGGTCCAACTGAGGCGCCAGGTGGAAATGGCATGGCAAGCCGTTCCACAGGACTACATCCAGCATCTCTACGATCGTCTCCATAGGAGAATAGCAGCCTGCATTGCTGCGAAAGGTGGATATACACTGTACTAGTGCCGACATTGTGCATGCTCTGTTGCCTGTGTCTATGTGCCTGTGGTTCTGTCAGTGTGATCATGTGATGTATCTGACCCCAGGAATGTGTCAATAAAGTTTCCCCTTCCTGGGACAATGAATTCACGGTGTTCTTATTTCAATTTCCAGGAGTGTAGTAAGGAACTATTACATTTTCAGTTTCAACAGTTCCAGTTATTGGATGCACGAGTACCAACAGGCAACCAGTTGTACGAGCGTTGTTCGTGCTTGTGGCAGTGTAACGTGACAACTTCTGTGACACTTCGAAGAATTTGGCATCGTTTCGTTCCCCTGGAATCCACCTGTTTTCACGATTCGCCTCACTTGTTCTTTTCTGTCATGTCACATAAAACCGTTTAAATGAAAGAATTATTGTATCAACAGACACACTGGCGCCTACAAAAGTAAAACATGGCAGCAACCGATGATCTGGATAATAATGATGTGAAGTGCAAAATCCGTCTAAAAGATCTGAAGTCTTCGGGAAATACTTCAAACATGAAAAATTATTTAAGAAAATACCCCGTCGCAACAGCAAGGTACAATTATTTACTTATCGACAAACGGTGTATGACATTTGGAGTCATCGTGAGACATTAAAAGGCAAAAAAAAAAGAAAAAGTATGGAGCAGTCACCTCTTTCGAGCCTGCACAGGCTGATCAAAACGATGCAATTAGTCTTTATTTGGCAACACCAGTGCCACCACTGTGGACTAATTCCTTAGAGCAATAGGAAGACATTAGAATTTTAAGCTTCCAGTTGCATAAACCAGCCAATGAGTACAGGATGATTAAAGTGACGTCTGTGCTCACAGACTGTTTATTTCCAAAGGCAGGCAGGACGTCGCGGAAGTCATATAACAAACAGATCATTAGCGAAACGACAGGATAAATTATTCTTTTTGAGAGAAAGTACGGAGGAAGAAGTTTACTTAAGATCTGATATTTTGCTTTTGGGTATTACTTAGCCGTTTTTCTGATAATTTGCTTTGTAGTTTAATATGACACATACCAAATTTTTAAGAGTTCCAATTTGTGAAGAAAATAAAAACATTGCTTGATTTAACGCTTGTATTCTTATATTTAAAACGTGTGCAAATCGGCTATATTTCTATTATCGACGAATTTTAGAAACGGAGATGGAGAAATTGGAGACGATAGAGAGCATCTAGTCTAATTATTTTATCAAAAAGAGATGTTGACACTTTATTTCGATATATTTATGATTACCATACTTTTCTGACGTATTACTGCGAGTACGGTACTAATATTTTTTTTTTCGATAATCGTGTCCCTCGTCGCATTGACCTCCGTTAGTATTCAAGTCCCAGTATTCTCATTCGGATTAGAATAATGGCATCCAAGGAACACGAGCTGTTTAGTAAAACACCCGGAAACTCTACTCATTGTACTTATTCATATCAACAGCAAATACCTGTTTAACCGTCTTTAAATGTCATACATCCAGCCTTGTTTGAAATAACGATCTATAACCATATAGCATATTGACTGAAATGCGATCTAACGCTGACCTCGTAACACGTTCATAATACGAGTATACTGCTCTGGTCAGCAAAGAGAGAAGCCCCTCCCCCCCCCCCCCCCCCATTCCCACCCCAAACACACATGCATGTGTGAGAAACATATAGGTATTCACGTTACACATGTGCACACAAAAAGAAGTGGAGGGATAGGAATGGAGCCTGAGTGAGGGTGACAGTGATTAATACACCAGACACCAATATTTAGGCAGCAGGTTAATAAAAACGATTAAAAATGACGCTGAAGAGTTGGTGACATTGCAAACTCTGGTGAGATCAAATAACATGTCTGCCAACAAAAATAAGGAGAAATAATACGGTAGGCGATTGCTATATTGCCAGGGAAAACACAGAAACATCGATAAGTACAGAAACAGCAGGAACAAACACGTGAAGTGATCAGAACGTGCAAGACAGGCAAATGTTTGAGAAACGATATGAATAGGAAATTTAAAACATATTGGACTCTTTGTTTGTTTATTTGTGTATTTAGTTCTCTCACAAACTTCCACTTGCAAAACATAACTTGCCTGGTTTTATCCTACGCTGTTCGGAAATGTACGGCGGCGCGCTGAAAAGTAATGCCACTGAATATTTTATATGAAAACTCTTAAAGCTTTTTAGGTAAAAGAAACGTTATTACCATTCTACATCTTTATTCTTTATGTCTACATATTTATTTCTCAACATAGTCACCCTGGCGACGAACGCATTTCTCCCAACGAGATACCAGTTCACCGTAGAATGTTTAACTTCGCTGTAGGAAGCACACCCTCACCTCTCCTTGCACCGTTTCATCACTATCAAATCGAAGTTCTCGACGATGTTTTTTAAGTTATGAAAACAGACAAAAATCGGGTGAGGGCAAGCCGAGAGTATTCCACCAGACCACTTGGCCTCGTGTAGCCGTTATCGGAAACGAGAGGTAACGTTAAACAAGTACAATACTGAACACGGAAAACGCATGGCACTGTGAAAGATTTCGAGACAGCTCTGCATATACTATCAAGAGCGTTCTCCTAAAATATCACGATAAAAACTCACGATAAATCGACCGAAGTCCCCTCACTCGCAGGTGTAATAATACAGTGGTCGACTAGTATAGAGGATAATCAATGACTCTGAGCCCTAAGCGCAGGGTTATTGTAGATATCGCAACAATCGTGAGTGGTGCGAAATTCTTACACGTTTCAATTCCGCGTTCTCTATCGGTAGAGGGCTGCAAATATGTAGACCTGAAGAATAAAAATGTGCAACTTTCCTTTTATTTTATGAACTCTAAGAGTTTTAACTTAAAAAGTTCACAGTCATTACTTTTCAAAACGCCCTCGTGTTTACCGACAGATAATAGTCCTATTTTGACCTAGACAAGTCTTCAGAAAAATTTTCGGATACACAGAATGAGACAGCTAAGACAGGCCATCCAAATACATATCCAGAAGAATAAATGTGTTGAGGTGCCGTTTTCGACGAGTTATAGCGAAAATATGGCGAATTTCCGGACGTTAGCAAGTCATTTTTGTCGTATATAGTCGCCGAATTATGACACCAACTTCATTTTTTTTCTTAATGGAACTATACACTTTGTCTCTTGAATGTGGAAGAAGCTCTCCAGAGAACTTCAACGACATAATATGCATGGGATTTACTCAAATTAGTATCAAGATAACATAGCCGCAAACCACTGCCCCGCCGTCTGTAGAGGAGGTTTCACAAACGTCTGCCTTATTATACAAAATTTCAGGAAACGTGTAACTCACGTACTTGTGAATATCTTGGCGCTTGAAGTATATCAGCTTGTTTTCTGCTACTGTACCAATCAGGTAACTTGCTCGTACAACTATTGAGACATCTACAATGTACATGACAATCGAAAAAGTGAGTTCCGTTTATGGAGAATGCCCGATTGTATTAGAGCAGCGGGGGGGTTGTATGCTCAAGAGTTTGAAGATTGTGTCAAGCACTCACGATCTGTCTTTGCAAACATTATAAAAATGTTCTAGAAACTGGAAAGGTGGAGAATAAATTACGCCAAGTCCGCAGCTCGTGGTCTTGCGGTAGCGTTCTCGCTTCCCGCGCACGGGGTCCCGGGTTCGATTCCCGCCGGGGTCAGGGATTTTCTCTGCCTCGAGATGACTGGGTGTTGTGTGTCTTTCATCCTCATTGACTCACAAGTCGCCGTAGTGGCATTAAAGAACTTGTGGAGCGGCGGCCGAACCGCCCCGCAAGGGGTTCCCCGGCCACCATTGCCATACGCTCATTATTATTAATTAAGCCAAGCAGAAAGAAGGACAACTGATGAAAGAAGTGAACTAACATTTCAAGCAGAAGTAACACACAATGCAAATGTCACTAAGAGGCATCTCGGATGTACGAGACGGATCAACCAAACATTATATAGCGTTTCATCCTCTTCTCATTTCGTTGCATCTACAGCTTCATGGTAATGTCTTCCAAAACTGGTCACAGTTTTCGGAACGTTATCTACGAAAAGTGCGAAGTAATGCGGCATGTCTATGTAAAATCTTTTTTAACGAAGAAGCATCGTTTACAAAAGATGTGCAGGTCAATCTTCGCAATATACACTAACCGTCGGTTGAAAATTCGCGCTGACTCAAAAAGGACGTGTATAAAAGCAACGCTCTTGATCTGTCAACGTTTGGTACCCGTGTTTCAGTATCCGCATCACTGGACCATGTTCTATTGATAGGAATCTAAGTGTTGTCAAGTATCTCGAGTTCCTAAGATGTGACGCTGCCGTATTTATTGGGAGACATTCCATCACACGTAAGTCAATCATTGTGGTACCAACACATGAAGGATGACCCTCTCATTCCGCACATACAATGTCTAATGACAAACCCTCGTAAGAAAACATTTGGAGAGCATCGGAACGGTCGTTTAGAAAACGCAAAATGGTCTGCACACTCATCAAAGTTAACGTTTCTATACTTTATCTGTGACGAAATTTGAAACAAGAGGTCTGTTAGGAAACACAGATGACTCCCAAATGCATGAAATGCCTTATACGACGATCCTGCGCTGCCGCTGACTCCAGATGAAATTCATCATGCGGTACTGTTTCTTCAGAAGCATTTTATAACCTGCAGCAGTGCTCAGCGTCAACGTTTTGAGCACTTGGTGTGGCAGCCATGACAGTAAACACGCGAGCCGTAACTGAGTTACGTGCTTGCCCTCTTTTGATTTAACCCTAATCAGGCGCAATTCTGGAACTCCCAGGTTCGGCCGTAATGAAGCTGACAGGCACAGCTTTTGAAATCACCTATTATCTCATATTTTCAACGTTAGTGCCTCAAAACGTAGTCAGTGGCTTTATGGGAATGTGTAGAAACAAAGCATATGAAAATGAATTCTAAAATTCTTCTAAACACAAAAGAATTCGAAACTTTGAAACCAGCACCGAACAGCTATAGTTTTCAGTACATAATGTTTACTAAACAGTAAATTTATGCAAAGAAACTCCAATTTTAAGTCACTCTTTTGGTACTGGTGGCTTTCACAATCACTCAGAATTACCAGAAGAAGCACATTGGCAAACAGAGAAGCGAAATTGACAGACCATATTTGCATGGAATAAGCAGATCGCATTATGGAAATTTTTACATTCGTAGTTTGACGTTCTTCAGCAGTGCAGGTGGTACATCTACGTCTTTTGGGGTGTGGGGAGGTGATGATTTCTCTCCGTCTTCCGTGGGGATAAATCTTTTGAGTCAGCTTTGAAAGAGGGAGGGGATTCTAATCTTCTTCATACTTTTGCTGCGTAGCCCTCAAATAAAAAGATGATGTGCCAGCGGTTATAGGTACACTATTCTACGCATTTTCTTCAGTTGATTTCCAAGGTAAATGACCTGGGAGCTGGTACCACTCACATTCAACATCGTAAAAAAGAAAGATCATTAACTAGCGTTTTGTGTTTCAGCTCACACTGTAAGTAGCACAGATTTTATCTGCAGTATCAAAGCCACCTTTTATTGAATTGTAGAAAGTGACTGTCTCTGGTTTTATTTTTTCTCTCCAGACTCGTGATCAGTGGTATTGTCATTACGAAGTGGAGATACAAGAATCACATTTCTGCTATGGTGTGGTGTGTAGGAAACCAAAACCTTCTCATCATTAAAGCTAAACACACTGCTGTATTATTTCTTCCCTTTTTGCACCAGTAAAATCTGATAGCAATTGTCTCTTACTTTATTGACAGTTCCAACATACAGCAGTATTTTTGTCTTCAAATAGTCGATGAGGTCAGAATCAAAAAGCCAGTTATCAGCAGTTATACTGCGACCAGATCCAAAGACAGGCTCAGCCATTCTCTTGAAAACTTCAGTTTATGTGTTGACTGTCTATACCATTTTAGTATCAACAAGAGCAAAATGTTTTATACCATTTTAGTATCAACAAGAGCAAAATGTTTGTTTGGTTTTGAGGGTACGTACTGCCGAAAAACACATCTGCCACGAAAAGCTGGAAGCATGTCGTCTATTGTGACTTTATATCCGAAGCAATACTTCTTTTGACAATTTTTCACGATCTTTTCGAGAACTTCAAGGATAGGAGCTAGCCTGTCATAGCCATTTCGTTAGGCTCTGGTAGTTTCGTCGTCGAAACAAAGGGAACGTGTCAGACTGTTAAATCATTTGAGATTCATCATGAGACCAAATTTTTCATCGCCATCTCCTTCAGTCCCCCGAAGTTCCTCCAGACTTGACGATTGCCTCTGTATGCACCTTCTAGGTAAAACAAGCTGATAAAAGCTCTTAGTTCATTTACGTCTGTGGAACTGATATCTCTCTCTCTCTCTCTCTCTCTCTTTCTCTCTCTCTGGAGAAACGATCCTTGACAGTATCATTGTATTTGTTTGGTGTATTTGACGATTGTTTCAAGCCGGCCGGTGTGGCCGAGCGGTTATAGGCGCTTCTGTCTGGAACCGCGCGACCGCTACGGTTGCAGGTTCGAATCCTGCCTCGGGCATGGATGTGTGTGATGTCCTTAGGTTAATTAGGTTTGAGTAGTTCTAAGTTCTAGGGGACTGATGACATCAGATGTTAAGTCCCATAGTGCTCAGAGCCATTTGAACCATTTGATTGTTTCAAGAATGTCGTTAGTGGCTAAATTATTCCAGCATTCAACCCACGTTTACCGTTCTTAACAGTTCCTATGCCTCCGGGAAGATGAGTGATGAAGTTGTGAGATCATATACGATATCTTTTCCCAGATAGATTTTTGGCCCACACTATCTTTTTACCTCTTCCCAAATAAAAGTTTCTTGTTTTGTTGTTTCTTACTTCTTTATCTTCAGGAGTATCTTCACTATGTTCTTCCGTCACATAGTCGCCTTCACGTTCTTCCACCTAGTCTTGTGAACGATTATCACTCTCATCACCAAGAACTTTAGATACAATGTGGTCTTCCTCGTCATTGCAGATCTGCAAAGCCGTATTTCTTCGAGCTGACGTGGGTTAGACAAATCGTAATAATTCCAAGCCATCCATATCTGTGGAGAATGTGGAGTGTAAAAGAGAAGACAGCAGGCTAATTACGTATTCGGGCGCAATGTGCCTGAAAGGACAGCTCAATATACTATACGTATTTTCGCAAAATATTCAGAAAATTCACACTACTCACCCATCAAGTTCTTCCGTCACATAGTCGCCTTCACGTTCTTCCACCTAGTCTTGTGAACGATTATCACTCTCATCACCAAGAACTTTAGATACAATGTGGTCTTCCTCGTCATTGCAGATCTGCAAAGCCGTATTTCTTCGAGCTGACGTGGGTTAGACAAATCGTAATAATTCCAAGCCATCCATATCTGTGGAGAATGTGGAGTGTAAAAGAGAAGACAGCAGGCTAATTACGTATTCGGGCGCAATGTGCCTGAAAGGACAGCTCAATATACTATACGTATTTTCGCAAAATATTCAGAAAATTCACACTACTCACCCATCAAGTGAGCAAAATAGCAGCTCTGATGAAAAAAAAAAAACTAAACATACACACCTCCGTAATTGAGACGCAGTCATGCGAAATGACCTAGTGAGGCCACTAATGTCAAATCTGCTTTCCAAGAAAGCTGCGCGAAAACTAATGTTGTGAGCACCTACTGAAGATAGGAAGGTATAATGGCGGGGAAATCCCACGCCATCTAATTGGAGAGAGGGCAACAAAAACGCGTGTGCTGTGTCAGTCAGGCTGATTGCGTCGGGTGGAGGGTTACCAGACCAGAAGCTTGTGGCAGCTCTTCTCCTGGCGGAAAGACTGGCTTGCGGCGCTGTTATATTCATACTATTTGATCAAGTCCCCTGTATGTTATATCGTTGCTTTCAAATGACACTGAAAAAACTGTATAGTTCCATTAAAACCAGAAGTCGGCGACTACAAACGACAAGAATTACTTGCGAACGTCAGGGAACTTTCCGCAGTGCCCACTACTAGTGCGTAAACTATATCTCAGCACATTTGTTCATTCTGGATATATTTGGGGTAGGCTGTCTTAGCTGCCTAACCCTGTACAGAACTATGTTGATTACTGAAGGAATTTATTATGAGTGACGCAAGAGATCGAAGATGCGTGGTGAGATTGAAGAAATTATTCAGATAGTTAAGGGAGACGAAAATTTAATTATGATGAGGGACTGGAATTCGAGAGGAGGAAAAGGAAGAGAAGGAAAAATAGTAGGTAAATATGGATTATGGGAAGGGGATGAAACAGGAAAAAAATGTTCAAATGATTGTGAAATCTTATGGGACTTAACTGCTAAGGTCATCAGTCCCTAAGCTTACACACTACTTAACCTAAATTATCCTAAGGACAAACACACACACCCATGCCTGAGGGAGGACTCGAACCTCCGCCGGGATCAGCCGCACAGTCCATGACTTCAGCGCCTAAGACCGCTCGGCTAAACCCACGCGGCATGAAAGAGGAAGCCGCCTGGTAGAATTCTGCACAGAATATAATTTAATCGTAGCTAACACTTGGGTCAAGAGTAACGAAAGAAGGTTGTATACGTGGAACAGACCTGGAGACACCGGAAGCTTTCCGATTCATTACATAATGGTAAAGCACATATTTTGGAACCAGATTTTAAATTTTGAGACATTTCCAGGGTCAGATGTGGAGTCTGACCACAATTTATTGGTAATGCAGTGTATTTTATTACTGAAGAAAGAGCAAAACTGTAGAAAATTATGAAGATGGGAACCAGATAGGTTGAAAGAACCAGAGATTGTTGAGAGTTTCAGAGGGAGCATTAGGCAACGATTGACTAGAACAAGAGAAAGCAATATGGTAGAAGAGGAATGGGTAGCTTTGAGAGATCAAATAGTGAATGCAGCAGAGGATCAAGTAGGTAAAAGGAGAAGGCCTAATAGAAATCCTTGGATAAAACAGGAGATACAGAATTCAACTGATAAAAGGAGAAAATATAAAAATGCGGCAAATAAAGAAGACGAAAGGGAATAAAAACGCCTAAAAATGAGACTGAGAAGTGAAAAATGGCTAAGCAGGAATGCCTAGATGACAAATGTAAGAATTTAGATTCATATTTCACTAGAATAAAGATAGATATCGCTTACAGGTAAATTAAAGAGGCGTATGGAGAACAGAGAGGCAGCTGTATGTGTATGAAGAGCTCAGATGGAAAACCAGTTCTAAGCAAAGAAGGGAAAACTGAAAGGTGGAAGGAGTATGTAGAGACTCCATACAAGGTAGATGAACCTGAAAGCAATATTATAAAAATGGAAGAGAACATAGAAGGAGATTAGATGGGAGATATGATACTGCATGAAGAATTTGACAGAGCACTGAAAGACCTAAGTCGAAGCAAGGCTCTGGGACTTGACGACATTCCATCAATACCACTTATAACCTTGGGAGAGCCAGCCATGACAAAAGTTTTCCATCTGCTGTGCAAGATGTTTCAGACAGGCGAAATAACTTCAGACTTGAAAAAGAATGTAATAATTCAAATTCCAAAAGAAGCAGGTGCTACCAGGTTTGCGAACTATCAGTTTCATAAGTCATTGTTGCAAAATACTAACTCGAATCATTTACAGAAGAATGGAAAAATTGGTAGAAGACGACCTCGGAGAAGATCATTTTGAATTCCGGAGAAATGGAACACGTGAGGCAGTACTGACCCTATGTCCATCTCAGAAGATAGGTTAAGGAAAGGCAAACCTACATTTATACTATATGTGGACTTAGAGAAAGCTTTTGGCAATGGTGACAAATACACTCTTCGAAATTGTGAAGGCAGCACAGATATAACACAGGGAGTGAAAGGCTATTTACAACTTCTCCAGGAATCAGAACGGCTGTTATGAGACATGAGGGACATGAAAGAGAAGCAGTGGTTGAGAAGGGAGTGAGAGGGGATTGTAGCATATTGCCAGTTTTAACCAATCTGTACATTGAGTAAGCAGTAAAGGAAACAAAAGAAAGATATGGAGTAGGAATTAAAGTTTAGCGAGAAGAAGTAAAACTTCGACGTTTGCCAATGACACTGTAATTCTGTCACAGACAACAAAGGACTTGGATGAGCAGTTGAACGGAATGGGCAGTAATGTGAAAAGAGGATGTAAGATGAATATCAACAAAAGCAAAATAAGAATGTTGGAATATAGTCGAATTAAATCAGGTGATACTGAGAGAATCATATTAGGGAAGGAAGCACTGAAAATAGTAGATGAGTTGTGTTATTTGGGCAGAGTAATAACTGATGCTGGCCAAATAGAGACGATATACATTACAGACTACCAATGGCAGGAAAATCGATTCTGGAGAAAAGAAGTTTGTTAACATTGAATCTAGATTTAAGTGTTAGGAAGTCTTTTGTGAAAGTATTTGTATGAAGTGTAGCTATGTATGGAAGTCAAACAAGGATGATAAACCGTTTAAACAAGAAGAGTGTAGAAACTTTTGAAATGTACTCTTGATAAGAATGCTAAAGGTTAGGTGGAGAGATCATATAATTCGTGAGGAAGTACTAAAGAGAACTGGGAAGAAAGGGAATTTGTGGTACAACCTGATTAGAAGAAGTGATTGGTTGATAAGACACATTCTGAGCAATCAAGGATCACCATTTGGTGTTCGAGGGAAGTGGGGGGGGAAGGGGTAAAAATCATCGAGGGAGACCAAGAAATGAAGGTTCAGAAGAATGTAGGTTGCATTAGTTATTTGAAGATGAAGAGGCTTGCACAGGATAGAGTAGCATGGAGAGCTGTATCGTATCAGTTGTCAGACTGAAGGCCAAACAACAACAACATAAGAAATGGCTGTCTAGTAGTGTGGGCTAGATAGACTGTTGCTATCCAATAAATAAGCACTAGCTAGAGATAATTTAAATCGATGTTGGGCATTCCAAATAAGAATTAAATGAGTTTGTAACTATTTCCAGCTTGTGTTAAACTTCTGAAGGCCGAAAAACCATATCACTGCTTTGCTTATTGCGCTAATCGAAAACAATACATCCTACAGAAAATTCACAAAGCACCAAACTGAAAGAGCATAAAATTTTGCGTGGAATGACAGACTTAAAAGTTAAAATCTGTCCAGTCGTATAGTCTGAATCGATCGTAAAAGTAGGCAGTTTTTATCAATTTGGCGGAAAAGTTAGTTATTTTCGTGTTCCAACACGTGTAATTCAGAATAGGTATTCCTGCTTAAGGGAAGTCTCTCTAACTAAGGAACCACTTTTGAAAAAGCTTAGGTATCCGAGTAATGAGGGAATTAGTATATTTCATCAAAATATACAAAGTATTAGAGATAAAGTTAGTGAACTGCTTATAGATGTTGACTCTGAAATTACTGGTATATCTGAACACTTCTTAAATAAGGAGATAATTCAGAGGCTTCCTTTACCAGGATACAGATTGTCTGGCAGCTTTTCGAGGAGCTGTTTGCGGTGTGGGGGAGTAGCCATGTATGTGAAAAACGGCATCCCATTTGAGTCAATTGATGTTTCAAAGTACTGCACTGAAAAGGTGTTTGAATGTTGTGCAGGTGTGGTTAAATTTAACGGAGCTATACTTCTAACTGTTGTTATTTATAGATCCCCAGACTCCGATTTCACAACATTTTTGCTAAAGCTAGAGGAGATTCTTGGTTCACTTTATAGGAAATACAAAAAGTTAGTTATATGTGGTGACTTCAATATTAATTGTATAAGTGATTGTGCAAGGAAGAGGATGCTGGTAGACCTCCTTAATTCATGTAATCTTATGCAAACCGTATTCTTTCCAACGAGAGTGCAAGGGAACAGTAGAACAACCACAGACAACATTTTTGTTCATTCCTCATTACTAGAAGGGCATTCTGTTAGCAAAAAGGTGAATGGCCTTTCAGATCATGATGCACAAATTTTAACTCTAAAAGATTTTTGTGCTGCATCACGTGTTAAATATAGTCAACAGCTGTTTAGGAAAGTTGATCCAGTTGCTGTAGAGACCTTTGTAAACTTCATCAAAGAACAAGAGTGGCAAGATGTTTATAGCGCTGACACAGTAGATGATAAATATAATCCTTTTCCTCATGCTCTTTGAAAGTTGTTTTCCGTTAGAACGTTCAAAACAGGGTACTAGCACAAACAGGCAGCCTGGGTGGCTGACTAAAGGGATAAGAATATCTTGTAGAACAAAGTGGCAATTATATCAAAACGATAGAAATAGTCAAAATCTAAATGCAGCAGCCCATTACAAACAGTATTGTAAGGTGCTTAAAAATGTTATTAGAAAGGCAAAAAGTATGTGGTATGCAGATAGAATAGCTAAGTCTCAGGATAAAATTACAACCATATGGTCAGTCGTAAAGGAAGTGGCTGGTCTGCAGAGACAGGTCGAGGATATAGAATCAGTGTGTAGTGGGAATGTCCGTGTTACTGCAGAGACAGGTCGAGGACATAGAATCAGTGTGTAGTGGGAATGTCCGTGTTACTGATAAGTCTCATATATGTACACTATTTAATAATCACTTTCTGAATATAGCAGGTGAACTAAATAGAAACCTAGTCCCAACAGGGAATCATATAGCGCTCTTAGAAAGAAGTGTTCTGAGAATGTTACCTGAAATGCTCCTCCATGATACTGACAAGAGGGAGATTGAGTTAATAATTAAATCACTAAAGACCAAGAACTCTCATGGATATGACGGGGTATCTAGCAGAATACTGAAGTATTGTTCTATGTATGTTAGCCCAGTACTTAGCCATATCTGTAACTTTTCCTTTAGGAGTGGTCGGTTTCCTGACCGATTAAAATACTCGGTAGTGAAGCCACTTTATAAAAAGGGAAACATTGATAATGTTGACAATTTTAGACCTATTTCTATGCCATCGGTGTTTGCTAAAGTTATCGAGAAGGTTGTATATACAAGGTTACTGGAGCATTTAAATTCACATAATTTGCTGTCAAATGTTCAGTTTGGTTTTAGAAATGGTTTAACAACTGAAAATGCTATATTCTGTTTTCTCTGTGAGGTTTTGGACGGATTCAATAAAAGGTTGCGAACGCTAGGTGTTTTCTTTGATTTAACGACGGCTTTTGACTGTATTGACCACAAAATATTACTGCAGAAGTTGGACCATTATGGAGTAAGGGGAGTAGCTTACAATTGGTTCGCCTCTTACTTTAAGAACAGAAAGCAGAAGGTAATTCTCCGCAATTTTGAGAGTGGTAGTGATGTTCAGTCCCAATGGGGCACTGTTAAGTGGGGCGTTCCCCAAGGGTCGGTGCTCGAGCCACTGCTGTTTCTTATTTATATAAATAATATGCCTTCTAGTATTACAGGTGATTCAAAAATATTTCTGTTTGCTGATGACACCAGCTTGATAGTGAAGGATCTTGTGTGTAATATTGAAACAGTATCAAATAATGTAGTTCATGAAATAAGTTCGTGGCTTGTGGAAAATAATTTGATGCTAAATCACAGTAAGACTCAGTTTTTACAGTTTCTAACTCACAATTCAACAAGAACCGATATTTTGATCAGACAGAATGGGCATATTATAAGCGAGACGGAACAGTTCAAGTTCCTAGGCGTTCGGATAGATAGTAAGCTGTTGTGGAAAGCCCATGTCCAGGATCTTGTTCAGAAACTAAATGCTGCTTTATTTACCATTAGAACAGTATCTGAAATAAGTGACACTTCAACACGAAAAGTAGTCTACTTCGCATATTTTCATACGCTTATGTCGTATGGTATTATTTTTTGGGGTAATTCTTCTGGTTCAAAAAGGGTATTTTTGGCTCAAAAACGGGCTGTTCGAGCTATATGTGGTGTGAGTTCGAGAACCTCTTGTCGACCCCTATTCAATAGTCTGGGAATTCTGACATTGCCCTCACAGTATATATTTTCTTTAACGTCGTTTGTTGTTAGCAATATTAGCCTATTCCCAAGAGTTAGCAGCTTTCACTCAGTTAATACTAGGCAGAAATCCAATCTGCATATGGAATGCACTTCCTTGACTCTTGTGCAGAAAGGAGTGCAGTATTCTGCTGCATCCATTTTCAATAAGCTACCACAAGAACTCAAAAATCTTAGCAGTAGCCAAAATTCTTTTAAGTCTAAACTGAAGAGTTTCCTCATGGCTCAATCCTTCTATTCTGTCGAGTAGCTCCTGGAAGAGCTAAAAAATTAAGCAAATTCCAGTGTTACATTGTTGATTTTCGTTATTTAAACTTACTACTTGTCACCTGAATATGTTTTTTTTTATATTTCATTTTATCTGTTTCTAATATCGTGTTATAATTTCATGTACTGACTCGTTCCATGACGATGGAGACTTCTCCTTAATTTGGTCCCACGGAACAGTAAATAAATAAATAAATAAAAAATGACTACTCCAAATGTAAAGTTTCATGCAGAAAAGTTGTAGAGCATCGAATTCTGCGTAAAAAAGAGTTCCTTAATTTTAAAATTCACTCATGCTTTTGCAAAGATGAAAACAAACACGTAAAAATATTCATAGCACTCAACAGTAGAGGGACAGAGTATGTTGTGGTGCATTTTGTTAGTGCGGGTTGCCTACATCAGAGGTAGGTATACACTCAGGGGCAAACCTATTGTTCTGTTAAGTGCTTTTCCATGTCAACCTATTGTTCTGTTAAGTGCTTCTCCATGTCAACCTATTGTTCTTCTTTGATTGACAGGTACTTAACCTATTGTTCTGCTAAGTACTTTCCCATGTCGCTGCACTTAATCTATGGTCACCCACCCCCTCCCCCCTCAGGAAGGGGATGCTGGCACATTTTGTTAGTGTGGGTTGCCTACATCAAGGGTAGGTATGCACTCAGAGGCAATTCTATTGTTCTCCTTTTATTGACAGGTACTTATTTTATTGTCCTGTTAAGTGGTATTCCATGTCACTGCACTTAACCTATTGTTCCCCCACCCCTCCAACTCCTACTCCCCCTCCCCTCACTGCTACAGCTATACTTTCAAAAGGTTCAAATGGCTCTGAACACTATGGGACTTAACTTCTGAGGTCATCAGTCCCTAGAACTTAGAACTACTTAACTAAGCTAAGGACATCGCACACATCCATGACCAAGTCAGGATTCAAAACTGTGACTATAGCGGTTGCTCAGTTCCAGACTGTAGTGCCTAGAACCTCTCGGCCACCCCAGCCAGCTATGCTTTCAGGTCTGAGTTATTAGAATAGCCCCCCTCACTCTTATCTATTTGATTGACTGCTTAATTAAGTTGATCAATTAATTAACCTCACCCCATCTGGTAAACCCCCACCCCCTCTCCTCCCTCCCAGAAAATGGTAAGAAAAACACTCAGTTCATCATTCATTTGGAGGGAAATCGTTTGCTGTGTATGGAATACTGTTTTAGACGATTCAAGGTAGTATATGGAATATATGAAAAGGGTACATTGTTTATTTATAAAAAAATTCATTTTTTGGCAGTTGGATTTCTCTTGCTCATCATTCTGTGCTGTTTCGAAACATGTACGTCTTGCAAGAAGCAATTACATGGGGCAAACATGTTGCATAACCTAATGTTAGGCACTGTACTCTGGGTGTCTAAACCTAATGTTCAGGTCTTTGTCAGCCCTTAACCTATTGTTTTGTTAAGTGTTTTTCCATGTCACAGCACTTAAACTATTGTACCGCCTATGATAGGAAATTAAGTAATCAGTTATGTCCTCCCACCATTTTCTGGTATAGTTTTCGAATCATTTCTCCTCACGTAACTTGCTGTTCTGCTCCATGTCACCCACTCGCACACACAACCCCCTTAACTAATGTGTTGCTAACACCATGTTGATATAAACAATTCATTCAAATTAATTAAATCGATATTCATCACATATATTGGATAGTTTTTTTTTTTAATTCACGGCATCCTATTTGTCTTAGAGTATTGTTCGTCTCACACAGATGTCAAAGTGCACCAGTTTTCTCAAAATCGGAAAGACAGGTTAGTAGCCATAGGAGGGGTAGTGTTCGTTGCAGTTGACAAAAATATTGTCTCTGTCAAGGTCAAAGTGGAGTGCGACAGTGAAGTCATCTGGTCATGTATAACAGGCATAGATGAAACCAAGTTAATTGCTGGATGTTTTTACCGGCCATCTGATTCCGCTGTGGCAGTTGTAGAGTGATTCAAAGAAAGTCTAGGGTCAGTAGGGAATAAATACCCAGATCTGCAATACTACTTGGAGTCGAACCTAGCAAGTATAGGCTGTGATGTCTATGTATTCATTGCAGGGGGTACAAACAGACAGTCGTGCGAAATAACATTGATCACGTTTTCTGAAACCTGTATCGAGCACCTAGCTCGGCAGCCCACACGCAGTGCAAATCTCTTAGACCTTGTAGATACAAATAGGCCTGATCTTATCGACAATGTCAGTATAGAAACTGGGATTAGCGATCAAAATGTCATTATACCAAGTTAATAAATCAGTCAAGAAGACTAGGAAAATGTTTCTGCTAGACAGAGAAGATAAGTAGTTGTTATCATCTCACTTAGAGGGTGAAATGACGTTACTTAGTTCAGGTAAGATGGACACAGAGGGATTATTAACAAAGTTTAAGCAGATTGTAAATAGTGTTCTGGAGAGTTATGAGCGTAGTAAGTGGATCAAGGCTGGAAAAGACTCATTACCGTTAATAACTAAATTCGGAAGATGCTGAGGAAGTAGAGGCTGTTGCACTCTCGGTTCAAAAGAGAACACACAGATGTCGACAAGCAAAGGCTAACAGAGATTCGTGCGTCTGTGAAAAGATTGAAAGGTGGCTACACTGAGCCACAGCGACAGAGATCGCTAGAGAGCATTGTTCCGCCGCCTCCACGGGAAGTGATTATTGGGATGTCGTAGTGGGCAGTGCTTGTCCAGGACTCGTAGTAGTCAGTTCGTATTCAGATGTGCTAGTAGGGAGTGCTTGCTGAGATGTGATGCTGAAAGGTTCTTGTTGAGATGTGGTAATAGTGAGTCGGTGTGGAGATATATTGTAATGATTAGAGTGATTTTGGTCAATATATGAAGGTAACGAAACTTGATTTATTTTTCATTATTTCCATGTTTTAAATAATGTGTCATTACAGGTTCAGTCAACAAAGCATCTGGCTTGTGTTCTCGGATTAGAGTGTAATTGTGGTTCTCTTGAGTAATTATGGTATTTGTATTTTCTTTAATTAATTCAGTATAAATGGTATTTGAAATTCTTGTCTTTTGAAGAAGAACCGTGCCAGATGTGTACGTTGAGTCACACTCCCACACACAGAACAGTGATACTTGTGCTTTGGTTTCGTAGGTTTTATAGTTGCTGGGGACTTAATTAATTAATTAATTAATTGTGTTAATGAAAATTTCCATTTCATTCCTTGTTGTTGTTCTATGCAGTCAGATAGCGTAATAATACTAGTCAGGGCCAACCGTTACGAGACTTCGTAAACGGACAGACAGCTACAAAAGCAGAAATTAAAATTATTTGCATTACATAGAATTAAGCCCCCATGCACGTGGCGACCACTGCTTCGGATCGTCCCTTGGAATCTTTTGATTGTAAAAATAGTAGACAGTAGCATTGTTGTAGTAACTTGTAGTTTAGTAATTATAGTCTGTTTTGCATGTGTAGATTTGGTAATTGTCATTCTTATAATGGTATTTTTTCTCTGAATTTGATTTGTTGTCTTGTATACGCGTTTGACGATTTAGTGCAATTATTTCAATTGTTCGTTAATCGTGTTTGAGGGAAACATTTCGAGTGAATGGTATTGTTGATGATAAAGAGTCATTGTGTGTAATTTTCGTACAGTGACGAGTTTTGTTTGTTTTGTAAATGATTACGCGATCAATGAAAAAGGCAAAAATGATGAATAGTGAGAATGATGAAATTGTTGACATGGCGAACTCGCCAACACAAGAGAACAGTATGTTGAATAATGAAGTGGAAAACAATGTAATAAGTCGGGAAAATAGTCCGGAACCAATTCAAAACTTTTCACAATTAGAAAATTTTCAGAATTCGAGACTAACGACAGAAGATTCTGGAATAGTATCGAACACAGATGGCTATACAGCTATGACGAAGGAAACTGGTTTTGCGAGAAATGATAGGGGCGAAAAGAATTTCGAACCAGATCAAATGGAGCAGTTGATGGGTATAATATTAAATTTGGGATCTGAATTAAAAACACAGATGGGAACAATGGAAACACAGTTTAGATCTGAATTAAAAACACAGATGGAAACAATGGAAACACGGTTAGATTCACGAATAGGGACTTGTTTTAAAAATATGAAAGATGAATTAAAGAGAGAAATCAGAGAAGAAGTACAACCAATTTTGAATACTCACAATAGTAGATTAGTTGCAGTAGAGATTAGACAAAGGGAACAGGATAGAGAACAGGAAGAAAGAGATCGCGTGATAGTACAAAAATTTTCAGAGTTAAATTTACAACGTGCACACGATAAGGAAGAGATATTTGAGAGAATCGAGGAATCCGTACCAAATGACAGAATAAATAACCTAACACAACAATATGAACAGTTAACTACCAAATGTGTCAACACTGAAACCCGAGTCGCGACACTTACGGAAGACGTAGGTAAACAGAGAGAAAAAATAGGTGACTTATCGGAAAGAGTTGAGGAAATTTCAGATAAATTGACAAATCTTAGTTTACATGGGGACAGAGATTCGGATGATACAGCTCCATTACCATTTGCAGAAACCGAAGAGTACCAGAACATAAATAAGCATGTTGAAAATCAGGGAAAGTTTAATGAACGCGTTAAAAGGGAAGTAGAGGCATTACGAAAGCAAGTCAAACAAATCGAAGGTGAAATTGTAGGAAAAGACAGCAAAAGAAATTTAGAATCACAGGTAGCAGAGGGGTTTGAAGAAAGTAATTTGTTTCATTTACGGGATGCAACAAGAGAGCGCCAGGCGCGCGAACTTGACAGTAATCGACATTGGGACTGGGACAGACGCGGTAGGTCTTTGTCGCCAGGAGGCGAAAACTTTGACTATAAACACTTTTTGACTGTTCGGAAATTTAAGATCTTCCGCAATTCTAAGAATGACATACATCCATGTGCATGGTTAGATCAATTTATGTATGCACTCCCACCAAATTGGCCACTAAGTCACAAACTGGAATTTATGTGTGGATATTTAGAAAACGAACCGGCGACGCGGATGCGTGCACTCATTAGAGATTGTAATAATCTGAATGATTTTTATCATGCATTTCTATCGGCATATTGGTCCGAAAACACGCAAGACAGAGTCAAACACAGTCTTATTATGCAGCGTAATTTCAAACAGTCTGAGTTCCGCACGCCGGCAGAATACTTTGAAGACATGATTCGAAAGAATCAGTTCTTGTCCAACCCTTATAGCCCGACTGAATTAATTCGCATTTGTTTAACTAAGATGCCACAATCCATAAGACAAATTGCTTTAGCTGGAAGATGTAAAGACGACATCGAGACTTTTAAGACTTTATTGCAAGAACTTGAGTATGACAACGACGACGGGACTTCTTGTAACTTTTTCAGTAACAGTAATTACGATAGATTTTCAGAGAAAAGGGATGGTGATCGGAACGGGTGTTATATGGGTAATTTTGAGAATGACAGACGTAACAGACAAGACAATAGATACCAGCCTTATGACAATAACAGACGTTCTAACAGAGATTACACAGACAATTATAATAGCGGTAATTCTTACCGGAATGATCAATCATACGGAAACAGTAATCGGTATCATCAAGACAGAAATTATTCATACAATAATAGAAACTCTTACTACAGAAATAACCAGGGTAGTAGGTCTAACAATAATTTCAGAAGTGACAGTCGAAATTATACAAGAAGTAGTTATGCAGACAGACAGGAAAACAGAAATTTTAATAACAGACACAACCAAGAATTTGCATCTAACAGACAGGAAGGACCTAATTGGCATCCTCCACGTGACAGAACTTCAGAGAGACAAGTGCAATTAGTAGAAATTGATCCGCGAAATGACGCGAATAATCAAAGACGTGACGCAAACAATCGACAATGACTAGCAGCTTCAGCTTCTGGCAGCAATATAGACGGTTCGGAAAGTAATGACACTACGACTTTACACTACGTACGCCTGGAAGACATGAGAGACATTTTGCTAGATGAAAAGGAAAATAATGTAGACGCATTTTTACATCCTGTTATTGAAGTATGTGTGGGTAAGAATAAGTTCACTGCAGTTTTAGATTCTGGGAGCCCATTGAACGTCATTAGTGAATCAGTTTTTCGTATATGTGAAAGAATTATTGCCTGTCCTGTGTTACCTATTTCTAAAACTACAATTCGAGGAGCGATTTCTGGAAAAGGTGTGGAAGTTAAACAACAGACCAACCTAAATTTTATTTGTCAAGGATACGAATTGTCTGCTAATTTTATTATTGTTCCATTACTCAGTACACAGATTATATTAGGTATGGAGTTTCTTAACACATATAAGGCAATTTTGAACTTTAAAGAAGGAAGTGTGAATTTGACTGTTGCCGGAATGCCGAAATGTTTGAAATTTTTCGAGTGTTTAGCAAGATCTGAATCAGATACAAAATGTTTAAGGTTTCTTACTTCTGATGCTTTCGTTGAGCATTATGACGACAGTGTGTTTATTCACGACAATGACAATAGATACAGAGACGCGATGGAGGATATAATTAGTAGCGAAGAATTAATTAATGAAAAGGTTAAGAAAGCCGAAGTGCCAGATGACGTTGCAAAAGAAGAGCTGCACCACATTTTGACTTCACATGCTACAGTGTTTAGTCATCACACAGGAACTATACAAGGCTTACAATATTTATTTAAAGTAAAAGAACACACACCATTTCGCGGGAAAACGTACGCTATTCCTTTGGCTTACAGAGACAAGGTTAAGAATGAACTTCAATACATGTTAGATCAGGGCATTATTGAGCCAGCAGTCAGCCCTTATACCAGCCCATTACATGTCGTGCTTAAAAAGGATGGGTCAATTCGTTTGGTTCTGGATTCCAGACAGATAAATAATATTATTATTCCTGAAACTGACCGTCCACAAAATTTAGATGAACTTCTTCAACATTTCCATGGAATTAAAGTTTTATCCACGATTGATACGCGCGCAAGTTTTTGGCAAATAGAACTCCACCCTGATTGTAGAAAATATACTGCCTTTTTAGCCTTTGGTAACTGTTACCAGTTTCGGAAATTACCGTTTGGACTTACTGTATCTTCAGCAGCATTCATTCGTAGCTTAAATGAAATTTTACCTGTTTGTCTTCGTGACAATATTACTTCCTATGTTGACGACATTCTTATTGCTAAACGTTCTTGGAGTGAGCACAACAAAATTTTGGATTCATTATTACGTATTTTTGCACGAGTTGGCATGACAGTGAACTTGGAAAAATCAGAATTTGATCGTTCTCAGGTGAAATTTCTCGGTCACATTATTTCTACAGAAGGTATTCTTCCCGATCCAGAGAAACTAGATGCTATTCGTAATTATGCTGTTCCTACCACAAAACGTGATGTTCGTAGTTTCCTTGGTGTTTGTAATTTTCTTAGACGTTTTGTTAGACTGGACAATTTGGCCACACCTCGTTTATGTGAACTATCTGGAAAAAGTTCTAATTGGTGTTGGGATGAGGAAGCTCAGTCAGAATTTGAACAACTTCGTGATGCTTTAGTTGCTGCTCCACTTCTTTCACATCCGGATTTATCTAAAGATTTTTGTTTGGCGACGGACTCATCATACAAAGGCCTAGGTGCACATTTATTTCAAGAGATAGAAGAAAACGGCGTTGTAGTACAGAAGACTATTGCATTTGGAAGTCGTGTTCTCTCTAAATCCGAAAAGAATTATTCGATTACGGAACTTGAAGCTTTGGCTGTTGTTTGGGCTTTCACAAAATTTCGCACATTTTTGTTTGGCAGACATACTAAGGTTTACACCGATCATCGAGCTCTGGAATTTCTTATGTCGACAAAATTAACTCATGGCAGATTGTCACGATGGGCGTTGTACCTACAGGAATTTGATTTTCGTATTGTTTACATACAGGGATCTTCAAATATTGTTGCTGATGCTTTATCACGTGCACCTATGGGTTTGAAACAATGTGCTGAAGAGGACTGCAAAGAAAACCATTATTGTTTGATGTACATTCAAGGTGTTGCGTTTGAGAACTTTATTTCGTCTTCGCTCCAGGACATCGCTAAGGAGCAAAATAAGGATCCAATCTGGAAGGACATTAAGGAGAAGTGGAGGAGACAGGAAAGCGTAGCGATTAGACAGCATTATTTAGTTCGCAATGACATTCTTTTCAAACGAAAATCGGTCGACAACTCTGTTTGGTTAGTTTGTATTCCTGATGAGTGGGTCAATAAATTGATTTGGTACACACATTTCAGTTATGCGCATTTTGGTCCCAGAAAATGCTTTCATAAATTACGAGAAAATTGCTACTTCAGTAATATGGAAAAACGTATTCGATCTGTTCTTGCCAAATGCAAATTATGTCAAAAGGCTAAGCCGCCAACAGTTTCTCACAGAGCACCGTTGTTTCCTATCATTCCAGCGAAATTAAAGGAGATGGCTGCAGTTGATTTGTTCGGTCCAGTGGTTCGTTCTACTAATGGTTTTGCGTACATTTTCGTAGCAGTGGAATTGACATCAAAATATGTGTGTTTTACACCTTTACGCAAAGCAACAGCTCGTTCAGTATCTAATGCTTTCATCAAACATTTTCTTAAAGAAGTTGGTCATGTTGATAAGGTTATATCAGATAATGGATCACAGTTTCGCTCTAAAATTTGGCTTCGTACTCTACAGCGTCGTAAAATTAAACCAATTTTCATTTCACTTTTTCACCCTCAATCTAATGCTTCAGAGAGATGGATGAAGGAAATCAATAAATTGTGTCGTCTTTATTGTCATCAGAATCACAGAACTTGGGATCAGTATCTTCATATTTTTCAAAACATTCTGAATGAACTTCCTAACGACTCAACTTCTTTACCGCCTCTATTGATATTAAAAAATAAAGTACCAACAAATCGCATTTCTGAAATCGTTCCTTTTCCGCCTTCACGGAAACTGCGGCATTCTGAAGTTGTCAACCTGGCTCTACAAAATATTGCATCTGCGGCTGCTAGAAGAGAGAAATCAGCTAAACGTCCTGGTCGTTTAAAAATCTTGTCAGTTGGCCAGAAGGTGTTAATTAAGTCCCACCGTTTGTCTCATAAAGGAAAAGGCTTGTGTCGCAAATTTTTTCTGCTTTATAACGGTCCATTTAGAGTTCGCAAAATTATTCATGATAACACTGTTGAAGTAGAAACTCTTAAATCTCGGCGCTCTAAAGGAATACATCATATATCAAACGTTAAAATTTTTGTGGAATGACATACTTTAGAGAAACTAACAGCTACATGTAAACATGCGGAGAGTACAAGGATACCGCGCTGTGTTTTGGCGGCGGCGCGTACTCAAAGCAACAGTCAAGTCGGCGCGCCGCACAAGGCAGTCGTTGACCGCAAACAATCACTTCTTACGTCACGCGCCTACAGCTGATCGAGCGCCCAGTGTGAATGCACTGACAGACGTAAATAAATACACAGTTTAATTTCTCCGAATAAATTCTGTATAAAGCTATAAGGACTTCATAAATTATGTTATTAACGTTCAGTATTTTTCAGGATACGGTTGTATAAAGTATTTAAGACCTTCAGGTAAATTCTGTGCGTGTCCGACGTTAAGACGACTTGCTTTGGAGAAAATTTTCAGGAAGAAGGTCATTTCGAAGAAGAAAGTAATAAATAAAAAAAAAAGGTAACGGTTAATTGAGCTTATTTTTCAGGTAACAGAATTCCACTTAGGTACGTACTTTAAACGTAATTTGCTGCTTGCGATTACGTGATTCATACTTTGTGCTAATTTCATGTTCTATGAATTTACTAGTGAAGCGACGTGCTTACGCATGTTAACTGATTTTGACAATGATTGACTAATGAACAGGGTTGTTATTTGTATATATTATGCATCGCTTGGCTGCTATGCTTTTTCACTGATGTCATATTTTTTTATTATGTGCCTGCTGTGCTTATTAATTTAAATTATAATTGTCACCTGATTAATTGTGCTGATGTGGTTAGATATGTAAGTTATACTTTGTGATTTATCTGCTTGCGCCTTCATGTTTACTTATTAAGATTACATATAAACATTTATTTGCTTATGCTGATATGATGCTAATGACCTGTTTATTATGATAGATAACATATTTGCTGCCTTGCTTATGGATTGCATATTTACACATTTCTGTTTTGTTGTCATAACTACTCTTCAATTTAGTATATAGAAATGCTGATATACTGTGTACAAACATAGAGACTAGGTTACACTATGGTATTAATTGTAGATTGTTCGCTTGGCAGAGCCTCGTTATAGGGATTGTGCTGCATCCACTTGTTGACACTCTGTTCTCTGCTGGTGTATTTACTCGCTATTGCATGTTTTGCTTACGGTCAGTGCCTTATATTTTTAAGATAAGAAAATGAACTGCTATAATTCGACGAACAACATTAGTAAAAGAAAGTCATAGAAGTCACATGAGCTGAGGTTTTATGGAAGCTGTATAAATTTATGCTAATAGGAAGGAAGCTAACGACATGACATACCAAAACTAGGTTTAGACCATTGACAGTATTACACTGCATTTTTCGTGAGCAATTGAAATAGGAAGTGACACTTGACACAAAAATACTCCATGTTTGCTTCTGCTATGATTCTTGAAGTGGTGTACACACTGTGAAATATTATGATTATTCACACTCCGTAATCGTACTTAATTACTGAGAGTTATTCGAACTAAGTCTGTTAGAGGTCATGTATGCATTTCTTTTATTTAATGATGGACAACGAACCAAAATGTATCTTATAATTTATAATGAGTAGAAAATTTGGGTCAGATGGATTACACAGAGGTTGTGTGTTGACACTGTGTCTTCGGATTGTATGGGATGATGAATTGAAGTTGCACTAGGATTTTGTCTGTACTTGTTCGAGGAGACTGACTAGAGGAAAGAGTTGTTATGGAAGCGAAATGATATTGGTGCTGAGGTTTATATGTATCGACGTATTATTGAGGTATTGAGATTAGGTGAAGTAGATGATTATTGGAGTTTTCGTGGACAAAAGGTAAGGTAAATGATATTGATGATCGACGTATTGAAAAGGTATTAGTGAAGTATTGAGATGTTGTGATGCTAATGATTATTGGAGTTTTGGTGGATAAGAGGTAAAGTAGATGAGGAGCATATTGTTTTTGTTGGTTTATATGGAACAAGGAGGATGAAGATGGCAGACTAGAACACTAAAGTAGAAAGAAGATTGCCTACACACACACTTTGTTAAATCAATAAGCAGTATACATTTTTTTTTAAGAGAGGAAGTATTTGCATATCTTGGCTCACTGACAGTTGTTCAGCAACAGTACATTTTGATCTGGCTTGGCAAACATTGGTCTTGACATGATGACTATGACGTTGACTAACTATTATTGACTGTTATACATTGCTGCCACTACTACTTGATACACATGATGAACATAAAATTTTGACAGAATTGCATTTACACAGTTAACACTATTCAATTACACAGTAGCACTAATGTGGATGAAAGATGAGTGAGTGTGTTTTGTGTGTTTTCCTTTTATAATCCCAGAGAAGTGATCCCAACCTATCTCCTAAATATTATTTCACTTGTTTGTTGTGGCTTGCACTGACACCCATAAATATTATAGGTTAACTGTTATTGTGTACTGTAATAGTTAATGTGACAATTACCTGATATCATTTGTGTGTTTATTATGATTTGTATGTTTAGTGTAAGAGCATTGATAATAATTTGTTAAAGAAATTGTATGTGCATTCAAACTATTGTTCATGACTGAACTGTCTCAGTAGTTATGGTGAATAGTATGGACTGTTACTTGCACTTTTTCTACATGATTGGTGCCACAAGGACATGTTTAATTTCTGCTGATGAACTGTGTGATCAGTGATTGTAAAAAAAAAATTATGGACTGTTACTTGTACCTTTTCTACAATATTGGTGCCACTAGGACATGTTTAATTTCTGCTTATAAACTCTGATGAACAGTGTGATCAGTGACAGTGTATTTTATTGAACTGCTTCTGCTGAGAAATGTGACTTGTTGCTGTGTGTACCTGCTCAACATTGCTGGGTACCACTGATGGACTGTTTCTACTGAAAAGATGTCACCTGTTGCTGTGTGTACCTGCTCAACATTGCTGGGTACCACTGATGGACTGCTTCTACTGAAATGAAGTCACCTGTTGCTGTCTGCACCTGCTCAACATTGCTGGGTGCCACTGATGGATTGCTTCTACTGAAATGAAGTCACCTGTTGCTGTGTGCACCTGCTCAACATTGCTGGGTGCCACTAATGGATTGCTTCTACTGAAATGAAGTCACCTGTTGCTGTGTGTACCTGATCAACATTGCTGGTGCTACTAATGGACTGCTTCTACTGAAATGGTGTTACTTGTTGGTGTCTGCACCTACTCAACATTGCTGGGTGCTACTAATGGACTGCTTCTACTGAAATGGTGTTACTTGTTGGTGTCTGCACCTACTCAACATTGCTGGGTGCCACTGATGGACTGCTTCTACTGAAAAGATGTGACCTGTTGATGTCTGCACCTGCTCAACATTGCTGGGTGCCACTGATGGATTGCTTCTACTGAAACGAAGTCACCTGTTGCTGTGTGCACCTGATCAACATTGCGGGTGCCACTGATGGACTGCTATTGAAAAAATGTTACTTGTTGGTATTTGCACCTGTTGACCATTGCGGGGTGCTACTGCTGGAACTGTCAACTGCTTATTCTTGGGCTATGGAAAGCGTTTATGTGAATATTTGTATAAACTGATTTTTTGTGTATTACTGTTTGTGGAAAGTTATGAGACTCTTACCTGCACATATTCGTCATTGCTGACGCTATTGATTGAACTGTTTAACCACATGATACTTGTGTAAACTGTTATGTAAAGTCACATGTATGAAAGAATTTGTATTGCTTACTGTATTTTATATATTAGGTTATTGAAAGGTCAGTGCAAAGCCAAAATTTTATCTAGTTATATGATATTTACGTATTAATATTATCTTTTATTTTTGTCTGTATTTTTTTGACGAATTTGGTGGTATTTTCACCACCAATGCTGGCAAAAATACCATCAAATTCTAGCCGTGGAGGAAGGGCATATGAAAGGTGGCTACACTGAGCCACAGCGACAGAGATCGCTAGAGAGCATTGTTCCGCCGCCTCCACGGGAAGTGATTATTGGGATGTCGTAGTGGGCAGTGCTTGTCCAGGACTCGTAGTAGTCAGTTCGTATTCAGATGTGCTAGTAGGGAGTGCTTGCTGAGATGTGATGCTGAAAGGTTCTTGTTGAGATGTGGTAATAGTGAGTCGGTGTGGAGATATATTGTAATGATTAGAGTGATTTTGGTCAATATATGAAGGTAACGAAACTTGATTTATTTTTCATTATTTCCATGTTTTAAATAATGTGTCATTACAGGTTCAGTCAACAAAGCATCTGGCTTGTGTTCTCGGATTAGAGTGTAATTGTGGTTCTCTTGAGTAATTATGGTATTTGTATTTTCTTTAATTAATTCAGTATAAATGGTATTTGAAATTCTTGTCTTTTGAAGAAGAACCGTGCCAGATGTGTACGTTGAGTCACACTCCCACACACAGAACAGTGATACTTGTGCTTTGGTTTCGTAGGTTTTATAGTTGCTGGGGACTTAATTAATTAATTAATTAATTGTGTTAATGAAAATTTCCATTTCATTCCTTGTTGTTGTTCTATGCAGTCAGATAGCGTAATAATACTAGTCAGGGCCAACCGTTACGAGACTTCGTAAACGGACAGACAGCTACAAAAGCAGAAATTAAAATTATTTGCATTACATAGAATTAAGCCCCCATGCAAGATCTATGCGCGAATCGTACAACTAACACTGTCATACTTTAGCAAAAGATCTGGCAGAGCCGGCCGCTGGTGGCCGAACGGTTCTGGCGCTACAGTCTGGAACCGCGCGACCGCTACGGTCGCAGGTTCGAATCCTGCCTCGGGCATGGATGTGTGTGTTGTCCTTAGGTTAGTTAGGTTTAAGTAGTTCTAAGTTCTAGGGGACTTATGACCTCAGCAGTTGAGTCCCATAGTGCTCAGAGCCATTTGAACCATTTGATCTGGCAGACAACCCGAGAGAATTCCGGTTGTTGTTGTTGTTGTGGTCTTCAGTCCTGAGACTGGTTTGATGCAGCTCTCCATGCTACTCTATCCTGTGCAAGCTTCTTCATCTCCCAGTACCTACTGCAACCTACATTCTTCTGAATCTGCTTAGTGTATTCATTTCTTGGTCTCCCTCAACGTTTTTTACCCTCCACGCTGCCCTCCAATACTAAATTGGTGATCCCTTGATGCCTCAACACATGTCCTGCCAACCGATCCCTTCTTCTAGTTAAGTGGTGCCACAAACTTCTCCCCAATCCTATTCAATACTTCCTCATTAGTTATGTGATCTACCCATCTAATCTTCAGCATTCTTCTGTAGCACCACATTTCAAAAGCTTCTATTCTCTTCTTGTCCAAACTATTTATCGTCCATGTTTCACTTCCATACATGGCTACACTCCATACAAATACTTTCAGAAATGACTTCCTGACACTTAAATCTATACTCGATGTTAACAAATTTCTCTTCTTCAGAAACACTTTCCTTGCCATTGCCAGTCTACATTGTATATCCTCTCTACTTCGACCATCATCAGTTATTGTGCTCCCCAAATAGCAAAACCCCTTTACTACTTTAAGTGTCTCATTTCCTAATCTAATTCCCTCAGCATCACCCGACTTAATTCGACTACATTCCATTATCCTCGTTTTGCTTTTGTTGATGTTCATCTTATACCCTCCTTTCAAGACACTATCCATTCCATTCCACTGCTCTTCCAAGTCCTTTGCTGTCTCTGACAGAATTACAATGTCATCGGCGAACCTCAAAGTTTTTATTTCTTCTCCATGGATTTTAATATATGTCTAATCGCTAAGGGGGTCTAAGGCTTCCATTCAGTCCCATGTTGACCAGTCTGGTGTGGCAGTTGCTAACAAAACTAAAGCTGAAGTATTATATTTCGCGTTTAAGAAATCGTTCACGCAGGAGAATCGTACAGACATGGTATCTTTTGACCGTCGGACAAACTCCCTTAGGCGGCCGTTGTGGCCGAGCGGTTATAGGCGCTTCAGTCCGGAACCGCGCTGCTGCTACGGTCGCAGGTTCGAATCTTGCCTCGGGCATGAATGTGTGTGATGTCCTTAGGTTAGTTAGGTTTAAGTAGTTCTAAGTCTAGGGGACTGATGACCTCAGATGTTAAGTCCCATAGTGCTTAGAGCCATTTGAACCATTTGAAACTCCCTTCTTGACGACATAGTAAGAAGTATTCCTGGGTTAGAGAAACAACTGAATGATTTGAAAGCAAATAAATCACTTGACTCCTTACCGAGCTTGCATTTATCGTGAATCTGTCGCCCAGCACAAAGTACCAAGCGACTGGAAAAAACGCATGTGACTCCTGTATGTAAGAAGGACAAAAGAACGGACCCGCAAAATTACAGGCCAGTACCCCTAACTTCAATTTGCTGCAGAGTCCTGGAATACATTCTCAGTTCGAATATAGTAAATTTTCTTGAGACTGAGAAGCTTACGCCCACAAATCAGCGTGGTTTTAGAAAGCACTGCTCGTGTGAAACTCAGCTTGGCTTTTTCTCACATGCTACACTGCGAATTATGGATGAAAGGCAACAGCAGATCCCATGTTTCTAGATTTCCGGAAGGCATTTGATACGGTGTCCCATTGCAAGCTGTTAACAAAGGTACGAACATATCGAATAAGTTCACAGATATGTGAATGACTCAAAGGCGTCTTAAGTAATAGAAGCCAGTCGTTGTCCTTGACAAGAGTGTGGCCCAAGGAAGTGTGACAGGATCGCTGTTGTTCTCTGTATATGGTTCAAATGGTGCTGAGCACTATAGGAATTCACTTTTGAGGTCATCACTCCCCTAGAACTTAGAACTACTTAAACCTAACTAACCTAAGGACATCACACACATCCATGCCCAAGGCAGGATTCGAACCTGCGACCGTAGCGGTCGCGCGGTTCCAGACTGAAGCTCCTAGAACCGCTCGGTCATAACGGCCAGTTGTTCTCTGTATACACAAATTATTTATCGGACGGGGTGGGATGCAATCTGCGGTAGTTTGCCGATAATGCTGTGGCTTACGGTGTCGAAGTTGAGTGACTGTAGGAATATGGAAGATGAGTTACTTGTTAGACAAAATTTCTAGTTGGTATTATGAATGGCAGCTAGCTCTAAATGTGGAAAAATGTAAATTAACGCAGACAGGTATGAAAAACAAACCTGTAATGTTCGGTTACAGCATTAGTACTGTACTGCTTGACACAGTCACGTTGTTTAAATATCTGGGCGTAACGTTGCAAAGCGATTTGAAATGGAACGAGCGTGTGAGGACTGTGGTGGGGATGGTGAATAGTCGATTTCGTTCTATTGAGAGAGTTTCAGGAAAGTGTGGTTCACCTGTAAAGGAGACCGCATGTAGGACGCTGGTGCGATCTATTTTTGAGTACAGATCGAGCGTTTGTGATCCGTACCAGGTCGGGCTGGAGGAAGACTTTGAAGTAATTCAGAAGCGCGCTGCCAGTTTTGTTACTGGTAAGTTCTAACAACACGGAAATGTTACGGAAATGCTTCAGGAGCTCAAACGGGAATCCCTGGATGGAAGGCGACGTTCTTTTCGAGAAATACTGTTGAGAAAATTTATTAGAGAACCGGTGTTTGAAGATGAGTGCCGAATGGTTCTACTGCCGGCAATATACACTGCGAGTAAAGACCACGAAGATGAGATACCAGAAATTATGGCTCATACGGAGGCATATATGCTGTCGTTTTCCCCTCGCTCTATTTGCAAGTGGAACAGGAAAGGAAATGGCTAGTTATACAGGGTACCCCTCCCCACCTCCCCCCCCCCCCCAGCCGACACACACACTGTACGACGGCTTGCAGAGTATCTATGTAGATGTAGATGTAGATGTTTTGATACTGTTGTCAATAGATTCACCCAGCTGTTTGAGGTCGGAATTGAAACATGACATTGCCACTTTATGAATTCATTTCAACTGAAATCTCTAACTTGAAGAAGGAATTGAAAATATAAACTGAAAAACAGTTTAGCAACTACAAAGTACAGCTGGGTGAACATATAAATTTCAGATATAACTTTATTACCTCTAATTTCAATTCTAAACTTAGTAAGTGCGTAATCTTCGTGAAATGTACACACAAAGAGTCCAAGGTAAATGTGTGTAAAGTGTTACCTAGTATAAGTGCCAACATTACGCAGGAGCAGTGCACCATTTTTAACAACTTTGCAGTAGAGATGAATCATACACTTGGTCCCAAGCGGAAAGAGTCGGAGTCATTTCGCAGTGTACTACTAAAAAATGTCGAGTGACTAGGGCCTCCCTTCGGGTAGCCCGTTCGCCGGGTGCAAGTCTTTCGATTTGACGCCACTTCGGAGACTTGCGCGTCGATGGGGATGAAATGATGACAATTAGGACAACATAACACCCAGTCCCTGAGCGCAGAAAATCTCCGACCCAGCCGGGAATCGAATCCGTGCCCTTTGGATTGACATTTCGCCGCGCTGACCACTCAGCTACCGGGGGCGGACAGTGTACTACTGACACAGAATACTTCTGTGAATGAGGAATAGTATAAAACTGGCCATGAAAATCAACATTTGTCATAACGAATTGTGCATCATCCACCGGTTTCCTCAGCACTAGCTGAATTTACAGGATGTTACTTTGATGCGCAAGGCGCAGTGCTTCCAAAATTGTGTATGAAATACACTGACGCAGGCAGAAACATAGAAGTGATTGCTGCTGGTATAGAGAGAATGTGGCCTTTTCCATTTGTGGAGGGTTAGTTGCTACACCCAGGCATAATTACGATGATTAAGATTCTTATAATGGGTAGAAGGTTTTCATGCACATCGTGGCGAAAGTAAGAACCCACAACAAAGGCAAGGTGGCAGCCCGATAATTCACATAGTTGACAGCCGAGGCAGGAGGCCAATTCCAGATCGCACGCAATGTAATGGTAGCCATTGTGGGACGTCGTATTATGAAAAAAGTGGTCTCACACATGAACAGCTAAATTATGTCCTGTCTGGGTACAGGATCGATTAGAGTCGCTGGATTATGAGGTCCCAATAATTGTTTTACAAGTAAAAGGGCAATTCCCTGTATGGCAGACCCAGCAACCATGACATTTTTGACAAAATTAAGCCGGATGATATCTTCGATATTGCAGTACTATTTAATGAACAGAAAAAATCGTGGGAGGACAAAACATAAATGGTAGAATGGGACCTTTGGTCTCTGGAAACGTAGAACGAGATGAAGTCAAGAACGCACCAATAGAACACAGATCGGAACTCAACAAGGCAGAACGGTTTAACACCCTGAAGTTCCAGTTAACGAGGGAGAGGACATAATTATAAAGGTTTGTATGCAATGGGAAATCCGAATGTGAAACACCGTTAAGACTACAATAAAAAATTGTTTTGGGTATGTGACCCCATTGTCAATGTATAAAAGTCTCCGACGTTTCAGCCATCATTGAAAATGGCCTTTGACAGGGTATTTTTGCTAACTGCTAAACGAGAAAAGTTTTGGTTCTTAATACGGGTGGAAGAGGCTGTAATCGTAATCTGACAGCGTGTTGAGGACGAGGAGTAAGTGTGTTAGACGTCCTTTGCTGGTGTTAGCATTATTTCTTTTCATTGGTGGAAATAGACGTTCTTACTTGATGTTTGCTTAATTGCTTGCACTGGTGGAAATAGGCGACTGGGAAAAGGGTGGCGGTTGTGACGTAGCGCTGTTTACTTGCTGCCTGGTGCCGGCTGAGGCGTGCGGGTACTCGGTGTACCTGCGGCCGCTGTCGTCTCCCGAGCGCCCATGTGTGTTGCTTAGCATGAGCTGCCGATCAGTACCACTGTTACTGCTGGCAGCCAAGACGCCGGAAGTCTGTACCCATCCTCTCTGTTTATGTCGGCGGTCGCCTGGCAATTTCTAAAGCCTCCCTAATCTTCCTGCGGAAAGTTAGAGGCTGTTCCGTCAGTACGCAGGCTTCTCGAAATTTTATATGTTTGCAGCACTCATCCTGGTGTTCTGCCACTGCTCACTTGACGTGCTGTCTTTGTCGGATACTGTCAGATGTCCCTGGGCTGATCGGTCGCCAGGTCTTGCCTACATAAACTAGTCCCCACTCGCACCCGATTTCGTAAACTCCTGCAGCATGTAGCTTCATATGGTTCAAATGGCTCTGAGCAGTATGGGACTTAACATCTGAGGTCATCAGTCCCCTATAACTTAGAACTACGTAAACCCAACTAACCTAAGGAGATCACACACATCCATGCCCGAGGCAGGATTCGAACCTGCGACTGTAGCAGTCGCAGGGTTCCACACTGAAGCGGCTAGAACCGCTCGGCCACAACGGCCGACGGTAAAAAGACACCATGTCTGTACGATTCTCGGTGGAGAATTTTGCCTATATGTTTAGTGTCCCCTTGAAGATATGGTAGTAGAGCCAGTTTTGTGTTTGCTTCTGCACTTCCCTTCTGACTCCATCTTTTGTCGTCAAAATTTTATCTATCTTCTTTATCCCATAACCATTGGCTCCAAAAACGAACCTGAAGTTTTGTAGCTCAGCCTGTGGGCCCTCTTGGTTAAAGTGTGCTAGGTGGATTTTGTCTGTATAGGGTGATGGTGGGAGAAGGTGTGTGTGTGTGTGTGTGTGTGTGTGTGTGTGTGTGTGTGTGTGTGTGTGTGTTAGTGGCCTTTCTCTAACTATGTGGTTCACTTTACCATCAGGCTTTCAGTAAACTTCCATGTCGATGAAACAATACCCCATTCTTTTCTGTCTCCTTATCGAAATTGGATTTTGCTGTGCTGCTGATTGAGGTATTGGTGAAAGTTATGTAACTCCTCTTCTCCATGTGGCCAGATGAAGTATGTGTCACCAGCACGTCGAAACCAGCATTCTGAGCGTAAATACCCGATCAGATTCGATAATAGCCTCTTCCACCAGTATGTGTTGTTGTGGCCTTCAGTCCGAAGACTGGTTTGATGCATCTCTCCATGCTACTCTATTCTCTTCATCTGCAATGTACATTCTTCTGAATCTCCTTACTGTATGTATCTCTTGGCCTCCCTCTACGATTTTTACTGCCCACACTTCCCTCTAATACCAAATTGGTGATTTCTTGATGTGTCGGTATCAGTACCTCCTCATTAGTTACGTCATCTACCCACCTAATCTTCAGCATTTTTTTGTAGCACCACATCTCAAAATCTTATTTATCGTCCATGATGCACTTCCATACATGGCTACACTCCATACAAATACTTTCAGAAACGGTTCCTAACACTCATAACAAATTTCTCTTCTTCAGAAACGCTTTTCTTCACATTACCAGTCTACATTTAATATCCTCTCTACTTCAGCCATCATCAATTATTTTCTCGCCAAAGTAACAAAAAAATAAACTCGTCTACTACTTTAAGTTTCCCGTTACCTAATCTAATTCACTCAGCATCCCATAATTAAATTCGACTACATCCCATTATTCTTGTTTTGCATTTGTTGATGTTCATCTTATATCATCCTTTCAAGACCATTCCGTTCAGGCCGGCCGATGTGGCCGAGCGGTTCTAGGCGCTGCAGTTTGGAACCGCACCACCGCTACGATCGCAGGTTCGAATCCTGCCTCGGACATAGATGTGTGTGATGTCCTTAGGTTAGTTAGGTTTAAGTAGTTCTAAGTTCTAGGGGACTGATGACCTCAGATGTTAAGTCTCATAGTGCTCAGAGCCATTTGAACCATTTTGAATAACATGGGGGAAAGTCTACAACACTGTCTCACTCCATTCTCAACCACTGCATCCCTTTCATACCCCTCGACTCTTATAGCTACCGTTCTTGTTTCTGCACCAATTGCCACTATATCTTACTTCAACCTATCCATTTTCTTTTTTAAATGTTCTAATATACCTGTTCAATAATAGATCAAACATTCCATCCACCCATCCATAGAATATCATCTTTGTTTCTCCTGAGTAGTTCTCACCTAGAGTTCTGAATGGGGGATTATTTTACCTCAAAAGGATGCCATCATCATTTAACCATACAGTAGAGCCGCATGCCCTCAGGAAAAATTATGGCTATAGTTTCCCTTTGCTTTCAAGTGTTCACAGTACCAATTCAGCAAGGCCATTTTAGTTGATGCAACAAGACCACGTCAGTCAATCATCCAGACTGTTGCTCCTGAAACTACTGAGAAAGCTGTTGCCTCTCTTCATATTCCACGTATTTGGCTGGCCTCTCCACAGATTCCCCTCCATTGTGGTTACACCAATGGTATGGTTATCTGAATCGCTGAGGCATGCAAATCACCCCGCCAACAGCAAGATCCATGTTCATGGAAAGTCTTCCAGTATATAAAAACTAAGGCTTTTGGCATTCAGCAGATAGCATAAGCATCCTCAGGAAAGCTATTTGTAATAGCGGCCGAAACGTCAGATAACTTTACACATTAATACTGTGATCACTGTGAAATTGGCGGCGGAAGACTAACCTTACCGTTTAGCTAGACCACAATGCTACATTTTTCTTAAATATACGCGAAGTGTGGCACATGGCCCATTGCAATGTGACCTGTCACTTCACAACAGGCTGCCTGAGAAATTTCAGTGTTTATCTCTGATAGGAACATGAGACGCAAATTCTCCTAGTAACAATGATACGTTGAAACAAGATGATCTTTTGGCAGTTATAAGAAAAATTAGTACTATTGTATGTACATGAGTAGCTTGTACTGATTCTGAAATCTTAAAAGACAGCAATTTCTAGATCTCTTCTGTACTGCAAGATTATTCTGATACTTTTCCAAGTAAGAAAAATGGCTATAATGCTGTGTTTCATTTGAAAATTTTAGGAGTGACTGGAAAGCTCTCCAAATCTATGGATCGTGAGATTCTGCTGCCTTTGAAATTTAATGAAATTGAAGCAACATCAATTTTAATCATTCCTCATCTTAATTTTAACGTGACTATGGGTCTCCACTTTCTGAATTATTATTCTTGTGAACTCGATTTTGATGCCTTACATCTCATATTTTGAAACCCATCGTGTAATACGTTTTGTGAAAAGTAAACACCAGAATTTGAGTACCTCAGAAGTTCGTTATACTGTCAAACTTGACAAAAAAGAAGAGAGAATTGCTTGGGTGTAGAGCTGAAAGAAAAGCAATTAAATAAATACAAGTAGTCATATGGCTAACCATTGACCATTTTTAGTTGAGAGTTTCCCTCACCCAAATGCATATTGATTAGTGTACCTTAAGTCAAATAAGACTTTTTCAGTAAGAAATGTAGTGGAATTGAAGACATGCCTTAATTAGGTGACGTAGAGGGCCTCCGTGTTTTGGCAGCTTCTCAGCTGCATGACTGCGTGCACTAGAGCTAAGTGGTACAATTATTCCTTTCTTGGTTATACTCTTGTTTCTGGTTCTATTTAGTTTGCCATCTTTCAAGTACGTGCACTTATGTCTATATGGTTTTGTTTCTCAACAGTGCGTTAGTTAATAACATTTTTAGGAATATTTCACTAATTTGAAGGACTACAAAGGGAAAAATAAATAAAGGATAGTGCTGTCCTGTAAAATATGAAAATAAATGGTTGCGAATTAGTGATATGTGCAGAATAGAATATGGTGAAATGAGAAAATGTAGGATTTAAACACCAATAATAAACGAAGACAGAATGAGGCTTGATTGTGCTAGGAGATAACGATTTTGGAAATGGGAATAAAGCGCCCAAGAAGGTATTTTAGGTCAGCGTTGTAGGTTGTGCTTGTGGCTGCGGACTTGACGAAGAATTGTATGTGAAAAATTATGAAAAATATGAACATACATGTGATTATTTCACTATTCACATCCGAGACAAGCACATTAAGTAACCCTTCTCTAAATGCCTGAAATTAGAGGTAACACGCGGCAACAGAATGAACGAAGAATTGTTACTATAGGAAGAACTGCACAAACCTAAGAATAACGGTGATGGAAGACTTAGCCTGTGGTATAAACATTTTCAGAGCACAGCAGCTTCAGGAATTCCAAACTGAAACTGTAAAGTCGCCTGACAAGCTTAAATCTGGTGAATGAATGTTCTGAAGTGATATTACAGTGAATTAGGCACGTATTGCGTCGCAAGGATAAATCTGTACATCTTGGAGTAAGATATTTATTATACCAACCAATTATCCGAATGGGATGGAAACCGGCAGATATGATGTACATGTATACAAAAACAAATGATTACAATTGGATGCTTCATTCACGAGAAAAAGCTTCACAAATTGAGCAAGTCAGTAACACGTTGGTCCACCGCTGGCCCTTATGCAAGCAGTGATTCGACCTGGCATTGGTTGACAGAGTTGTTGGATGTCCCCCTGAGGGATAAATTGCCAGCTTCAGTCCAATTGGCGAGTCAGATCATCAAACTCCCAAGATGGTTGGAGAGTCCTGCGCATAATGCTCCAGACATTCTCAACTGGGGAGATATCCGGCGACCTTGCTGGCCATATTAGGGTTTAGCAAGAAAGAAAACAAGCAGTAGAAACCCTCGCCTTCTGCGGAGGGGCATTGTTTTGTAGATGTAAGCCATGAAGAGCAAGAAAACAGGGCGTAGAACATCAGAACGTTCAATATTGAATATGCTGAAAACTTTATTTTTTATCTTCGTATACATGAATGTGCTCCCCCCTATGAACCATAGACCTTGCCGTTGGTGGGGAGGCTTGCGTGCCTCAGCGATACAGATAGCCGTACCGTAGGCGCAACCACAACGGAGGGGTATCTGTTGAGATGCCAGACAAACTTATGGTTCCTGAAGAGGGGCAGCAGCCTTTTCAGTAGTTGCAGGGGCAACAGTCTGGATGATTGACTGATCTGGCCTTGTAACACTAACCAAAACGGCCTTGTTGTGCTGGTACTGCGAACGGCTGAAAGCAAGGGGAAACTACGGCCGTAATTTTTCCCGAGGGCATGCAGCTTTACTGTATGGTTAAATGATGATGGCGTCCTCTTGGGTAAAATATTCCGGAGGTAAAACAGTCCCCCATTCGGATCTCCGGGCGGGGACTACTCAAGAGGATGTCGTTATTAGGAGAAAGAAAACTGGCGTTCTACGGATCGGAGCGTGGAATGTCAGATCCCTTAATCGGTCAGGTAGGTTAGATAATTAAAAAAGTGAAATAGATAGGTTAAAGTTAGATATAGTGCGAATTAGTAAAGTTCGGTGGCACGAGGAACAAGACTTTTGGTCAGGTGAATACAGGGTTATAAATACAAAATCAAATAGGGGTAATGCAGTAGGTTCAATAATGAATAAAAAATAGGAGTTCGGGTAAGCTACTACAAACAACATATTGAACGCATTATTGTGGCAAAGATAGACACGAAGCCCACGCCTACGACAGTAGTACAAGTCTATATGCCAGCTAGCTCTGCAGATAACGAAGGAATTGAAGAAATGTGTGATGGGATAAAAGAAATTATTCAGATAGTGAAGGGAGACGAAAATTTAATAGTCATGGATGACTGGAATTCGATAGTAGGAAAAGGAAGAGAGGGAAACGTAGTAGGTGAATATGGATTGGGGGTAAGAAATGAACGAGGAAGCCGCCTGGTAGAATTGTGCACAGAGCACAACTTTATCATAGCTAACACTTGGTTCAAGAATCATAAAAGAAGGTTGTATACCTGGAAGAAGCCTGGAGATACTGACAGGTTTCAGATAGATTATATAATGGTAAGACAGAGATTTAGGAACCAGGTTTTAAATTGTAAGATATTTCCAGGGGTAGATGTGGACTCTGACCACAATCTATTGGTTATGAACTGTAGATTAAAACGGAAGAAACTGCAAAAAGGTGGGAATTTAAGGAGATGGGACCTGGATAAACTGGTTAAACCAGAGATTGTACAGAGTTTCAGGGAGAGCATAAGGGAACAATTGACAAGAATGGGGGAAAGAAATTCAGTAGAAGAAGAGTGAGTAGCTTTGAGGGATGAAGTAGTGAAGGCAGCAGAGGATCAAGTAGGTAAAAAGACGAGGGCTAGTAGAAATCCTTGGGTGACAGAAGAAATACTGGATTTAATTGATGAAAGGAGAAAATATAAAAATGCAGTACATAAAGCAGGCAAAAAGGAATACAAACGTCTCAAAAATGAGATCGACAGGAAGTGCAAAATGGCTAAGCAGGCATGGCTAGAGGACAAATGTACTGATGTAGAGGCTTATCTCACTAGGGGTAAGATAGATACTGCCTACAGGAAAATTAAAGAGACCTTTGGAGAAAAGAGAACCACTTGTATGAATATCAAGAGCTCCGATGGAAACCCAGTTCTAAGCAAAGAAGGGAAAGCAGAAAGGTGGAAGGAGTATATAGAGGGACTATACAAGGGCGATGTACTTGAGGGCAATGTTATAGAAAGGGAAGAGGATGTAGATGAAGATGAAATGGGAGATATGATACTGCGTGAAGAGTTTGATAGAGCACTGAAAGACCTAAGTCGAAACAAGGTCCCGGGAGTAGACAACATTCCATTAGAACTACTGACAGCCTTAGGAGAGCCAGTCCTGAAACAAGTGTACCATCTGGTGAGCAAGATGTATGAGACAGGCGAAATTCCCTCAGACTTCAAGAATAATATAATAATTCCAATCCCAAAGAAAGCAGGTGTTGACATATGGGAAAATTGCCGAACTATCAGTTTAATAAGTCACGGCTGCAAAATACTAACGCGAATTCTTTACAGACGAATGGAAAAACTAGTAGAAGCCGATCTCGGGGAAGATCAGTTTGGATCGCGTAGAAATGTTGGAACACGTGAGGCAATACTGACCCTACGACTTATCTTAGAAAATAGGTTAAGAAAAGGCAAACCTACGTTTCTAGCATTTGTAGACTTGGAGAAAGTTTTTGACAATGTTGACTGGAATACTCTCTTTCAAATTCTAAAGGTGACAGGAGTAAAATACAGGGAGCGAAAGGCTATTTACAATTTGTACAGAAACCAGATGGCAGTTATAAGAGTCGAGGGGCACGAAAGGGAAGCAGTGGTTGGGAAGGGAGTGAGACAGGGTTGTAGCCTCTCCCCGATGTTATTCAATCTGTATATTGAGCAAGCAGTAAAGGAAACAAAAGAAAAGTTCGGAGTAGGTATTAAAATCCATGGAGAAGAAATAAAAACTTTGAGGTTTGCCGATGACATTGTAATTCTGTCAGAGACAGCAAAGGACTTGGAAGAGCAGTTGAACGGAATAGATAGTGTCTTGAAAGGAGGATATAAGATGAACATCAACAAAAGCAAAACGGGAATAATGGAATGTTGTCAAATTGAATCGGGTGATGCTGAGGGAATTAGATTAGGAAATGAGACACTTAAAGTAGTAAAGGAGTTTTGCTATTTGGGGAGCAAAATAACTGAAGACGGTCGAAGTAGAGAGGATATAAAATGTAGACTGGCAATGGCAAGGAAAGTGTTTCTGAAGAAGAGAAATTTGTTAACATCGAGTATAGATTTAAGTGTCAGGAAGTCGTTTCTGAGGGTATTTGTATGGAGTGTAGCCATGTATGGAAGTGAAACATGGACGATAAATAGTTTGGACAGGAAGAGAATAGAAGCTTTCGAAATGTGGTGCTGCAGAAGAATGCTCAAGTTTAGATGGGTAGATCACGTAACTAATGAGGAGGTATTGAATAGGATTGGGGAGAAGAGGAGTTTGTGGCACAACTTGACTAGAAGAAGGGATCGGTTGGTAGGACATGTTCGGAGGCATCAAGGGATCACTAATTTAGTATTGGAGGGCAGCGTGGAGGGTAAAAATCGTAGAGGGAGACCAAGAGATGAATACACTAAGCAGATTCAGAACGATGTAGGCTGCATTACGTACTGGGAGATGAAGAAGCTTGCACAGGATAGAGTAACATGGAGAGCTGCATCAAACCAGTCTCAGGACTGAAGACCACAACAACAACATAGGTGAATGTACAGCGTGTCAGTTAAGGAAAACCAACGAAATGAAATGACTGAACATTTGTAAGAACTGATTTAGTCCACGATTGAACACTTGTATGAAATCATTAAGTTCTGAAGGTCCTGCAACAGTTTTTGCTCTCGGGGTTTTCCTATTGGCCTTGCGCCTGAATATAATACACTGATCCAGACATAACTGAAGAATTTTACGTTTGCAACTACAAGTTTTAATAAATCACATATCTCACTAAATATTTGTAATCCAAGGACAGTTTAATTGTGAAAAGTATCTACAGTCGATTTCGGCACGAAAATATGAACGTTTTGGTGCCACAAGGCAGTGTACAGACACAATTTTCTTCTGAGGCTTGATTTTAGGTGGGTAGTTAAGATTTTCTTTTGTGATGATAAAGGATCTTGCTTGTTATGTAAACTCAGAATGTCGCCAATTCCAGAACTATCTTTTCTTTTGGCCTTGCTACTTTCTCATGTCACTTCGTGAGTTTCTGTCCTCGTCTTGCTTCTTGCAGTACAGGCGTGTGCAATTATGTAAGTTATCGCTTTGGAGAATGAAAAAAATAACTTTGATCGTTTACACACATTGTACTGTGGTTACTTACTTCCTTGTCACCAATGATAAATTTGTATTTTAACAGCACTTTCTATGGAAGTGTCGGTGAGTTCGTTTCATGGCCAGAATTACCCAGCCTGGATTACTACCAGCTGCAGTAATTATATATAAAACCTGCTGTTTTTGTTTGACTATGAAGCCCGATGCAATAGTACGAACAAGATTGGCGCATTAAAATATTTGAAATTGATGATCGCAGGGTAATTAATCAAACCAGCTACTTCTAAAACATAATATTTCGTGTTTTTCATTCAATACTTGAGCTGGGCCGTCAATGTAACAATTTACGTTATAAATTCCGCAATTTCCACTCCCCTGGTAGACACCACCCTCACGATCAATCGTCACTAACGCCGTGGCAGAACCTGCTGGTATAACTGAACACACAAATGGCATACTTGGAACAAGTGTCCCATAAGGCTGTTTAGCCAGAAGTCCTGTTGTCTCTGCTATACTCCATGTCTTCCAGGTCAAAATGTTAGCATCTGGAAACGCTTCAAGGCCACCATAATCTGCATGATTGCCCCATACAACAGCAAGTGTCAGCCATGTACTACCTCCAAAAACTGCTTGTACATCACATGTAAAGTTCAAATGGAGTCCACGAAAAACATTTGGACCTCCAGTCAATTGTTGTTTATTAAACTGTCCAGCCAAATCAATGTCAATAGCCTTCAAACTGCGATACACAGGAACGCTGCGCCGCAAGCGACGACGCCATGCAACTCTTCCATCCAGCACAGTGGTCTCATCTTTTGCCATATCAACAAAGGCGGCCTTCCTGTGATCCCAAAAGCGGAAGTCGGAAATAAAAAAACAGACTTTTTGGGCCCAGCAGTTTCACGTCGAATGCATGGTTCCTATCTCGGCGCTCTGAACCGTGGCCGCTGATGTCTTCCATCAAGCACCCACATGAATATGTTATTAATATAGTATATCGGTGAAAGTTTTCAATTTTCAAGTTTTACCAGTGTATTAAACCACTATAATAAAATCGTTAACATAATTAGGAACAGTGGGCACATGTCATAATATATTTCAAACAAATTTAAATTCTGCAATATGCTTCTCCGTGGAATACGTAAAACTCAGTTGTACGTAAAGGCTCTCACGCAACGAGACCAAGAAATAAAAATTCTGTGTACTGGGAGTCTGCAGTCCCAATAAATGTAATTTTTTAACTATCGCTTAAAGCTAGCTACATTTCCACCACAATGGTTAATTACAAATGAACGATTGATATGCACTGACTGGTGTAGTCGGATACAATTGTTCGAACAATCTTACTAATTTATTTCTTAATATTCACATAATTTTACTTACCGTTTTTCGCGTACTTTATTGGAGCGAGATGTTGCCTCTCCTCTACGATGCAAATACACGGTACAAGAAACTCTCTCCAGCAAAATAATTTTATTGTCTTACTAAGGCGTGAACATACTGCTGTGTTTCTTGGTGTCTTTTTCATTGTTTTTTTCCTTTATTTATTCGTAAATTAAGTGAGATGTGTGTGAATAAAGCTTATTTCGCTGGGAAAACTGAAGTAAATCTAGACCTAAATGAGTGACACAATTGAATAGAATAAGACGAAAGGACGTACTAAAGTGTCTTGTGAAATATTCACACATCGTATTAGGAAATATATTTTCTTATTTGTAAAGCAAAAACTATTCACTTTACTAAATAAGTGCAATATCCAGTTTCTTTAAGGTTCCTCCTCTGCTAGCTTGTGTTACGTTTTACATTTTTTTAAAAAGTTCATAGTTTCGAGACACGGTGATATATCGAGCAAACTGATTAAATACTCTAGCTTAAATGAAAATTCTAGGGGTTTTCAAGCATAGCTGATATAGCGATTCCATTGTTATCTACAATATTTTACGCTCATCAGGTTGTGTGAGCGAAGGACTAAGATGTTATCTCTTCCAAGACTCCAACCAATATGCGCATAGTTCTTTGCATCAGTCTGAAGTTTAGTGTAAGCTGTTACCCTATAACAAAAGGACAAAGTTGGAAAGCAACGATAGATCTCAGGAGTCATAGTGTGCGTGCCCGTTAACCATCAGTAACAATCACTAGCAGAAATTTAGGTTTCAAAGTGTATCGGTCATTTATATTTAACCTCTTAAATCTGATGTAGCCTTCTAACATTATCTTTCGGTACAGGGAACCGCACTACATTACCTCCTGAAAGTTGTCATCAGATGACTGTCAAGACTACACTGTGTTGAAACTATTCTGATGGATATCGTGGCAGATGTGTTTTCCAGCAGTACATACCCTCAAAACCAAACAGAAGGATGTAGGCTGCAGTGCGTACTGGGAGATGAAGAAGCTTGCACAGGATAGAGTAACATGGAGAGCTGCATCAAACCAGTCTATAGACTGAAGACCACAACAACAACATACGCGAATGTACAGCGTGTCAGTTAAGGAAAACCATCGAAATGACTTGACTTTATCTCACAACTGAACATTTGTATGAACTGATTTAGCCCACGATTGAACACTTGTATGAAATCAGTAAGTTCTGAAGGTCCTGCAACAGTTTTTGCTCTCGGGGTTAGACACACCGTGCAGATTACCACAGTTCCCCGCTGTCCATGATATTCTATCTTGTGCAAGCCTCATCACCTTTGCATAACTACTGCAACCTACATACCTTTAGAAGTGCTAACGCTTTTCGTATATATGTCTCCCTCCAAAATAATCCAGCATAGGGTTGACAAAAGTAAACACAACAATGTGTGCATATTTATTTACATTAAGTTCTCAAAAGATGGTAATCATAGGTAAATTACAGCAAAACTAATCGAATCTAAACCAGTTATGAATGAAATTAATTCCTCCTTATAATCAGAAAAAATATGTAGAAGATAAAACTAGATTGTTTGGGATAATTATACAAAGTATGTTACTCTACATAGCAGAGACGTAGATGATGGTGCAGAGCAATCGACACATAATCACTTGGATTTTAATTTCATATACTAGATTGCACGAAAGTCCACTGGGAAAGCAAGATGAATGCCGGTAAGAGGGAGACACGGTGTCGAGGCATTATAATCCTAAGAGAGCATACAGCTGCACCATTCGCAGAATCACCCACTTGCCGACCCATGTGAAGGGAAACTTGAGACAGATCTGAAAGCTGCCGGAGCAGTACTTTGTTTAGTGGGAGAGAGAGGAGAGAAGCCGCAACAGCACAGTTGGTGGCGTGCATCTGCTTTCAGATGATGCAGTATTCATTTCACAAATATGCAGAACAGTAGCGCTTGCTTTTGGCAGGCCACGTGCAAGGGTGCTTGTCGGCTGATGACCAGAGACCGAGAAGAACTTCTTTTGTAGGCGGACTAAGTAGGACGTCAGACATGGGCTGTTGAGATAGCATCTTAGAAAGTTTAACAGGAACAGAAAGTTGGGACTTCTTTTTACTGAGTGAGATGCCAAAACCCAACCGGGTGACGCAAAAGTAAATAAAAGTCTAAAAGAACACAAAGACAGCTCCTGTTGGTTCATATAAACAATCTAGGAGCGGGACAAGAGAGTGTCGAGTGTGCTTACAGTTATATCACCGTATGGACCACCGCACGAACGTATGAAGAGAGAGAATAAAATGTACACACTCTCAGAGTCTCAACAATAACTAGTTTTCCAAGTGGTTCACCACTAAACAAGGAAGGCCAGCGTCTTGCAAGATATGTTACTGGTTGGCACTCACAAGAATCACTATTGCGCCTGTCTAAATTATCCAACGCAAAAACCATAGAGCTAAAAGTTTTCACTGTCGGAAGCGCTCTGCAGATAGTCACTTCTCTACTAGACATTATTTCTAGACCACTCTTCTGCTTCGACGTCGCACATTTGTGATGAGAGGTTCTCATCCAGCTGAGGTAGGTAGCTTTGGCAGAGACCAGCTGTTGGTGCTGAGAGAGCGACTGTTTTTGCAGCCACCTCTGCTGCCACTTGCAGACTCTAAATATGGTGACCCACAGCCGCAACAGGGAAGCGAACTGCAGGGAGAAGCAAAATTTATATAAAGACGTTCAGTAATTGAAATTTTAATTTCGAGGAATTATTTGCAGTTAGAAGCTCAATAGGCTTTCATTTCCAGCAATACATGGACACGCAAATCCTTTTGTAGTATTTCCCACCCATCTCTGTACTAATCAACAGCAATAACAGTCTGATCTCCGTGGAAGTAAATATTGTGTTCGGACAGACGTTAAATTTGATTTCTGTTCCAGATCCGTTATCCACGTTTGCAACGTTATTACTTTTTGCTTTCAGTAATCATTAAATATGTTTTCTTCTGAGATGTAAATAGTTACAGGCAAAGAGATAAAGACAATAATAAACTCACTTTACAGTAATCATTGCTTGATTTCGTAGTCAGGTGCCTTTCTTAATCATGGATTTGATAACTGAAAATTTACATTTCTCAGGTATTGCAGGGTCAAATTCATTTATTTAGTTAAAGTATCAAATTAAAAACCCATACCTACTTCACAGGCAAGAAATCAAATTTAGATCCTTATAATAGACGAAGACAGAAACAGACAAAACATGTAATGGAAGGAAGAGGAATCCAAGAAGGCATATGGCTAGACAGGTGTACTTGGAAAAATAGGATACGAGAAATGGTCTATATGGCTATAAAAACCCGAAAAAATGAGAGGTATGCGAGTAAACAGGAACAAGGGGAAAGGCCAAGTCAGAACCAGTAGACATTTTTGTTTAGCGTATGACTTGCAACGGACTGTGTAGCGGCCGTATTTGCTGGTGTTGTAGTCGCCAAGGACTGTGGATGGATTGCTGAGATGCAAGTAGACAGCTAGCATTGTAAATTTATTGGCACAACTACTGTTACTTCAATCACTTAGAGACTAACGTGTTGCTTTATTACAAACAGAAACAAGTTGTGAAGAAGGCTACTCAAATAAGTTCGTTACGGTGACTGTGAAGTAAGGAATTTGGTTTTACTCATCTAAGCACCTATCTTTCTTCAGTGCGAAGTAGCTGATAAAGCTATTTAGTGTTTGCAGAACAAAGATAAGACTGAATTGAATATTTTCGTCGGTAATAATCAACACTCTCTTTAGTTATTGGGTGCCAAAGTAAGTGTATATTATTACTCGGCCTTACCTTTGCATAGTGCACTCCAAATAGAACATTATTACTGCAGTATATATATAGATGTGTTTAGAAGTGTATTCAGCATAGCGTAACACATAAACCATGAACGAAATTACAGGACTCAGCACTTGGTATGAAGTACCGCTTTGCCCAAGATACATCTATTCTGGAACAACATTGATTTGGTTCAAATGGCACTGAGCACTATGGGACTTAACATCTTAGGTCATTAGTCCCCTAGAACTTAGAACTACTAAAACCTAACTAACCTAAGGACATCACACACATCCATGCCCGAGGCAGGATTCGAACCTGCGACCGTAGCAGTCCCGCGGTTCCGGACTGTAGCACCTAGAACCGCACGGCCACCGCGGCCGGCCAACATTGACTTAGCTATTATAGTATGTTGTGAGTACATTGAAGTACACATACATCAAGACTACTGCTTCTATTATACACTCCTGGAAATTGAAATAAGAACACCGTGAATTCATTGTCCCAGGAAGGGGAAACTTTATTGACACATTCCTGGGGTCAGATACATCACATGATCACACTGACAGAACCACAGGCACATAGACACAGGCAACAGAGCATGCACAATGTCGGCACTAGTACAGTGTATATCCACCTTTCGCAGCAATGCAGGCTGCTATTCTCCCATGGAGACGATCGTAGAGATGCTGGATGTAGTCCTGTGGAACGGCTTGCCATGCCATTTCCACCTGGCGCCTCAGTTGGACCAGCGTTCGTGCTGGACGTGCAGACCGCGTGAGACGACGCTTCATCCAGTCCCAAACATGTTCAATGGGGGACAGATCCGGAGATCTTGCTGGCCAGGGTAGTTGACTTACACCTTCTAGAGCACGTTGGGTGGCACGGGATACATGCGGACGTGCATTGTCCTGTTGGAACAGCAAGTTCCCTTGCCGGTCTAGGAATGGTAGAACGATGGGTTCGATGACGGTTTGGATGTACCGTGCACTATTCAGTGTCCCCTCGACGATCACCAGTGGTGTACGGCCAGTGTAGGAGATAGCTCCCCACACCATGATGCCGGGTGTTGGCCCTGTGTGCCTCGGTCGTATGCAGTCCTGATTGTGGCGCTCACCTGCACGGCGCCAAACACGCGTACGACCATCATTGGCACCAAGGCAGAAGCGACTCTCATCGCTGAAGACGACACGTCTCCATTCGTCCCTCCATTCACGCCTGTCGCGACACCACTGGAGGCGGGCTGCACGATGTTGGGGCGTGAGCGGAAGACGGCCTAACGGTGTGCGGGACCGTAGCCCAGCTTCATGGAGACGGTTGCGAATGGTCCTCGCCGATACCCCAGGAGCAACAGTGTCCCTAATTTGCTGGGAAGTGGCGGTGCGGTCCCCTACGGCACTGCGTAGGATCCTACGGTCTTGGCGTGCATCCGTGCGTCGCTGCGGTCCGGTCCCAGGTCGACGGGCACGTGCACCTTCCGCCGACCACTGGCGACAACATCGATGTACTGTGGAGACCTCACGCCCCACGTGTTGAGCAGTTCGGCGGTACGTCCACCCGGCCTCCCGCATGCCCACTATACGCCCTCGCTCAAAGTCCGTCAACTGCACATACGGTTCACGTCCACGCTGTCGCGGCATGCTAGCAGTGTTAAAGACTGCGATGGAGCTCCGTATGCCACGGCAAACTGGCTGACACTGACGGCGGCGGTGCACAAATGCTGCGCAGCTAGCGCCATTCGACGGCCAACACCGCGGTTCCTGGTGTGTCCGCTGTGCCGTGCGTGTGATCATTGCTTGTACAGCCCTCTCGCAGTGTCCGGAGCAAGTATGGTGGGTCTGACACACCGGCGTCAATGTGTTCTTTTTTCCATTTCCAGGAGTGTATTTTGTCAAAATAATGAGAATTTTGCAGTTGAAGGTAGAATCAAGCAAGCATATTCCTTTTAATCAAAACTACTCTCGGCAGCGTCAGATGGTGTTTCCAGATCCTTAAGCTAGGAAAATGATAATAAATCGTAACTGAACCACTTCCCTCTCTCTGATGATCGTACTGTTTGCCTCTAGCGCAAATGAACTTCACCAACTATTGAGGAACTTAATAGAGCTAGTTTGAAAATCGTAACTGAACCACTTCTCTCTCTCTGATGATCGTACTGTTTGCCTCTAGCGCAAATGAACTTCACCAACTATTGAGTAACTTAACAGAGCTAGTTTGAAAATCAGTTAAAGCAAGATTAACATTATACATAAAGAACACAAAGAAAATAGCACAAATTAATAATGAAGCCATAGCAGTTGGAGAGTTTTTATAGTTATGGCAGTTGAAGACAAAGAACGTATCGGCAGGAAAAAAACTAAACTCGGTAGTACAAATCTCTTTGAATTATTGTGGTTAGGCCGAATATACAATATGTCCCAAAAATATGTGTACAGTATTTAATTTCCCATAACTTCAAAATTTATTGACTGAAACGTCTCATTGTTGGTAGTTTATTATTTTTTGTTCTGGTAGTCGCCGCATAGGCGTTGGTTTGCTTTGTTACATGATAGTAGCCACATAAGAGTTGTTTTGTTTCGTTTTCAGATACATCGGTATGCATGGCTGGTGCAAGGCTGACAGCCGGTGAAAGAAAGTCAGTTTTGAAGTGATAGATTATGTACGAAAATATTAATGACGAAATGCGTTTTAGTCAGAACAGCAAGTCCACCGAACGTCCGTGCTGTGTTAGAACAAGTAGTTCGCTCAACAAAGAATTCTGATGTTTCCAGACTCTTAAGCTAGGAAAATGATAATAAATCAAGGTGAGTCGCTTAATTGTTCAGCACATTTGGAAGACTGCGAAGTTTAAGAGCTAAATACCTAGACGACTAAGAAGTTTAAGAGCTAAATGATGGAGGACGACCCAGATCGTACATCGGAGTAAAAAAAATGATCGGGGGGCGTTGATGGTCGAGAAGCCCCATCCGGGGATTTCGGCCGCCGAGTGCAAGTCTTATTTCAGGCGATGCCACGTAGGCCGACTTGCGCGTCGGTGATGATGGCAACACAACACCCACGAGCGGAAAAAATCTCCAACCAGCCGGGAATCGAACCCAGTCCCGCCTCATGGTAAACACGTTACCACTCAACTAAGCAGGCTGACATAGCATAGTAGTGTGAGTGCTTCAGTGACATGGTGGGCAACAAAAAAGTGTTTGCGGAGATGATTGTGCACTCGGAAAAGGTGTAATTTAAACTCAGTGCTAGAGTAGATCTTGTCTGCAGTGTCGCTGCGGGTCCATACGTCATTGTGGACAAAGCGGTGAATTAACTGGGAGTGAATGTTGGGTGTGGGCTATCTTATCTGGGCTTGATTGGGCCGTTCTTCTTTTTCGGCATAATTATAGGTAAGGTGTACCCAGAGGAGCTTGAGAATCCATTTTACCTGCTGTCGGTGAGTTGTATGGAAACGAAACGTTTTACTTTCAATAAAATGGTGTCCCTCCCCATTATCGTAATTGGTTCAGGGGGTTTATTACTGTTATTTTTGTTGTTGTTAGGGTGGTCTACAGTCCGAAGACTAGTTTGATGCGGCTCTCCGTGCTATTCCATCCTGTGCAAGCTTCTTCACCTCCATATAACTACTGCAGCGTACATCCATCTGAATCTGCTGACTGTATTCATCCCTTGGCCTCCTCTACGGTTTTTAACCCCTACACTTCCCTCCAATACTAAATTATCAACCGATCCCTTCCTTTGGTCAATGTATTAGTGATATAGAGTTAGAAACTGTAAACTCATACAAATACTTGCGTATAAGTCTTCGTAGGGACATGAAGTGCAAGTGCAAGGCCCAGTCGTGTGTAAAGCATTTAGCAACCTTCGGTTTATTGATGGAATACTTGGGAAATGCATTCCGTCTACAAAGGCAATTGCTTACAAATTACTCGTGCGACACGTCCTAGAACATTACTCAAATATGTATGACGTGTACCAAACAGAACTAGCAGGGGTTATTGAACGTATAGAGAGCAGGGCAGTACGAATGGTCACTGGTTTGTTTGACCCGTGGGAGAGTGTAACTGAGATGTTGAAAGAACTGAAGTGGCAGCCTCGTGAAGATGGAAACCATCCCAAGGAAGTCTACTAACGAAGTTCCAAGAACTGACTTTTACTGTAGGATTATACTTCAACCTCCTACATATCGCTCACATGGGGGGTCGTGTGGATAAGATTAAATTAATTACAGCACGCACAGAGGCATATAAATAATCATTTTTCCCCCGCTCCATATGTTTGTGGAATGGCAAAAAGCTCTAATAAGTAGTACAGTGGGAAATGGAGGGGTATCTTTTGAGAGGCCAGACAAACTTTTTGGCCCTGAAGAGGAACAGCGGCCTTCTCAAGTAGATGCAGGGGCAAGAGTCTGGATGATTGGCTGATCTGGCCTCATAACATGTGGTTAAATGATGATGGCGTCCCCTTGGGTAAAACATTCCGGAAGTAAATTAGTCCCCTATACGCATCTCCGGGCGGGGACTACTCAGGAAGATGTCGTCATCAGGAGAAAAAAAAACTGGCATTCTACGGTTTGGAGCGTTGAACGTTAGGTCCCTTAGTAGGGCAGGAAGGTTAGAAAATTTAAAAACGGAAAAGGATTGCGTGAAGTTAGATACAATGGGAATTTGTGAAGTTCAGTGGCAGGAGGAACAGGACTTCTGGTCAAGTGAATACGGGGCTCTAAACACAGAATCAAATACGGGTAAGGCAGAGTAGGTTTCATAATGAATAAAAAATACGAATACAGATAAGCTACTATGAACAGCATAGTGAACCCATTATTGTAGCCAAGATAGACACAAAGCCCGCACCGACGACAGTAGTACAAGTTTATACGCGAACTCGCTCTGCAGATGAGAAAGAGATTGAAGAAATGTATGATGAGATAAAAGAAATCATTCAAATAACTAAGGGAGAGGAAGATTTAATAGACATGGGGGACTGGATTTCGATAGTAGGAAGAGGAAGAGAAGGAAAAAAGCTATACAGCCTTCTTAACTTGAACTTTAAGCTATGCTTCCACCGACAATGAACCTTTTCGGTCTATTAATTTCGAAGTTACAAGTAGTTAATGTGTATACATCTTTTTAGTACACTCTGTATATTTCATAATTCTATTTCTGATGTACTGAGTGCGGAGAGCTTGCGATCTGTGTGTTATCGGTTTTGTTTATGAAACAAGGGCTTTTGATGCGCCCCACTGAAAAACTGAGAGTTGCTCAGCTATCAGTAGAGAGATGCATGATGGGAATTACTGGGAGAGACAGAAACGCAAACGAATAGAGCAGAGAACAGATTTGACTGAAAGATATAATTGTGACTGTATAGAAAATTAAGTGGAGTTGAGCAGGCTCTATAGACAGGTGAATGAATGGCAGATTGTTTATGCGCTAAGAGTGTTACAACTGGCTGCTTTGAAGTTACGATAGCGTACCTGAATATGTTGTAAGGGCTGAAATATGGAGTTCGATTTAGTACAAAAGTTTCTGGACTTTTACTGTGCTCTTAGTAACGGGTACAAAACAACCGAGTTATAGTTGAAGAATGCTGTGGTGCGAAATTACGTACACTTGTGTCCATTTCGTTATTCAGGATAGCAGGTCAGACTTCATGTTGTACGCAACCACCACACATAGTTGTAGAGATGTTGTTGATGTGGTGGTCTTCGGTCCGAAGACTGATTTGATGCAGCTGTCCACGACAGTTTATCCTGTGTAGGCTTCATCATCTCCGAATAAGTACTGAGACCTATATCCTTCTGAATCTGCTAACTGTATTCGTCTCTTGGCCTTCATCTACAATTTTTACCCTCCAAACTTCCTTCCAACATTAGATTGATGATATCCTGACGTCTCAAAACGTGTTCTATCAAACTATCCCGTTTCATAGTCACCTTGTGCCATTAATTTGCGTTTTCCCTAATAAGATTCAGTACTTCCTCCTTAGTTACTATACCTACCCACCTAATCGTTAAGATTCTTCTGTAGCACCAATTTTCAAAAGTTTCTATTCTTCTTTTTTCTGAACTGTTTGTCGTGTATGTTCCACTTTCATACCTGATTATACGCCACGTAAATATTTTCAGAAAAGACTTTCTGACAAATTTGTATTAGATGTTAACAAATTCCTCTTTTCAGAAACATATTTCTTGTTATATCCAGCCTGCATTTTACACTGAGGGCACAAAAGTCGCGGGATACCTCCTTTTGCGCAGCTACCAGCAACTCGACGTGGCACGGACGCAACAAGTCATTGAAAGTCCCCTGCATTACTAATGAGCCACGCTGCCTCTATAGCCGTCCATGATTGCGAAAGGGTTGCCGGTACAGGATTTTGTGTACGCACTGACTTAACGATTACATCCCATAAATGTTCGATGGAATTCATGCCGGGCGATCCGGGTGGCATAATAATTCGTTCGAATTGTCCGGAATGTTATTCAAACCGATCGCGAAAAATTCTGATAAGGCCCATTGACATCTATAAGAATTCCATTGTTGTTTGGGTACATGAAGTCCATGAATGGCTGCAGATGGTCTCCAAGTAGCCGATCATAACCATTTCCAGTCAAGGATCGGTTCATTTGGACCAGAGGATGCAGTCCATTTCATGTAAATACACCATTATGAAACTACTACAGTAGCCTTGAGGACAACAGGGGTCCATAGCTTCATGGGGTCTGCGCCACCCTCGAGCCATACCATCAGCTCTTGCCAGCTGAAATCGGGACTCATCTGACTAGGGCACGGTTTTCCGGTCGTCTAGGGTCCTACCGATATTGTCACGAGCTCAGGAGGGGCGCTGCAGGCGATGTCATGCTGATAACAAAGATACTCGCTTCGGTCGTCGGCTGTTATAGCCCATTAACGCCAAATTTCGCCAGTTTCCTTAAGGATACGTTCTTCGTACACCTCACGTATATTTCTGCGGTTATTTCACGCGGTGTTGCTTGTCTGTTAGCAACTTCAATTTTACGCCAAGGCCACTATGTCGGTCGTTAAGTGAAGGGCGTCAGCCGCTGCGTTGTCCGTGGTGAGACGTAATGTCTGAAATTTGGTATTCTTGGCACACTCTTGACACTGTGGATCTCGGAATACAGAATTTCCTAACGAGCTCCGAAATGGAATGTCCTGTGCGTCTAGCTCCCGAGCTCCGAAATGGAATGTCCTGTGCGTCTAGCTCCAACTGCCATTCAGCGTGCAAGGTCTGTTGATTCCCGTCGTGAGGCCATAATGACGTCTGAACCCTTCTCACATGTATCATCTGAATATAAATGACAGCTCGGTGAATGCACTGCCGTTTTATACCCTTGTGTACGTGATACGCGATACTACCGCCATCTGTATGTGCGCATATCGCTATCGCATGACTTTTGTCTCCTCAGTGTATATCCTGTCTATTTCGGCCATCGTCAGTTATTTTGCTTCCCAAATAGTAAAATTCGACTACTACTCAGATCCTGATCTAATTCCAGTGTGATTTAATTCGACTAAATTCCATTATAGCGTACTGGGACATAGAGCCAGATTTTTATTTTTCGCTCTCATGGGATTTGTTTGGATAGCTCCGATAGCAAACTTTATCATGAACGAAAACAGACTGAGATTCGGGCAACCGATATCGTATACAGTTTCGCCTTCGCGAGGAACCCTGTATTGACTAAGTTGACCATTTTTGGACTGAAGACAGCCAGTGCAGTCTTACAGAAGAGGCGTTACTACTCGCCAGCGAACTGTAGGTTGAGGCTGGTGCGCTTTATTTGCTTGAGCTGACAGAGCGTGACAGGCGCTACTCGGGCGCGGCCTCCTCGGCGGCCTCCCCCTCGCCCTCCGCCTCCGCCTCCTCCTCCGCCGCCGCCGGCTCCGCCTCCCCTTCGCTGTCGCTGCTGGACTCCGCCTCCACGGGCGGCTCCTCGCCCGAGCCGCTGGCGTACACGACGCGCACGGTGTTGGTGTGCCCCGAGCCCGACCGCCAGCCGCTCACCAGCACCATGGCGTCGGCGCGCCTCACCAGGCCACGGGCCTTGGCGAAGCTGATGCCGAACTGGAAGCGCAGGTCCGTGTCCTGCAGCCAGTCCTCCAGCGGCGACGAGCAGTAGTGCAGCGGTATCACCGCGCGCCACATGTTGCTCTGCCGCGCCACCTGCCCGCACATCACCAGCACGCTCTACAACCTGCCTCGAGAATCATGGCTGCAAACTATGTACGCGACCTCAAAATGGAGGATAAAATGGTATGGCCCAACGGAATTACTACCTACTATAGATCTTGAGACTTCGTATAAAGATATAATCTATCGTCCAGACGATGTCCAGTTGACCCCATACATATGTGGGTGGGAGGTGCAGAGGAGCCAGCCTCTTGGCACCTAAACCGCAAGGACTTGGCCTGACCACAAATAACATATTATCAAAGACACAGTTTGGATTTCTGAAGGGTTCTGATATCGAGAAGGCTATTTACACATACAGTGAAAATGTACTTAATTCATTAAATAACAAATTACAAGCAGCAAGTATTTTCTGTGATTTGTCAAAGGCATTTGATTGTGTGAACCACAACATCCTTTTAAATAAATTAGAATTCTATGGTGTCACGGGCAGTGTTGCAAAATGGTTCAAGTCATATCTCGCTAACAGAAAACAAAGGGTGTCAGTGCAAGAGACTAGTGAATTAAGTCATCAGTCATCATCAGAATGGGGAGAAATTACATGTGGTGTCCCACAAGGATCCATCTTAGGGCCATTGCTTTTTCTTGTGTTCATTAATGATCTATCATCAGTTACACTGCCAGAAGCAGAGTTCGTTTTGTTTGTAGGTGACACAAGTATTGCAAAGAATAGTATGTCGAGAGTAGTTCTACAAATATCTGCTAATGATATTTTCATGGATATTAATAAATGGTTTAAAGCCAACTCACTGACATTAGGGACTGATGACCTTCGCTGTTTAGTCCCCCTTACACATCCCAACAACCACCACCACCACTGACATTAAACTTCGAAAAGACTCACTAAATGCAAATTCAGAACCTGTAAGAGGTTCACACCCAGCATATCCATAAAGTATGAAGAAGAGGAGATAGAAGAGGTTGTCAGTCTTAAATTCCTGAGATTACAACTTGATAATAAATTCAGTTGGGAGGAGCACACCACAGAACTGCAGAAACGCCTTAACAAATCTGTATTTGCAATTCGTGTGTTAGCAGACATAGGCGACATAAAAATGAAAAAGCTTGCATACTTTGCCTACTTTTATACCATAATGTCATATGGTGTAATATTTTGGGGTAACTCTTCAAGTCAAACAAAAGTTTTCAGAGACCAAAAGCGTGTAATACATACTATTTGTGGAGTAAATCCACGGACGTCTTGTAGAAACCTCTTCAAAGAACTGGGTATACTAACTACTGCCTCTCAGTATATTTATTCCTTGATGAAATTTGTCCTAAATAACATATCTCTTTTTCCAACAAACAGCTCAGTCCATACATACAATACCAGGAACAAAAATGATCTGCACAAGGACTTAAAAGCACTTACTTTAGTTCAAAGAGGGGTCCACAACTCAGGAACACTCATCTTCAATAATTTGGCAGCAAACATAAAAAATTTAGTTACAAATAAAGATCAGTTTAAAAGGAGCCTGAAAGACTTACTTAGTGGCCAACTCCTTCTACTCCATTGACGAATTTTTTAATAGAAACAAATGATGTATTGTATATATTCATACTATTAGTATTGTTGTTTCAGCTTTAAAAAAAATAAAAAAGGAAAGTTGGCATGTTCCACATCCACGAGGATCTCCTCAGCACGGATCTATAGAACGAAAAACTAATCTAATCTAATCTGAACATGGAGCCACAGGCCCATAAAGACGCCTCTCCCCTCCTAGAACATTTACTGCATGTTATACACCCGAGCAGTGACTGGACATGGACCAAGCGCATATTACTGGGGTACAGCAAAAGCAAACGTTATCCCCACAAGCATCAATTTTGGGTCCACTCCCATCCCTTACCCATGTGAATGACATTGCAATAAACAGATTTGATACTTTTTGCAGAAGATATTAGTGTTATAGTAAATACAATTAGAGAGAAAGCCACAGAAGAGATTATTAATGACTTTTTCAGAGAAATACGAGGCGGTTCTCTGAAAATGGACTTTCTCTGAGTTTTGAGAAAACACATTACTTGCAGTTCCGCACGACAGCTAAAAGGTTATTATAAATGATTGAAGCGATTTCATACATTTGCTGTAGCTATATTATCTGACATCTTGTCACAGGGCTTTGCCCACACACAGAAAAACTGATTTTTTTTTACATATTTCAAATGCTCTGTAAGATATACCTTACAGATTCTGCAGATCTCAAGTCGATAATGAAGTTCTTCCCAAGTTCGGCTCTGCATGACTATACCAATCTACTCAAAAGCATTATTGATGCGAGCTCGCAGTTCGTGTAGGTTTATTGATAGAGGAAGCACAAACACTATATCTTTCATGGAACCCCACACAAAAAAAAAAATCACGTGGAGCTAGGTCTGGAGAGTGTGGAGGCCATGACATGAATAGCTGATCATCTACCCCATGACGACCGATACGCCGGTTTCTCAATTTCCTGTTTAAGAATTCACGAAACGCGTGATGGAAGTGGGGAGGACCACTATCCTCGTGGTAAATGAAGTCCACACTGTCGGTCTCCATTTGTGGCATGAGCCAATTTTCCAACACGCGCCGGCCGCGGTGGTCTAGCGGTTCTGGCGCTGCAGTCCGGAACCGCGGGACTGCTACGGTCGCAGGTTCGAATCCTGCCTCGAGCATGGGTGTGTGTGATGTCCTTAGGTTAGTTAGGTTTAAGTAGTTCTAAGTTCTAGGGGACTTATGACCTAAGATGTTGAGTCCCATAGTGCTCAGAGCCATTTGAACCATTTTTTCCAACACGCCCAGGTACACGTGTCCTGTAGTGGAGCCGTTGATGTCCCCTTGAAGAGGCAACCTGAAGCTTTAAACTGCGCCTACTATCGCCGAATGGAGTTGGCAGTTGGTGGATCTTTGATGAACTTCGTTATAAAGTGCCGTTGCACTGTTATGGCAGACTGATGAGAATGCATTTCACGCGCAGTATACGCTTTGTCAGCGCCTGTCGCCATCTTGCCTATCTGCTCACTGTTGCACTCTTGTGGCAGAAATCTGAAGTGCGGGTGCAACAATACAAAACTTTTTGAGATTTTCTATATGAGTCTTGATTTTTGTAACAATGTGTCAATTAACGTAGTTCAGGAATTCCTGAAATCGCTTCAATCATTTATAATAATCTTGTAGAGACATACCAACAGTCCATGTGGCAAAAAAGAGGGGTCAATAAACAGGTTAGAATGCTCCACATTGTTTGGTGTATATGCTGATGAAAACTGGAACTGTAGGAAGCATAATACTGAATAGCTCAAACAATTAAATTCAGCTACTTTCGCGCTTTAATAGTAACTAATCTTGGAAACCAACGAGTCAATCTCCAGACATACTTTGCACAGTCTTCCCTCTCCCACCCCCCACCCGCCCCGAATAATGTCTTACAGTTCCTGATGTAACTGATCACTTAGAAATAAAGTACTGATTGTACAAAAACGAGCATTAAGAAGTATACGTGGTGTTTACCCGCAGTCATCTTGTAGATGCCTCTTAAATGAGATAGGTATTTTAACTACAGCTTCACAGTACATACATTCACTAATGAAATTCGTCATAAATAATTCATCACTGTTTGAGAAGAATTGTTTTGGTCATATCTACAAAACTAGAAGGAAACCCTACTTTCATACCCTACGTTAAGGCTCTCAGTGCCTCAGAAAAGACTTAAATACACAGAAACAAGCATTTTTCATCATTTGCCCAAAATCATAAAATTCTGACAGGCGGCAAAGCAAGTCTAAAGTCTAATGAAAAATCATTTCTCCTGCACAAAATCTTTTCTATGGACGAATTTTTATTTAAAAACTGCTTACTTGTAAAAACAAGTTCATTTACGTTAACACTAATCAGTAATCTTGTATGCTTACGCTGTAAACTGACTCGTTCCACATTATTTCGATAAAAGAATCGTTCAGATGATCTATGGGACATGTAACTAATTAACTCAGCAAATGAATAAATAATGTAAGTAAAAACGATTTTTCGAAGTCCGAGCTGACAGAAAGACGTTAAGACTCGAGACGTGTGCAGCAAAAGAGAAAACGCCTCTTGTCATAAAGGAAAAGGCTGTCTGAGAAAAAGCTCCTTGGCGAGTGCGTTGTCTTTGTAGCCTGGGGAACGAAAGGTATGCTCAACAGATATGAAAGTTATTGCTAAATAATTCGATGCGCGAGAACAATAACATGATTTGGCCAATCAGATGTATAGACATTCGCTGAAATCTATACAGAACATTAAGAGAGGAATTGTCCGAGTGTGGAACTTCACTGCTAGGCTTCAGAGTGAAGTCGCCATCATGACATACAGCTCGAAGCAATGACAGTCTATAGGAGACACTTCTAGCAACGCCAGAGGTCGGAGCTTCTCCAAGCTGCGAGACACGCACAGTGCAATGTCTGACGCAGATGTGCAAGGCAATGCCAGCTAACTAAAGCACGCCACCAACCGTCCATTGATAGGCCGATCACTGCGCAGTTAATGACTCGCACTATAGAACTCCCATGAAATCCACCTGTCACCATCCCGTTTGTATCAAGGTAATAAAAACTAAGAATCGTGTTATCATCGTAAGAAAAATTTATTAATACACAGGGTGTCCTAGGATTAACGGTCAATATTCAGGTATATAATAGGAACGATCATTGGAAGCAAATAAGTAGAGTAAACAAGGGCTCTAAAATGCGTACCCTAAGAGCTATGAGCACTTCTTCATCTTCGGTGCTGTGAAACAAATCTCTTCTACGACTAACTCTTTGACTTTCAAATTTTGGGAGGACGTAGTAAGGACCAAAACAAGAAAAAAAAATTTGCTATGAACTTGGACTCCAGAGTGCATACCGTAAGAGCTGTGAGCACTTGTTCAGAAGAAGAGATGTGTTTCACACTAGCGAATATGTACAAGTGCTCATGTCTCTTAAGGTATACACTGTAGAGACCATGTTCACTGCACATTTTTTCCTTGTTTTGATCCATACTACAACCTCTCAAAATATGGAAGGCAGATAACTTGCAGTAGAAGACGTTTATTTCACATTATCGAAGATGAAGCAATGCTCGTAGGTCTTAAGGTATGCATCTAACGGTACAAATGGCTCTGAGCACTATGGGACTTAACATCTGAGGTCATCAGTCCCTTAGAACTTAGAACTACTTAAACCTAACTAACCTACGGACATCACACACATCCATGCCCGTGGCAGGATTCGAACCTGCGACCGTAGCGGTCGCGCCGTTCCAGACTGAAGCGCCTAGAACAGCTCGGCCACCCCGGCCGGCCAAGGTATGCATTTTAGATCTCATGTCATATCCATAAATGTTGACGATTCCTCCTGGGACGTCCAGTATAGGGTATATAACTATTTCAGTAGCAGCGATGAAAAGATCTTGATTCTCTTGTAATGGTGATTTGAAAAGGCTAACTGAACTTATCAACGGTGATCCAAACACCATATGGTAAAAATAAATAAAAGTAACATAATGTATTTACATTACTAAAGCTGTCGCATCTAATCGCTTTATTTATGACCGATTAGCAAATGCCACTCAAGTGCGATATGTTATAACTATGTTATAACTTAATCTGAGGAAAAATCCATCAAAAGCTGAATTATAGGTTTAAAGTAAATAATACTTCGGTGCTATACCTGTTAGCACACAAATGCATGTTAAAGGTACAACCGGGGTGGAAACATAGTTTATGCAACATGAAGAACCAGACGTAGCTTTAATCCTCTGGTTCTGCTTCTCGCGAGTGCTTCGTTGTGACATTAAGCGTTGATTTTTCAGTTCGGGAAATTACGGTAACAACTAAATCGTCATTGCAGTTTGGATTATGAGTAACATCTACATTTACATCGTACTCCGCAAGCTACCTAATGCTGTGTGCCGGAGGATACTTGTGGTATCATTAGCTGATCCCCCCCATCCATGTGGCACTCGTGAATGGCGAGTGGAAAATCAGTTGTCGATAACACTCTGCACTGGCTCCAATTTCCCGTATTTTCACGTCGTGGTCATCACGCATGTTGTGTATTGGAGGAAGTAACATGTTGTCCGACTCTTTCTGGAAAGTTCTCTATCGAAATTTCAATGGCAAACCTCTCCGTGATGCACAACGTCTCTCGTGGAACACCTAGGACTGGAGTTCGTACAGCATATCTGTAACGCTCTCGCGCCAACTAAACGATACCCTGGTGAAACGCGAAGCTCTTCGTTGGATATTCTTTATCTCTTCTGACAGTCCTAGCTGATATTGATGAACAATACTCTAGAATCGGTGGAAGAAGCGCCTTGTAAGCCGCTTCCTTCGTGGAAGAGTTACATTTCCTTAAGGTGCTTTCTATGAATCTCAGTCTGCCGTCTGCTTTTCTTACCATTTTTTTATATGGTCATTCCACTTAAGATCACTCTAGATGGTTACTTCTTGATACTGTTTCAAACAATTTGTTGTCAGTAGTATAGTAGTGCAATAGTGGCTTTCTTTTCCTACGTATGTACAGTACACACACATCAAAAAAGTTTTGCATCACCCCAGTTCCCAGAACTTCTGAAGATAGACGTTGACTGTGGATATTGTATCACAGACACAGTCCCTCTGACTCTTCAGAGATGTCACTAAACCCGCCCTTAGAAGTAAACAACCATGCATGAGTAGCGCCTATTAGACGGAGCGGGTCCGACAGCCGATCAGTTCCAGTCGTTCCACCAGGAAGGAAGGACACGGCTCATGTTGTCTGTAGTTCTACCATGCCTAGACGGTCAATACCGCCGTTCGATCGCGACCGCATTGTTACTTTGTACCAGGAAGGGCTCTAAATAATGGAAGTGGCCAAGCGTCTTAGAGTGGACCAAAGCGTTGTTGTACGCACATGGAGGAGATACAGAGAGACAAGAACTGTCGATGAAATGCCTCGCTCAGGCTACCGAAGGGCTACAACTGCATTGCATGACCTCTATCTACGGTTTATATGGCTCTGAGGAACCCTGACAGCAACGCCTCCATCTTGAATACTGCTTTCCGTGCAGCCACAGGATGTCGTGCTACGCCTCAAATTGAGCGCAATAGGCTGCATGATGTGCAACTTCACTCCAGACGTCCATAGCGAGATCCATCTTTGCAACCACGGCACCATGCAGCGCGGTACAGATGGGTTCAACAACATGCCGAATGGACCGCTCAGAATTGGCATCACGTTCACTTCACCGATGAGTGTCGCATATGCCTTCAACCAGACAATCGTCGGAGACGTGTTTGGAATCAATCCGGTCAGGCTGAACGACTCAGACACACTGTCCAGCGAGTGCAGCAAGGTGGAGGTTCAAATGGCTCTGAGCACTATGAGACTTAACTTCTGAGATCATCAGTCCCCTATAACTTAGAACTAATTAAACCTAACTAACCTAAGGACATCACACACATCCATGCCCGAGGCAGGATTCGAACCTGCGACCGTAGCGGTCGCGCAGTTCCAGACTGTAGCGCGTAGAACTTCTCGGCCACACGGGCCGGCGGTGGAGGTTCCCTGCTCTTTTGGGGTAGCATTATGTGGGACCAACGTACGCCGCCGGTGGTCATCGAAGGCGCCGTAATGGCTGTACGATAAGTAATTGCCATCCTCCAACCGATAGCGCAAACGTATCGGCAGCATATTGCCGAGGAATTCGTCTTCATGGACGACAATTCGTGCTCCCGTCGCGCACATCTTCTCTATCGTGCACATCTTCTGAATGATTTTCTTCAGGATAACGACATCGCTTGGCTAGAGTGGCCAGCACTTTCTCCAGACACGAACCCTATCGAACATGTCTGGGATAGATTGAAAAGGACTGTTTATGGACAACGTGACCCACCAACCACTCTGAGGGATCTACGCCGAATCGCTGTTAACGAGTGGGACAATCTGGACCGACAGTGCCTTGATGAACTTGTGGATAGTACGCCACGACGAATACAGGCATGTATCAGTGCAAGAGGAGTGCTACTGGGTATTGGAGGTACCGGTGTGTACAGCAGTCTGGACCACCACCTCTGAAGTTCTCACTGTATGGTGGTACAACATGCAATGTGTGGTTTTCATGAGCAGTAAAAAGGGAGGAAATGATGTTTATGTTGATCTCTATTCCAATTTTATGTACAGGTTCCGGAACTCTTGGAACCGAGGTGATGCAAAACGTTTTTTGATGTGTGTATTTATTTACGTTCAGTGTCAACTACCACAGCCTGCACCATTCATCACTCTTCTGCAAGACATCCTGTAAATCGATACTGCCTTCTTGCGTTGATACTTTATTGTAGACAGTGGCATCATTTGCGAACGGTTTTCTGCGAGATCATGTATATATATTCTAAACAGTGACGGCCAAATCACACTTCCCTGGGTACCCCGGAAACTACCTTTACATCTGTTGATTTTGTTCCGTTAGGAGCGACGTGTTGAGTTCTGTCTGCGAGGAATCCAGCAGAAAATCTGGTCCACTACTCGGGGAGCTTGTATTTTTTCCCACTAATTGGCAGTACGGGGCAGTGTCAAATGCCTTCCTGAAATCTAGGAACACGGCATCAAGCTGAGCGCTGTTGTTTAGAGCGCTATGGATCTCATCAAAGGATAGAGCGAGCTAACATTCGCAAGATCTCTGTTTGCGAAATCCACGTTGATTTTTGTAGAGGAAATTTCACCCTCCAAAAAGTCATAATTCCTAATCATAAAAAATGTTCCATCTTATTAAACAGATTGATGTCAACGGTATAGGCCTATAATTATGTGCATCTGTACTACGACGCATCTTGAGGACGGGAATCAGCCGGCCGCGGTGGCCGTGCGGTTCTGGCGCTGCAGTCCGGAACCGCGGGACTGCTACGGTCGCAGGTTCAAATCCTGCCTCGGGCATGGCTGTGTGTGATGTCCTTAGGTTAGTTAGGTTTAAGTAGTTCTAAGTTCTAGGGGACTTATGACCTAAGATGTTGAGTCCCATAGTGCTCAGAGCAATTTGAACCATTTGACGGGAATCAGCTGCGCTTCTTTCCAGTCGCTAGGTACCTTTCGTTGCTTCAGCGATCTATGATAAACTGCTGCTAGAAGCTGTGCAAGTCCTTTCGTACATTTTTGTGAAATCTTATGGGTGTCTCGTCTGGTCCTGATGTCTTTTCACTACTACACGATTGTAGTTGTTTTTGTATTCTGCTATGGGTTATCTCAATATCTGTCATTTCGGCGTTCATACGGCGATTGAAAGGAGGGACCGTGTTACGATCTCCTGCGCTGAAGCAATTTCGAAGGACTAAATTCATATTACGGCCTTCTCTCTGTTATCTTCCTTTTCGGTGCCAGTATTGTCTTTGAGTGAATGAATAGTTGATTTCGAACCGCTTACTGGTTTTATATAAGACCAAATGCTATTAGATTCTTTACTCAGATCGGTTGACAGAATTTTGCTTTCAAAGTCACTGAACGCTTCTATCATTGCTCTCCTACGCTCATTGTCGCTTCATTCATGTTTCGTTTAGGAGTTAGGTTTTGCCTTCTCATGTATCTTTGACGAAGCTCTCTTTGTTTACACAGCAGTTTTCTAATATGGCTGTTAAACTACGGTGGGTCTTTCCTATACCCTGAGACCACTCCCGGAACATAAATAACACAAGACAAACGCAATAAAAATGATAGGACAATTGATAACGATAACATTCCTATAAATCAGTTTTATGAGAGAATGCTCATAGCGAGACAGTGTACAAGTCAGAGAAAGGCTGGTAAGTGTTGAGTGCAACCAGGACGGGGAAAAGATGGCGAAGCCGCGCAGCATCCCCTGCCTCCCTCTGCAGAGCCACTAGCTACTCACCACTATGAAAATAGAAGAGTGGGTGAGACGTACTCTGATTTTTTTCAGTCAATGTCAACAACGTTCCAAAACGGAATGTAAATCTTGGGAAGTGAAAATCTCATCTTCAGGATCCATTCGCTATAGTATTGCTGTGCTGTATGGAATCCTTACCAGATAAGGCTGACGGAGGACATCGCACAAGTTCCAAGAAGAGCAGCATGTTCTGTTTTATCGCGAAATAGGGGACAGAGTGTCACGAATACCATAAGAGTGTTGGGGTGGCAATCATTCAAACTTCCTCCTTTGAATGTGAAAATATTTTGTTGTCACCGTCCTACATAAGGAGAAATGATCATTACAATAAAATAAGCACAATCAGAGCTCTTACAGAAATATCTAAGTGTTAATTTTTCCCACGCGCTGTTAGAGAGTGGAACGGTAGAGAAACAGTCTGAGGTTGGTTCGAAGAACCCCCTGCCAGGCACTTAATTGTAAACAGTAGAGTAGTTATGTAGATGTAGAATAGTTTCTCGTCAGGAACGTGTTTTTTAAATTTGTCCAATTTCTATTAAAGATGGTTCGTGAGTATGGTATGCCAGCATACAAGGTGCCCCACATAAAATCGGTGCGCCTCACGCCCGAGTCAAATATCAACGAACTAACTAAAAACGAATAGATAGTGGTAACGTTAGAAAACATTTAGTTATCTGTTTATAAGAGATGCAGTGTAGCCAACTTTCGAGACAGTGTTGCCACTTCACAAACAGTTCGACCAGAAGTGATAACCGATACTTGATGTTTCATGTGCGACACCCTGTATTACGCCTCCGGTGCGATTTCATTTTTTTATTTCATTATATTGAAGGATAAAACTTATGATGGATAGTAATTGATTTTTTTATGGTTGTGACAATGCCTCTTGTGTCCGAGGATGTCGTTTTGGTGAGAAATGTGACTAGTCTAGCAACAGATTTAAATACCGATAGTCTCTATGAATTTGAAAATTTGCTGTAAGATGGTAATACAACTGGAGAGAAGTTTACTGCGAATAACAATCACATCTCTTTAAATATACGCTAATGCGTTGGTTTTTACACCAACTTGGATCAGTTCATGCTTAATGATTCTATTCTTACTGTAAACGAAATGATGGACAAATAAATTTAACATAAATTTTATCGCTATTGACACTAAGTCCACTACAGTTAAATTAAAGTATTACCACATTTTCTCTTTAACACGTTAATGGAGCGTGTACTACAGCGGAAGTGTGTGGATCCGTGTGCAGTACTCTCATCGAATAAAGTGGTGAGTGTGCCCTATTCGAACCAAGACATAAAGTTACGCATTCCACCTCAGTAAGCCACTATCAGACACAAAGCTGAATGTTTCAATTCGAAACTAGACAATAAACAATAATAATTATCAAAATTACTTTGGCACCATATTTGTTACTTCCCTTGCGAAAACAAAAACTCTTAGAAGTGTATATAAATTCAAGATCAGAAACAACATAAGAACGAAATTGGCAGAAACAACCTGTGCAGCACAAGCAAACATTCTACACAACGCTTCGCAATCTCTAGTGTTCTCTTCTGCATAGTATTAAGTGTCAGTATCGCCAGAATCAGGAGCACGGGCAAAACTTCTAAATGAGTACACGTACATTGTGTATAGAACGCTGACATTCAGAGAGACAACTTGGAGCCATGCATTTGCAGGCATCGCTTTGTTGGGTCTGAAGCGACAACAGGCAACTATTAGAAAACACAAAAATTTTCGTGCTCGCACACTCCCAAGAAATCTTCAAATCCGTACCTTCCCTTGATAACGTTCAGCACTCCGTCCTGAAGACCCGCAGACCTATGTGAGAACATAATGTCCGGTTTCTTTCCCTACACGAATCATAAAAAGAGAAATTGAAGCCGATCATAAATTTCATCGTAATGATTACGAGTATCTCAATGCATTATCTCCAAGGAGTGAAGTACCCAGGAAGTTTTGGTACCTTCTAAACAGAATCTCAACAAACCACGCCAGAACTAAGGCTACCCTGCACAGATGGGTTATCATCGATAACCCGGAATGCGACTGCAGAGCAGTAGACAGACATTGTTAGAGGAGAAGGTATCCTGAAAAATGGAGGAAAGTGCAGTGAACTCATAGTGTGCTATGGGGCGATCACTCCGTTGTATAAATAATTCAAAAGCCAAGACCGCTTAAGCACTGTTTACTAGGTGAGCGGTTTCAACACACTAAAGGTGCCATCATCGGATCTGTGAAGATATAACATGACCATGAGAGCAGTTGTTTTTTAAATTTTATTTCTGTGACAATGATTTTATATCAGCTGGTCTGCCTCATGTATCGTTGCATCCAAATGATTTATGCACGTTAAGCTACATTCAGGTATATGGTGCTGTACTAATAGTAATGTATATAGTGTAACTCATGTAAGCCCTCCCTCAAAGCTGTCACGTTATATCTTCACAGATCCGATGATGGCACTTTTAGTGTGTTGAAACCGGTCATCTAGTAAATAGTGTTCAAGCGATCTTGGTTTTTGAATTATTTATATGGAGTAAAGTTTTGGAATTTACAGCTAAAGCTGTAAAGAGGACACGTGACATCGATATACCGTACAGAAGCTCTGTGAATGTGAGACGCTGAGACAAAACGAAGATTTTTAGTGCAAAAATTGTTACAGACCTCTAGGTCTTGGTTCGTCACATGACACAAAAATAATTAATGTACAATGAACATAAAACATAAAGATACGACAGTAGGAGGGCACTGCCGGTTCTGGCCAGAAAACCGCTAATTCAGCAGTATCATATTACAGCTGATGCAACTGTGCATGTTATATTCAAGGTCACCCCATCCCCTCTCCACTCTTCCCCCACTTTTCTTTTACCAAATATGGATCACTCAGGGTCTATAACACATGTCACGAAGCGCTAGAAACAGTGATTTGCCAAAAAGGAGACGAATACTGAACGTAAGTATTTAGAATCATTTGACGTCTATGCTGTGTACTGTAAGGCCAGCAGATATGTAGTGGAAGAAAATTTTGTTTGGGTATTTATTTATAAACAATAATATTTATTGTTTATTAACAATAATTTCTCAATTCCTGTTCCCTTTGAGCAACTGCATGAGTCTATTCACAGTACTGAAAGGATCAGGATGATCAAAAGGAATCATTCGACCACAGTGAGAACGGCAAACTGGCTATAAAAATTGGCAAGGAATTCACAGATTGGTAGCAAATTGACAATTTTGGCGTAAACGTGGCAGAAAATTGACAAACTTGTTGTAATATTGACAAACTGGTCGTAAAAATTGCCATGAAAATGGTTGGATTTTTAGGATAGACCATAAAGCAAATGTGTGCAAATGTGTCCAGTTCTTGTAGAAACTGTGCATGGTTTGCTGCCTGATGTTAAACTAATAAATTAAGTCAAACTACCCCTTTTAAGCATAATGACGATGTACAAAAAGTAATATGAGGTAAGACACTTTAAGATTTCAGATTATGATGTCACAGCATATTCTGCAGAATTATGGTAGATATCAACATAAGACACTTTCAAGACGCCATGGTAAAAAAAAAGTTATTCCATCCACTCCTCCAGGTGAACTACCTTCAACATGACTATCACCGAGGTATTTGTCATTGGGTAAACCACTGCTACACATCTTGCACGGACTCCGTAATCTCGGAATTGTAATGGGATCTAGGAATTCCATGTGGTAATGGAGTGGGACCGAGGCATGAACACAGTAAGCAGAAAAACGAACTGTTACTATTTACAAAAATGGTTCAAATGGCTCTGAGCACTATGGGACTTGACATCTGAGGTCATCAGTCCGCTAGAACTTAGAACTAATTAAACCTAACTAACCTAAGGACATCACACACATCCATGCCCGAGGCAGGATTCGAACCTGCGACCGTAGCGGTCACGCGGCTCCAAACTGAAGCGCCTAGAACCGCACGGCCACTCCGGCCGGCCTTAATATTTACAAAAGAGTCAGTGCTCACACGCCGATGCCGTGCCAGTCGTTGATTTATGTTGTAGCGCTAAATGCAGCTATACCAACCTAAAAAGCCTTTAGCAACGTCTGCAGCCTACTGTGAATTCTAAACACTCGCCGATGCAACCAAGCTGCCATGTGAGTATTAGCGTCCATGAACAAGAATGTAAACGGAAAAAATTGCCGGCCGGAGTGGACGAGCGGTTAAAGGCGCTACAGTCTGGAACCGCACGACCACTACGGTCGCAGGTTCGAATCCTGTCTCGGGCATGGATGTGTGTGATGTCCTTAGGTTAGTTAGGTTTAAGTAGTTCTAAGTTCTAGGGGACTTATGACCACAGCAGTTGAGTCCCATAGTGCTCAGAGCCATTTGAACAATTTTTTTTAAACGGAAAAAAATATGTACCTAGCTAAGGGCTGGTCGCAGGTGATGCTCGAAAGAAGACCAGGTTTGCGAAAGAAGCAACGACACTTTCTGCGCAACCCACCCATCATTTTGCACGACAATGCGCGGGCGCATACAGCGCAAGCTGTGGCTGCTCTGTTCGGTCGATGGGACCGGGAAGTACTGTACCATCCACCATACTCCCCTGACGTAAGTCCTTGTGATTTTGATTTGATTCCGAAGATGAAGGAACCACTCCGTGGCATTCGCTTCAGAACAGTTCCAGAGATTCGACAGGTAATAGACCGTTTCATTCGCACCATCATCAGAACAGGCTCTGCTAACCGCATACTACGCCTTCCACATTGCTGGCAATGGGTTCTACACAACGCTGGTGACTATTTTGAAGTACAGTAACAGGTGCAAAAATGTAACTCTTTTGTATCGGTTGTAAATAAATAGTTGCCACTATTTAAGTTCCAACTCTCGTATATGAGAGTTTTTGGTGGAACTGAAATGGTATTCCATGGCAGAATATCAAAGTAACTCTCGAGAAACTCTGAACCGTGTGATAATTCTGCCTAATGTGCGATGTGTAGAGGAAAAGGTCCAAATGTAGACTAGCTAAAGTTTTTATACGGTAACATTTTTCTGTTAATGATTAAATTATTGCCGGCCGTGCGGTTCTAGGCTCTGCAGTCCGGGACCACGGGACTGCTACGGTCGCAGGTTCGAATCCTGCCTCGGGCATGGATGTGTGTGATGTCCTTAGGTTAGTTAGGTTTAAGTAGTTCTAAGTTCTAGGGGACTGATGACCTAAGATGTTAAGTCCCATAGTGCTCAGAGCCATTTGAACCATTTGATTAAATTATTGAAGAAATCCTGGACGGTACTATAATATGTGCCCTTCAAAGTTACGGAGGATTAAACAATTAAATCACATTCTTCTCATTTATTTCAAAAACCAATACAAAGCGCAAACTTTTTTCTTGTGTCCAAATGTGGGCTACCTTCAACATAAAGGAAAAAAATATTTAAAAACATGTTTGATATTTGAAGTGCAAGCTTATTGGCAATAATCACAAATATAAACTCCACTGTCCATCCCTGCACGTTAAGTACGCGCGCACGTACGGCACTGGGTACACTGATTCCAAATTTCTACGTTGTCGTCCGCTGAGTATGGGGTGTCGCAGAATATGCACGTTACATCTGTCCCAGAAGGCGTGCTGTCTTCAAAAAGCTCGAAATCATTTTCCTCGTTGTCTAGGATAGGCTTATCCCCATTATGCACTGAAGAGCCAAAGAAACTGGTAGATCTGTCTAACACCGTGTAGGTCCCCCGCCAGAGCGCAGAGATGCAGCAAAAAGATATGGCATAGACTCGACTGATGTCTGAAGTAGTGCTGGAGGGAACTGACACCATGAATCCTGCAGGGCTGTCCATAAATCCGTAAGAGCACGAGGGGGTGGAGATCTCTTCTGAATAACTCATTGCAAGGCATCAAAGATATACCCAATAAGATTCATGTCTGGTGAGTTTGGTGGACAGTGGAAGTGTTTAAACTCAGAAAAATGTTCCTGGAGCCACTCTGTAGCACTTCTGAACGTGTGGAATGTCGCATTGTCCTGCTGTAATTGCCCAAGTCCGTCGGAATGCACAATGGATATGAGTGGTTGCATGTGATCAGACAGGATGCTTACGTACCTGTCACCTGAGTCGTATCTAGACGTATCAGGGATCCCATATCAATCCAACTGCACACGCCCCACACCGTTACAGAGCCTCCACCAGCTTGAAAAACCCCCTGCTGACATGCAGGGTCCATGGATTCATGAGGCTGTCTCCATACCCGTACATGTCCATCCGCTCGATATAATTTGAAACGAGACTCGTCCGACCAGGCAACATGTTTCCAGTAACCAACAGTCCAATGTCGGTGTTGACAGGTCCAGGTGTCGTGTAAAGCTTTGTGTCGTGCAGTCATCAAGGGTACACGAGTGGGCCTTCGTCTCCGAAAGCCCATATCGACGATGTTTCGTTGAATGGTTCGCACGCTGACCCTTGCTGACGGCCCAGCATTCAAATCTGCAGCAATATGAGAAAAGAGGGGTTGCACTTCTGTCACGTTGAACGATTCTCTTCAGTCGCCGTTGGTCCCGTTTTTTGCAGGATCTTTTTCCGGCCGCAGCGATGTCGGAGATTTGATGTTTTAACCGTATTCCTGTTATTCACGGTACAATCGTGAAATGGTCGTAAGGGAAAATCCCCACTTCATCGATACCTCGGAGATGCTGTGTCCCATGGCTTGTGCGCCGACTATAACACCACGTTCAATCTCTCTTAAATCTTGGTAGCCTGTCATTGTAGCAGTAGTGACCGATCTAACAACTGCGCCAGGCACTTGAGTTACATAGGTGTTGCCAACCGCAGCACCGTACTCCGTTTACATATCTCTGTATTTGAATACGCATGCCTATACCAGTTTCTTTGGCGCTTCAGTGTATAATTCGTCAGGCGAAGATGGTCGACTTCCTCTTTCTTCTGTGGATTTTTTTTTGTTTTTCTTGCCTTCTTTGTTTGATTTTGGAATCTGCTTTTGATCAGGAAAAGTTAGCTGTCTCTTCATCTTCAGGAACCTGTCCAAGGTACTTACGAGCTCTTCTTTGGACGGTGATCCTGTAATCAAGCAAACTTTTCAAGCTTTTCGACCTCTGTCGCTTCTTTTCTATGCAACTGTGGGTGCTGGTGAGATTTCAAAGGGCTAACAAGAGCCGAAGTTCCTGGTTGTGCATTTGATGAGAAAGAAATGGTTCAAATGGCTCTAAGCACTATGGGACTTAACATCTGAGGTCATCAGTCCCTTAGACTTAGAACTACGTAAACCTAACTAACCTAAGGACATCACACACATCCATGCCCGAGGCAAGATTCGAACCTGCGACCTTAGCAGTAGCGCGGTTCCGGACTGAAGCGCCTAGAACCGCTCGGCCACAGCGGCTGGCGAGGAAGAAATGAGCAGAGAAAATTCCGTAAACGTTTCTGGCTGAGTGGAGGATAAACCTGAATTTTTTGGTTTGTCTACCGTTGGAGGTTCTGTGTTATCCGTTAGCAACGATCCTGGCTGAGGGTCGGATGAGGTAAGAGACTCTTGCACTATTGCGGATGTTTGTTCAAAGGATAAATCCTTGTCGCTTTAAACCGGTTAACCGGCGGTTTGAGTTGCCTTGTCACGGTCCGGGCGGCTGGCCCCGTCGGAGGTTCGAGTCCTCCCTCGGGTATGGGTGTGTGTGTTGTCCCTAGCGTAAGTTAGATTAAGTAGTGTGTAGGTTTAGGGACCGATGACCTCAGCAGTTTGGTCCCATAAGACCTTACCACATAACTAGACCCTCCATGGTAGCCCATATTTGGACCCCACTACGGTTCCTGCAAAATAGCACTCCATCATCAAGAAATACAGACAGAACAATGAAAACCGGGAATTAGATACTTTAACGTATCAGTATTACAGTTCTTCGAAGGAATTGCATGCAAAGATAAGTCAAATATTAAAGAATATAATCTACTGCAACCTAACAATGTGCGTTCACACAACCAACTGCATACAATCGTCCTCGGGGTCGGTGGGGGACAAGCTTCCACGCACCACGGCCAGGTGGCAACACTGTCTACGCCCCCAGCCCTCCTCCTACCTTCCTATACACAACTGAGGGCCAGTGAGACCAATGTCGATGGTAGATATTGTGCGTACACATGTGTCAAGGAGCACGTTTACACATCCTTTTCTCTCTCTCTCTCTCTCTCTCTCTCTCTCTCTCTCTCTCTTTCTCTCTCATATGTATACATATGTATACGAAACACTGTAACAGCTTGCAGTTATGACTCATAACAATACACGGAACATAGGATTGTAAATTAATTAAAGTCATATTACAACATTAATTTTTATTTAGCTTCATATACAAAAGAAAAATTCGTTCTCATGAATAACCATCATATTCAGAATCAATATGGCTTGTTTCACGTGGTGGTTTACAGTGTGTCAGTGTCAGCATCTCTTCGGATATTGAGTTTGAACTGGTAGCTGAGATAGAGTGTGTGGTACATCTTAGGAAGGTTCAGCTCATGCAAATATAATGGTACCACTTGTGCTACAGACTATCTCACACTGAGAGCCAATTAACCTACAACTTCAGGCCAGAGCCAATCAATATCACTGGTAACATCAGCTGCAGCCATCTCACTGCCTCATTAGTAACTTTTTTGATGGCACACCACTTAAACTGTAGCATCTGTTGACAACATATTGTTTTCTGACTGCTCGACACCGTTTAGGTGTAACTGATGTTTCATTGATAGATCCCTACCAGGAAACATCAATGAACCATGGAGCGTATGTAACACCAATTTCGACTTATTTTGTATCTGTATCGATATTTATACACTCCTGGAAATGGAAAAAAGAACACATTGACACCGGTGTGTCAGACCACCATACTTGCTCCGGACACTGCGAGAGGGCTGTACAAGCAATGATCACACGCAGCGGACACACCAGGAACCGCGGTGTTGGCCGTCGAATGGCGCTAGCTGCGCAGCATTTGTGCACCGCCGCCGTCAGTGTCAGCCAGTTTGCCGTGGCATACGGAGCTCCATCGCAGTCTTTAACACTGGTAGCATGCCGCGACAGCGTGGACGTGAACCGTATGTGCAGTTGACGGACTTTGAGCGAGGGCGTATAGTGGACATGCGGGAGGCCGGGTGGACGTACCGCCGAATTGCTCAACACGTGGGGCGTGAGGTCTCCACAGTACATCGATGTTGTCGCCAGTGGTCGGCGGAAGGTGCACGTGCCCGTCGACCTGGGACCGGACCGCAGCGACGCACGGATGCACGCCAAGACCGTAGGATCCTACGCAGTGCCGTAGGGGACCGCACCGCCACTTCCCAGCAAATTAGGGACACTGTTGCTCCTGAGGTATCGGCGAGGACCATTCGCAACCGTCTCCATGAAGCTGGGCTACGGTCCCGCACACCGTTAGGCCGTCTTCCGCTCACGCCCCAACATCGTGCAGCCCGCCTCCAGTGGTGTCGCGACAGGCGTGAATGGAGGGACGAATGGAGACGTGTCGTCTTCAGCGATGAGAGTCGCTTCTGCCTTGGTCCCAATGATGGTCGTATGCGTGTTTGGCGCCGTGCAGGTGAGCGCCACAATCAGGACTGCATACGACCGAGGCACACAGGGCCAACACTCGGCATCATGGTGTGGGGAGCGATCTCCTACACTGGCCGTACACCACTGGTGATCGTCGAGGGGACACTGAATAGTGCACGGTACATCCAAACCGTCATCGAACCCATCGTTCTACCATTCCTAGACCGGCAAGGGAACTTGCTGTTCCAACAAGACAATGCACGTCCGCATGTATCCCGTGCCACCCAACGTGCTCTAGAAGGTGTAAGTCAACTACCCTGGCCAGCAAGATCTCCGGATCTGTCCCCCATTGAGCATGTTTGGGTCTGGATGAAGCGTCGTCTCACGCGGTCTGCACGTCCAGCACCAACGCTGGTCCAACTGAGGCGCCAGGTGGAAATGGCATGGCAAGCCGTTCCACAGGACTACATCCAGCATCTCTACGATCGTCTCCATGGGAGAATAGCAGCCTGCATTGCTGCGAAAGGTGGATATACACTGTACTAGTGCCGACATTGTGCATGCTCTGTTGCCTGTGTCTATGTGCCTGTGGTTCTGTCAGTGTGATCATGTGATGTATCTGACCCCAGGAATGTGTCAATAAAGTTTCCCCTTCCTGGGACAATGAATTCACGGTGTTCTTATTTCAATTTCCAGGAGTGTATGTCAATTTGTAGTGTTGCTTATATAGAATGTTATATCTGTCATGGAAGTTCTTTGATTATGTATACATGTTTGAGTTATGTGAAACTTCTGAATGATGTTGTTTAATATCATGCTTCTGATAAATAACTACTGAAACGATTGTTATGTAATGTACTGTAAATGACTTGGTCCATAGTTAAGGAATGTAGGGTCGAATGTAAAAGATGTGGGAAAGCCCTGCAGCTACGGAAGTAGCCTGGCAGAGTGGAAATGGTGTGGTTAGTGTGCAGATGGCAACTCGTTCTTTGTGATGGGTAAGGAGTCTGGGCTGAGTAGTGCTGTGGTTAATACCTCACTGGCAGTATCAGATCATTGTGGCTCATATTCCTGGAGTTTCGAGGTCAAAAGAGCTTAAGGGCAGTAGTTATGGGCCTCGGATACTGCATCTGGTGATACAATTATCATGGCACGGTTTCTGGGCCTATAAATATAATCCCGACGCCAAGAAGATATGTAACAGGGCGAGACCAACAGTATTGCTATCATTGCATCGCCGCCAGGTTAATAGCCACTGCAAATTACGCCACCAGTAGCACCAGCCTTCCACTAAATTGTTTATATTTAGCACTCTGTAAATGGACCAAGTGTTTGTGAAATTTGGTTGATTTTAATAATAATCGTGGTGTTGCTAAAAATTCTGTCGTATACCCGTTATTATCCCAAGTCACAAACCTCGGCAGGAATCCTATCCTAGTGAATTTAATTCCCAGTGTCCTAATTTATTATGAGAAAGTGGTTTAACTTGAATATAATGCTGTGTTGTTATTTTCACAGCCAATTATAATCCTGAGTAGGTCAAAAGACTGCTTATGAAAGCACATTTGTTATTTGAGGAGTCCTAGTTTGTTATGCTTTACTTAATTAATAATTAATCATAAGAATACTTACAATTACTCATACATATTGGTGTAGTTTTCTTAATAAGCATGGTTCTTCAAACCATGAAAGTCTAAGGGTCCTCATGTACTAGGCTAGTTAATTAATCAAGCAATGCAAAGGCTCCTTCAGAGCCTGTGAAGCTAGATTTGCATTCTATTTAACTGCTTCAAACCGAGCTTAAGGATGAACTATTTAATGTTAGCTATTCTAATGTAAGTTAATTAATGCACAGTACACAGGCGTATGGATCCTATACTGAGATATGAAGTAACAGAGTATAATCATTAGCAGACCCCTTGATTTAAATTCAGACTCATTTCAGGTTTTTCCCTGTGCAGTCTTGCTACTAGTTTCATGTGTATCGGTAATTGGTTTTATAAACTGTTGCACCTAGTTCATTTAAGGTATGTGTCGTTGAGAGGCATATGTTACTGTTCATTATCTCATTGGCAATTTGTTTGTTAGTAGCACATTTATCTACAAGGTTAGGTTACTGTGTTGTAATGGAAACAGATGTAAGGAAAGAGTTTAATATGTGTGTGTGTGTGTGTGTGTGTGTGTGTGTGTGTGTGTGTCAATGAAGGTTAGGTTAGCCCTAGCACTGCCTTCTGCTTTATCATTTAGCTTGACACAAGAATGAGTGATTAGGCTGGCAACCGGTTTTAATATATAATGTTACAACTTGCTTTTTTCCTGGGAGAACGTTTGTTCCTGACCCACCTGTTTACTGTTAGTTATACTCTGCTGGAGTTTTTCGGAAACGAATTCCAATCTGATTGCTCTGTTTCCATTAGGTTATCTCAAGGTCAACTTCCTCAAAAATTCCTCGCAGAGGTACAACGTTGGTATTGATTGCCGTTTAAGGTGGTTGGTAGTACCGTTACAAGCTGTAATATGTGTTTAATATGGAATCTTATATTCCTCATGTTATATATATGAGGACTGTTCAATAAAGAATGATCATAATTTTTTATGGTCATAACTTCTCGCGGTAAAATTTAATCTTATGATATTCTGTTAGCTTACTGTGCAACAAACATGCCGTAGTAGTTTCATTGTTGAGATTTCTAGTTCCCGCCTCTGAGAGGCAGGCAACGTCAGACACGTTCAGTGTCGCCTACCGCTGGAATGGAGATAAGACGCGAGGAACAATATGCGGATTTGAAATTCTGCTTTCGTCTCAACATATCTTCAGCTGAGGCCCATACAATGTTACAGGAGGCCTATGGAGATTCTGTTCTTCCCTACAGCACAGCTCGAAGGCGGTTTAAAATGTTTAAAGAGGGGAGACAATCAATTTCAAAGGAAGGTGGACCCGGTGCTCCACTTACTGCTCTTACGGAAGAAAACATCAACACTGCTGCTGTCATTGTGAGATAGGATCGACGAACTATCTTAAGATCACTGTCTGAAATACTGAACATTTCATTGGGTGCCACCCACCCGTTGGCGACAGAAAAATTACACGTGACACGTGTTTGTGCGCGATGGGTTGCAAGACTGTTGATTCCCGAATTCCCGAACAAAATGACACTCGCGTGCATGTGTGCATGCAGTTAAAATTGACGTTAGAGGAAGATCCGGAGTTTCTTTCAAATGTAATCACTGCTGATGAAACTTGGCTACATCATTTTGATCCTGAGAGCAAAAAGCAAAGCTCAATGTGAAAATCTCCTTCATCACCAACCCCCAAAAAAGCAAAAGTTGTTGCTTCCGCTGGGAAAGTTATGGTCATCCCATTATTTGGTATTCATGGAACTGTTTATCAGTATGTCGTTCCTGCACACACATCAGTAACTGGACAATACTACAGGGATGTCCTGAAAACATAGCAAGTCCATATCAGCCGCTAAAGACCACATTTCCGTGTTTCCGTGAAGCAGGCTGGATGCTGCACCACGATAATGCGCAGCCGCATTTTGCCAATGTTGTTGCTGAATATCTTACAAAAATCAACGTGAAGTGAATCCCTTACCCTCCCTATAGTCCAGATTTAGCCCCATATGATTTTTTTTTCTATTCCCTACATGATGAAACGCCTTCGTGGGAGGCATTATTAATCATCAGAAGCAGTGGTGAAGGGTGCGGACGTTTCCAGCATATATTTGAAGACTGGCAGAAACGCTGTGACAAGTGCAAAAAAAATGGTTCAAATGGCTCTGAGCACTATGGGACTCAACTGCTGTGGTCATAAGTCCCCTAGAACTTAGAACTACTTAAACCTAACTAACCTAAGGACAGCACACAACACCCAGCCATCACGAGGCAGAGAAAATCCCTGACCCCGCCGGGAATCGAACCCGGGAACCCGGGTGTGACAAGTGCATTGCATTCTTGGGACATTACTTTCTTTGAGAAGCACCATCAAAATTATGAGGATGAGTAAAGGTATGTTGTTAAAAAAATTATGATCATTCTTTACTCAACAGCCCTCGTATATAGGATTTGTTCGTAGTTCGTGTAATCAAGATATGTTAAGAAAAGACATAGATGTCGTCTAGTCCATTAAGAAAGACTGACTATCGCTATATTCTTGTTAACAAATGTTCCAGCCTCCTAGTTCGATGTGACTTATACAAACTCGCAGTACAATCCTTAAGTGCGCTTGGTGCTTGGTGGTATAGTTACCTGCCTTTTTTAAAGACGTGCGATTTTTTCGCAATATGGGACCGAGACGGAGATGAAGGCATATTTTACATTGTCTTTTGCTACAACAGGCCTAGTTTTTTCTTGCCGAACACCTTCTTCTCAATTTCACGTATGATTAATTGAAAATATGTTATGTGGTTTACTTTTGTAATAAAAAAACTGTTTGTGTAAGAAACATGCACAACGACATTAGCCTACGGCCGCGGCTTTTTGTAGCATAATAATTAATTAATGCTTATGCTCTCCTACAGTCCCCAAGTCGCAGGTTACATTCTTTGCCAATCTAGTTTGCAATAATTCTTGCATGCCAGTATATCTATCATGCAGCCCTCATTTCTTAGACTTATCAACAGCATCGTTATACTAAGTGGCTCTTACGTTTGGTTTTTTGTACATTTATCAAAAAAGAAAAACTCTTTGATTTTGTAACTGTCTATACATGTTACGGCCGCGTGGGGTAGCCGAGCGGTCTCAGGCGCCTTGCCACGGTCCGGCGGCTGTCCCCGTCGGAGGTTCGAGTCCTCCCTCCCTCGGGCATATGTGTATGTTTGTGTTGTCCATAGCATAAGTTGGTTTAAGTTAGATTAAGTAGTGTGTAGTCTTAGGAACCGATGACCTCAGCAGTTTGGTCCCATAAGACCTATCCACAAATTTCCGGTTTATACATGTTACGCCTGACGTATGAACGTTAATTCTCTTCAATTGAATATGTATACACACTCCTGGAAATGGAAAAAAGAACACATTGACACCGGTGTGTCAGACCCACCATACTTGCTCCGGACACTGCGAGAGGGCTGTACAAGCAATGATCACACGCACGGCACAGCGGACACACCAGGAACCGCGGTGTTGGCCGTCGAATGGCGCTAACTGCGCAGCATTTGTGCACTGCCGCCGTCAGTGTCAGCCAGTTTGCCGTGGCATACGGAGCTCCATCGCAGTCTTTAACACTGGTAGCATGCCGCGACAGCGTGGACGTGAACCGTATGTGCAGTTGACGGACTTTGAGCGAGGGCGTATAGTGGGCATGCGGGAGGCCGGGTGGACGTACCGCCGAATTGCTCAACACGTGGGGCGTGAGGTCTCCACAGTACATCGATGTTGTCGCCAGTGGTCGGCGGAAGGTGCACGTGCCCGTCGACCTGGGACCGGACCGCAGCGACGCACGGATGCACGCCAAGACCGTAGGATCCTACGCAGTGCCGTAGGGGACCGCACCGCCACTTCCCAGCAAATTAGGGACACTGTTGCTCCTGGGGTATCGGCGAGGACCATTCGCAACCGTCTCCATGAAGCTGGGCTACGGTCCCGCACACCGTTAGGCCGTCTTCCGCTCACGCCCCAACATCGTGCAGCCCGCCTCCAGTGGTGTCGCGACAGGCGTGAATGGAGGGACGAATGGAGACGTGTCGTCTTCAGCGATGAGAGTCGCTTCTGCTTTGGTGCCAATGATGGTCGTATGCGTGTTTGGCGCCATGCAGGTGAGCGCCACAATCAGGACTGCATACGACCGAGGCACACAGGGCCAACACCCGGCATTATGGTGTGGGGAGCGATCTCCTACACTGGCCGTACACCACTGGTGATCGTCGAGGGGACACTGAATAGTGCACGGTACATCCAAACCGTCATCGAACCCATCGTTCTACCATTCCTAGACCGGCAAGGGAACTTGCTGTTCCAACAGGACAATGCACGTCCGCATGTATCCCGTGCCACCCAACGTGCTCTAGAAGGTGTAAGTCAACTACCCTGGCCAGCAAGATCTCCGGATCTGTCCCCCATTGAGCATGTTTGGGACTGGATGAAGCGTCGTCTCACGCGGTCTGCACGTCCAGCACGAGCGCTGGTCCAACTGAGGCGCCAGGTGGAATTGGCATGGCAAGCCGTTCCACAGGACTACATCCAGCATCTCTACGATCGTCTCCATGGGAGAATAGCAGCCTGCATTGCTGCGAAAGGTGGATATACACTGTACTAGTGCCGACATTGTGCATGCTCTGTTGCCTGTGTCTATGTGCCTGTGGTTCTGTCTGTGTGATCATGTGATGTATCTGACCCCAGGAATGTGTCAATAAAGTTTCCCCTTCCTGGGACAATGAATTCACGGTGTTCTTATTTCAATTTCCAGGAGTGTATTTTAAGCTGTTGTTTAAACTTCCATCATTGCAAATAAAGTATTGTACTTTGCTTTTCCACTTGCCGGCCTTTGTGGCCGAGCGGTCCTAGGCGCTTCAGTCTGGGACCACGCGACCACTACGGTCGCAGGTTCGAATCCTGCCTCGGGCATGGATGTGTGTGTTCTCCTTAGGTTAGTTAGGTTTAAGTAGTTCTAAGTTCTAGGGGACTGATGACCTCAGATGTTAAGTCCCATAGTGCTCAGAGCCATTTGAACCATTTTTTTGCTACTTGATGCTGAGGATGCCACCTCAGACCAACCACCGCTTACTATCGTAACTTTTTGCTTCATGGTGATGTCACCTTAGCGCTACAATGTGATATGTTTGATATGAGTTCATTTTCTTGTAACCAATGTTTGTTTCCTTCATACAGCATGTTAGTGCTATTAAAATTATTTATTTCATGGCAATGCGTCCTCGCTTTTCAGAATATCTGTTGGTAGGTAAACCCGAAACGCGATATAATATAGTCATCTGTTTGCGAACTGATGATATTTCGTCGCATGTTCCCCATGTGTCCTTAGAGCAGTAAGAGCTCTGACAATGTCCCTATACAATACTATCACTTTAGTAGGAACCAGAAATCTGCTAATATTCTAAGACTATTAGATACACTTTATCAAATAGGTGTTTCGTAATAAAATGTACACTAAGTACTTTCCGCCCTGTTGAACGACTACCGAACTATGATTTAACAGTTGCTACGTCTGACATGACTATGAACAATGGCTTTACATAGTCACTCGACACAGTGACCAAAAGCAGTCTACTTCATTTAATCGCTGTAAATAGGGCTGATCAAAAAATTTTCCGTTCCAAGGTCGCGCTGTCAAGAATCGGTATGCCAATCAGGCAAAATCACTGTGAGCATTGAGACAATCATGTCACAGACGTAGCAGGTTGTAGATACCCGTTTGGTAAAACACCGTGTCCTGTAGCGTGAGAAGTCCAAAATTTCCTACTGCACATCGTTGACCGACAGTAATCGTCGACTCTTCAAGGCCTTTTTTGAAGGAACGAAGACGTGATAATCGCTTTGGGAGAGATCAGAACAATAGGGCTGGCGCTAGAGGTCTCCAACTTGAGTTGAGGTAACTTCTGCTTTATGACATTTACGATACAGGGACGTGGATTATCATGAAGCAGCAGCACCCCTTATCATACAACGGTGGTTTTCGACAGACGTGCAGCCCCATACAAATTCTTAGTTCTCCGATGGATGTCTACCGGCGTTTATCCTCCGCCAGACAAAAAAAGAATAGCAGCACGTTGGTTCCGTCTGGGCGCATTTGGTAATAAAGTCGCCACAGTTAACGCTTCTGCGTTTACCCCAAGCCCGTTAGAAAGATACGAATGCCACACAAATCCACCGCATTGGAGTCGCTCAATGTTGCACATACGTCGTACCATCGCCCTCAAACGGAAACTGGCCCGTTATATGACGTTCATAAAGTATCGGAAATTTTGCTCAAAAATGGTTCAAATGGCTCTGAGCACTATGGGACTTAACATCTGAGGTCATCAGTCCCCTAGCCTTAGAACTACTGAAACCTAACTAACCTAAGGACATCACACCCATCCATGCCGAGGCAGGATTCGACCTGCGACCGTAGCAGCAGCGCAGTTCCCGTCTGAGCTCCTAGAACCGCTCAGCCACAGCGGAAATTTCGTAATTTTGCTAGTTTTATTAGTCCGATTTGCGCGATTTTACGTTGTTGTATTGCTAATCATGTCTGAAACTTACCTATACCCTGGTACCGTAGCTATGTTGGATGTTTAGTCTGTCGTCAGTTATCAAGAAGGCTACCTATAAAAAGCGGTTATTGATTTGTTTCAGAAATGGATCAGAGAACTTGCATTAAATTTTGCTTAAAAATGGATAAAATGTAACAAAATTTTAGGTAATGTTGAATATTTTTTGGTGGGTCTGATGTGACTAGAACAAACGTTTACGAGTAGTACAAACATTTCCAAGTTGGCTGTGAGTTCCGGACGCTCTAGCATATCTACAATCGGCGACAATGTGGAAGAAGTGAAAGAAATGATTATGAACGGTCACCTAAGTACAACCAGAGAAGCTTCTGATGATTTTGGCTTATCAAGTGGCTCAGGCCATGAAATCTTTCCGGACGTTTTAGGTACGAAAAATGTGAAATAATTCGTGGCTTTTGCACCACTGTAATGCACCTGCTAACACTTCATTGCCTTTTCGTGGATTTTTGGCGAAAAAAAGACACTGCAATGATGCCCCAGGCTCCATAGTCTTTAGAAGAATAAAAAGAACCATAAAGGGCCGACGTCTTACAAGCATAGATGAGTTTAAAAATGCATCACTGAAAAAGATAAGTGCTACCCCAAAGATCAGATTCTAGAAGTGTTTCGAGGATTGGAAGTAGCTCTTGCATAATTGTTTAATATTCGTATCTAATGGGGAGTTGGGGAGTACCTCGAAGGCGATAGCATTTATGTAAATGGAGAAATGAAATTATTCTCAAAAAATGAAAATTCTGATACTTTATGAACAAAAAACACCTCGTATACAAGTATTACTCGTAACTCCACGTTATTGCCGTGGTGTGTACGTGTGTGTGTGTGTGTGTGTGAGAGAGAGAGAGAGAGAGAGAGAGAGAGAGAGACGGAGGGAGATAGACAGAAAGAGAGAGAGAAAGGAAGAGAGGTATAGAGATAGGAGAGGTAGAAAGAGAGAGAGGTAGAGAGAGAGAGAGAGAGAGAGAGAAGGATGTGTAAAAATGCTCCTTGGCACATTTGTTGCACCATATCTACCCCCGACCACGGCTGTAGGTCCACAGTTGTTTAAAAGAAGGCAGTAGGGAATTGCAGCAAGACCAGTGGCGATAACAGTGGTACGATGTATGCTCCAACATGCACCGCACACAGCTTGTGGGGCATTATTTTGGATACAGAATGTTCAAGGGACTTTCTTCCATTTCAGTGCCACTAAAAAAGACACACATATAGGTTTGTTCCCTATTGCCTGGAGGTATAAACATAATTTGTGTATCATTACAAGCGAGGGAATTAGTGACATGATGTGAATGCATACATTGTGTGCAAACTCGTGCAAGTCACACACTACCGGTGCCATCAATAACATCTAAAGCACTCTCATCCATGCCCAATATTTTTTCTCGGCACTCCGACAAGGAGGGATCTGTTTTCTAAAAGGCACCTAAGGGCCTATGCAAAAGTACTGTGATGGAGTTGCCGCCGCTGTGGGAACAGCCAAGTATAGCTACGTTGTGCAGCCATTTGATTATATACATTACATTCATCTGAAGTCCCATTTTTTGTGTGTGAGTTATGTCACTAGCGATGAAGTGAGTGAGAGATAGGATAAAACTGATGTGTAAATGATGCACCAACTACAAAAGCAGCTTCTGATATACACGGTGTCCGTGACTGAACTTACAGTTTCACAACGCTGTTGAAAAACAACTACTGCTCTGAATGACGTTAAATTGGAACAGCATTTTATTGACGCAGTGCGAAACGTCAAGAAAAAAAAAACTAACGAAAATTTTACCAAAAGGTGGCGCTGTAAGCATCTTAACGTAAATGTGATCGGCTACAAAAGACAGATGAATTTCAATACGACTGCTAGGGTTTGAGTTGAACATTACTCCATGCATACTGTTCCATGTGAATGACCGCACAAGTTCGGCAGTCAACAGTTGTGGCACTGTTAAGTACGTAAGCCCATTCAGCATAGCAAGGTTGTACCACATCGGGTGAGAAAAATCGGTTTTTAATTGCCCTGAGGCCCGAAACCTCATAAATTGCCAAATGATATCTGTTTTTAATTGTCCTATAGCCAAAAGCCGAATAAAAAGCCAAACAACACCGGTTTTTAAATCCCTGTGGCTAAAAACAGCATAACAGCAAAATAACGGAAGTTTCTACTTGTGATGCTGGCGCAAGACATGTTCAATATGCTGTTCACCGTGTTCTGCCACAGGTTGAAATCAAGAAACAGCATTTTCCACAACAAATCGGAGTGTCTCGGGGTCACGTTTGGAATGCCTGGCTTCAGATACTTTTGTTACTGGAGCACTGAAAACAATATCTTTCAGGAAACGCCACACACAGAAGTCATACGGATGAAGATCAGGTGATCTGTAGGGCCAGACTGTAGGAAAAACATGTAGCATTTCCTAAATACCTCTGCAGCAACCGCTCCTCTGGTTACGCAATGCGCGGAGGAGCACCATCTTACATAAAAATGATCCTACCCAAAAGTACGCGCTGTTGAAGGGCTGGAATGACGATGGTGCTCAAAAGACTCTCATACTGTTTACCAGTGACGGTAAAGGCAACAAGACCCACAGTACTAATCTCCGCGAAAAAATACGGCGATACAGTAAACGGTGCAGTCAACCTGCGCCACACGGTCACCTTTGCAGAATGAAGTGATGTCGGCTGAAGTGCATGCTGATTTTCCGTTGCCTATATTTGCAGTTCAGCGTATAACGTGTCCTTGGAGATATAAGTGGTCTTCTTCTGACCACTTAACGTTTCATAGCCATTCATAGTCCACTTCCATGCGAATAAGAAATTCCAGGGTGAATGTTTGTCTTGCTGGCAGGTCATCAGGAAGCAACTCATTAACATGGTTGATTTTGTATGGATAGCAATGACGGACGTTTCGCAGGATTTGCGCACCGTTCTCGCAGTCATGTCCAACGTTCGGACAATTCCTCAAGAACTACATGTTCGCACACCACCGCTCGACCCCTCCTGCAATGCTGTGGCCACATCTTCGCAGACGTCGAATCAACTGCTTTACTCCATCTGCCCCATTGCACTACAAAACAACCCGTCTTTTCAAATTTTGTAACCATTTTCTCCAGACCCTTAGGAGACATCGGACCAGTGCGTTTTTCTCTTGCCTTTGAGTGCCCGGAACTTCCGCAGGGCAAGTGGCGCATAGTCATCTTTCTTGCAAAAGAGCTTTACCAGCAGCGCGCGGTCCTTCATGGCAACAGCCATGCTAGGCCTCTAGGACGCAAACTGAGGAACAGGCTCGTGCCGCGAGTTTGCTGTTGTGCATATTCTGACTCTTAAAACGACGTCAATTGGTCAAATTTTCGTATTTTTCCTTTTTTTCCATGGCGTTTCCCCTTGCGTCAATAATATGCTGCTCAAATTTGGCGTCATTCTGAACACTGGTTCTCTTTCTACAGCGTTTCCGAAAATGTAACTTTATTTATGGCCATCCTGTATATATATACAAACACACACTAAGCATTGATAGGCCTAGATGGACTGTTTTCTGCATTATCTGTGTACAAGAGAAAAATATACGGTAAATGAATGTCTTCGTTGTTATTATGTGGCCATGGGATGCTATTTCAGATATCTAAAGTCAGCACTCCATGTGTGTTTTAGAGTAAATAAGAGTTGCCTTTGACGAATTTTCTGTCATTTCGAAGAATATTTCGTGACGTCTTTAATTTGTACAGACTTTAATGTCAGAGCAGCTGTGTTAGTGTGGTGGAAGCGTTAAACTCGAGCCAACGCTCCTATAAATAGAATGCGATCTAATGAGCAGGCTAGCATTCCATCTTAAATGATGTAGCAACATATGTGTAATGCGAGCCCGATAAGCAATGTGTCTGACATCACTCGCAGGTAGGAAGCTGAGCGAACTCACCCGTGGTGGCATTAGTTTACACCAGGGGCGGGCAAACGTTGCACGCGGCTCATGAGCGCACAGCGCTGCACGTGTGCTGCTCGCGTGCAGTCGTCGAATGGGGCACTGGCGACAGCCGGCAGGTTGCGGCAGTGTAGTGCCAGGCTAAGCTGCGGACGTTGATGCGTAGCGACCACTACGTAGTGAGCGTTGTATTTCAAGAACCGGAAAATGCAGAGTGAAACAAGGAAATGGAGAAGTGGAGATTTGCTATCTTTTAAAAAGTAATGGGAGAATCATTTTTCCTTTGTGCAAAAACGTGAAAATTCAAAATGTTTAATATGTGGCAGTATTCTCGCTGGTCAGCGGAAGTTTAGTATTGAAGGCCATTATAACAAATTTCACAAGGACGAGTACAATTTATTGTCGGATTCTGAGCGGATGGGGAAATTGACTGAGCTTAAGAAGAGCGATCTGACGAAACTAGATGAATCTGTCGTAGTTGCTGTGGGTACGAGAGATCTGCGACTTCCTTTCGTCATGTCTCTCATGTAACTGATTTAACATTTTATGGAGCACCGTTTTCAATTTTTCAGGACGACAACAATAATAGCCCAGCGGTACGAGCTTAATATAGCGAGAGCTGGAAAACCATTTGCTGAATTAGTAAGTGTCGGTTAACAGCAAACATCAGTGATGAAAAGTTAAGTAACTGCTTGCGTTTGTCTGTATGTAGAAATTTTGTTCCACTCCACCTGTGATAATTAAATAAAACGTATCGTAGGTAATAGGTACTCTTTCAAAACACGACATCTTTCAAGCACTACTACTACTAATCTTATTCCTACATTCAATAAAGCAAGCTAGGAAACAAAACGCATTGCAGAGGAAGAAGCGGACAGAGGGTATGGTGGAGAGTGGAGATAAGCGGGTGGCCAGCTTGCCCCTGTGTGCACGCAGAACACCTGTCAACTGCACGCGTGCAAGTGCACCGCACACGTGCAGGATTCCTGCCCGCCCCTGGTTTACACACACCGTAATGGACGCAGGATCTAGACGGCAAGCACTTGTTTTTCTGGTCAGACAACTTACTGGAGTTGGGTCCTTGCTATGAAGTCTATTGAGACAAGACACAGAAACACAATTATTTGCGGGTCCAACTTTGCTACTCTAAAGTAAAATCGTTTTGTTCGTAATCCAACATTCTGTCAGCCGCACTAATTGTTACACCACTCTCTGGTAGTCATCCAACAGGATTTGGGGAGGGGAGCAGGGGGGAGGGGGAGGGGGGAAATCAATGTATCGAATAGGTGTAGCCGGGTGCCTACGGCATGGACGTTAGGAATAGTGGAAACGCGAAGTCTGGAAACGAATTATGGAACTTGTCTGCTACACAGTTCTGAATGCTAATCCATAGTTACACACCGATATTTATCGACATATGTCACAAATAATATCACATATAGTTAGTACCTTCTTACTTCAAAATTATCAGTTCAGCAGTATAAGGCAGGCTGTTTTCAAGAGACTTCGCGGCTGTGAGAGCACTAGCATGTCGTGTGAAGATTTAAAACACAATTGTCTGGAATCTTTGCTTCCTATATATCATACTGTTTTCTTTGACGAATTTTTTTTTTCTTTATCACTCCAGTCTTTAGGAAAATGGGGGTAACGATGATACAGTCATATTCTCCCTACAGCTTAACCAGTTTCAACATATTCAAGCGGATGGGGGTGCATTATAACACTTTGTATAATACTTATGGTGAAGTCTGTGTTACAGATTTCCACAGTTGCTTTGTTACTCTTTCAGATGCAACGAACTGCAATTGTTATGGATCACAAACTGTATTCTTGGTCACATGCAAGCATCAAACACAACTGCTCCATACGTCATATTGCTGCAACAAAATTGGAGTACATCATCATACGTTATAGTGATTGCATGCTAAGGTACTTTCCGGCGTTAACAGTTTGCTCTGGTAGTTCCACGACATTTCCTGGGTGGATCTTAGTGTTCGCTTGGCGGTAGCATCCCGAATAGACCCCTTGGGTTATAATTTAATATTACATGTCGACTAAGCAGCACACATTTTTCCTCTCCCCATATACACACATTTCAGTTCAAGCCATAACTTACTGTAGACAGACATACCATCTACTGTCATTTGTAAACCAGCAGCTAGTCATACTCCTCATGTTTCTGGACGGATAACATTGCTGTTTCAGTTAAAACCATAAATTATATTAATTGTGCTTGCAGCCCTAGTTAAATGGTGTCATAACCATGCATACATAATTTAATTGCTAGTGTACCCACCCCTATAGGCGAATTTTGTATGTGGCTGAGAGGCTATCCTACTTAAAAAGCACACATGTGCTGGTAGTCCACTAAAACTGTCAGAGTTTAACATACTTAATGGTGTGCGAGAGACTTGCCCAAACAGTATTCTGGACTTGTAATTTACTCTCCCAATATGGAGAGCTGGGTAATTCCATCATCTTATCGTTATTAAGGCACGTTTTGTGTGTTCATTGTCAGAAACAAGAGAAATAGTTCCAGCCATCCCATCTGTAATCTATGTTTTATGTCCGCCCCTGGTAGTTGAGTGGTCATAGCGACGGAATGTCATACCTAACAACCTGGGTTCGATCTCCAGCTGGGTCGGAGATTTTCTCCGCTCAGGGACTGGGTGTTGTGTTGTCCTTATCATCATCATTTCATCCCTATCGACACGCAAGTCGCCGAAGCAGCGTCAACTCGAAAGACTTGCGCCAGGCGACCGGTCTGCCCGACGGGAGACCTAGCCGCACGGCATTTCCATTTCCATCTATGTTTTATGATTCATGAAATAACTGTAAACACGCAGTCAATGTAAGTGCAGATGCTAAGAAAAATATCACTGCCTCTAATATCCCTGAAAGAACAAATCAGTTTCACAAAATATACCTAATGTTGAAAAAGTTCAAATGTTCAAATGAGTGTGAATTTCTAAGGGACCAAACTGCTGATGTCATCGGTCCCTAGAAAAAGTGTCAGCATCATCTGTCGATACCGTACACAGTAATGACAACACAGCACAAAGTATTACTAGTGCCTCTGGCCCACCAAGACTTAATACACATACTGATGTTGGCACACATTGCTATGCAATTATGGAGTGATATTTTGTAAACATCAGTAGTCATACAGCTGTATTTAATATATACTCCTGGAAATTGAAATAAGAACACCGTGAATTCATTGTCCCAGGAAGGGGAAACTTTATTGACACATTCCTGGGGTCAGATACATCACATGATCACACTGACAGAACCACAGGCACATAGACACAGGCAACAGAGCATACACAATGTCGGCACTAGTACAGTGTATATCCACCTTTCGCAGCAATGCAGGCTGCTATTCTCCCATGGAGACGATCGTAGAGATGCTGGATGTAGTCCTGTGGAACGGCTTGCCATGCCATTTCCACCTGGCGCCTCAGTTGGACCAGCGTTCGTGCTGGACGTGCAGACCGCGTGAGACGACGCTTCATCCAGTCCCAAACATGCTCAATGGGGGACAGATCCGGAGATCTTGCTGGCCAGGGTAGTTGACTTACACCTTCTAGAGCACGTTGGGTGGCACGGGATACATGCGGACGTGCATTGTCCTGTTGGAACAGCAAGTTCCCTTGCCGGTCTAGGAATGGTAGAACGATGGGTTCGATGACGGTTTGGATGTACCGTGCACTATTCAGTGTCCCCTCGACGATCACCAGTGGTGTACGGCCAGTGTAGGAGATCGCTCCCCACACCATGATGCCGGGTGTTGGCCCTGTGTGCCTCGGTCGTATGCAGTCCTGATTGTGGCGCTCACCTGCACGGCGCCAAACACGCATACGACCATCATTGGCACCAAGGCAGAAGCGACTCTCATCGCTGAAGACGACACGTCTCCATTCGTCCCTCCATTCACGCCTGTCGCGACACCACTGGAGGCGGGCTGCACGATGTTGGGGGCGTGAGCGGAAGACGGCCTAACGGTGTGCGGGACCGTAGCCCAGCTTCATGGAGATGGTTGCGAATGGTCCTCGCCGATACCCCAGGAGCAGCAGTGTCCCTAATTTGCTGGGAAGTGGCGGTGCGGTCCCCTACGGCACTGCGTAGGATCCTACGGTCTTGGCGTGCATCCGTGCGTCGCTGCGGTCCGGTCCCAGGTCGACGGGCACGTGCCCCTTCCGCCGACCACTGGCGACAACATCGATGTACTGTGGAGACCTCACGCCCCACGTGTTGAGCAATTCGGCGGTACGTCCACCCGGCCTCCCGCATGCCCACTATACGCCCTCGCTCAAAGTCCGTCAACTGCACATACTGTTCACGTCCACGCTGTCGCGGCATGCTACCAGTGTTAAAGACTGCGATGGAGCTCCGTATGCCACGGCAAACTGGCTGACACTGACGGCGGCGGTGCACAAATGCTGCGCAGCTAGCGCCATTCGACGGCCAACACCGCGGTTCCTGGTGTGTCCGCTGCGTGTGATCATTGCTTGTACAGCCCTCTCGCAGTGTCCGGAGCAAGTATGGTGGGTCTGACACACCGGTGTCAATGTGTTCTTTTTTCCATTTCCAGGAGTGTATGTGTATAATCAACCATCAAATGGTTCAAATGGCTCTGATCACTATGGGACTTAAGTGCTGAGGTCATCAGTTCCCTAGAACTTAGAACTACTTAAACCTAACTAACCTAAGGACATCACACACATTCATGCCCGAGGCAGTATTCGAACCTGCGACCGTAGCGGTCGCGCGGTTCCAGACTGTAGCGCCTAGAACCGCTCGGCCACTCCGGCCGGCAATCAACCATCAATTCGAGATTTTTTTAGTGTATGTATAAGTGTTGGCTTTGATAGTTAGTATTTTGTTGGGTTAACATTTGGAAGAAGTACTGTTTGTTGATACTCTGCATGGATGGATGGTAAAAATATCAACACTTTTCACCAGTTACAGCACACACATTTGCATAAAAGCACAGTATACATTAAAATGTGTAGCAATTGCGAGTGTATGTGCTAATACAAAATACCATGACGTCTTTTATTTTATAGTACTTCAGTATCCCATTCCACTTGCAAATCGAGCTGCGAGAAATACGACTGTCTATATGCCTCCATACATAGGAAATGTCATGGTGAATCAACATCCGAAAATCGGCTGTGTGCTGAATGCGTGCTTTACATGCATTGGGAGATGCAGCCATGTGCGCTTACTACTGAGAAAAAGACTTGTGGGCACAGTGTTGCAAATGACGCCAAGCAGCAGTTTGTGGTAAAGCAATGTATATTCCTCAGTATGTTGCAAGCCTGTGAGTGCATTATGCTGGAGATAAGTGAATTCGAATGTGGGGAGCTATCAAAGGTTTTCCAATTCAATCATTATATTTAGTTCTCATGTTTGACATTTTTTATGGGTGAGGTGATCACGACATCGACAACGTGCGTCCTATGCATTTGCTGGGGGTGTCGTGTGACATGGGGAATAACGTTGTATGCATGGAAATTTTTTGCTGTAGGTATCGCTTTACTGTGTGAGGATATAAAAGGCTGGCAGTGGCCGTGCTTTGTAGTGCTTACAGACAATAAATTGACTAATTGGAGGGTGGTAAAAGTTTGTTTTTCTTTCCGGAATACGTTATAGTGGAGGCAGTGCCTCTAATCGTATTAAAGGCAGCCATGCAATTACCAAAAAGAAGATGCGTTGCCTTAATGACAGACAGCTAGTTCTATCAATTTCTTACACTTGCATTATCATCTATTCATTACACCATATTTTATGGCTGGTCACACATGACAAGGGCAACATGTGGACACGCTAACGTCTTTTCGGTGCACTTGCAGTGCAGCAGTAGAATATCGTCTTAGTATGTGTAGTTACAAATCGAAGTTTAACCCACAAAATGGATCAACCATATGCTGAAGATATGATTGTGCCTTCCTCATTAAATAATTAAAACTATACACAAGTAGATAATAGTAATAATTAGAAACACCAGTTGTTTTCCTTAAGACCCATGAAAGAACATTTCCTGTAGCACTCAATCATAATTAGATAATATCCGATGGTATTGTGGCGAATAATACTTTTTCCTGGTGCATTAATAAAACAACTGCACAATGGCACCAACTGCAACAAATGCCTGAGCAGTGATCTAGAATGGAGAGCACAGTGTTGGAAAGCTCTCAAAGTGAAGACAGAAATTTTGTGCTCATGAAATCAACCTATAAAAATTAAAACTGGTCAAAGGATGGGGGGCTGCACCCATTGGTGGCCTGGAGCCTCACAGCAATGGCAGACAGCACGATGGTGTCGACAAAAAAAAAAATGGCTTTGAGCACTATGCGACTCAACATCTTAGGTCATAAGTCCCCTAGAACTTAGAACTGCTTAAACCTAACTAACCTAAGGACACCACACACACCCATGCCCGAGGCAGGATTCGAACCTGCGACCGTAGCAGTCCCGCGGTTCCGGACTGCAGCGCCAGAACCGCTAGACCACCGCGGCCGGCATGGTGTCGACACTCCCGTGATGTGTGGGGGCGTAAGCAGTGCAGTGGGTGGGGTGCAGGAGTGGGGGAGGGAGGCAGGGGGCGCAGATTGGGCGGACCTTCACAGGGCAGTGACATATTGATGTCATGGGCGTGGTGCAAGAGTTTAGGTATGATGGTGTCAGAATTCCGTGATTGTGGAAGCTGATGTCAGCAGCTTTTGAGTCAGATCTTCCAGTGATGCTCTGCTTTGAGGAAGCCTTTCGAAACACACGACCTGAGATGCTCCACAAGGTATCAAGTAGGACGCAACTGAGATGGTGTATATATGGATCTGCTGGATACATACACTACTGGCCATTAAAATTGTTACACCACGAAGATGATGTGCTACATACGCGAAATTTAACCAACAGGAAGAAGGTGCTGTGATATGCAAATGATTAGCTTTTCAGAGCATGCACACAAGGTTGGCGCCGGTGGCGACATCTACAACGTGCTGACATGAGGAAAGTTTCCATCCGATTTCTCGTACACAAACAGCATTTGACCGGCGTTGCCTGGTGAAACGTTGTTGTGATGCCTCGTGTAAGGAGGACAAATGCGTACCATCACGTTTCCGACTTTGATAAAGGTCGGATTGTAGCCTATCGCGATTGCGGTTTATCGTATCGCGACATTGCTCCTCGCGGTGGTCGAGATCCATTGACTGTTAGCAGAATATGGAATCGGTGGGTTCAGGAGGGTAATACGGAACGCCGTATTAGCGTCACTAGCAGTCGAGATGACAGGCATCTTATCCGCATGGCTGTTACGGATCGTGCAGCCACGTCTCGATCCCTGAGTCAACAGATGGGGACGTTTGCAAGACAACAACCATCTGCACGAACAGTTCGACGACGTTTGCAGCAGCATGGACTATCAGCTCGGAGACCATGGCTGCGGTTACCCTTGACGCTGCATCACAGACAGGAGCACCTGCGATGGTGTACTCAACGACGAACCTGGGTGCACGAATGGCAAAACGTCATTTTTTCGGTGAATCCAGGTTCTGTTTACAGCATCATGATGGTCGCATCCGTGTTTGGCGACAGCGCGGTGAACGCACATTGGAAGAGTGTATTCGTCATCGCCATACTGGCGTATCACCCGGCGTGATGGTATTGGGTGCCATTAGTTACACGTCTCGGTCACCTCTTGCTCGCACTGACGGCACTTTGAACAGTGGACGTTACATTTCAGATGTGTTACGACCCGTGGCTCTACCCTTCATTCGATCCCTGCGAAACCCTACATTTCAGCAGGATAATGCACGACCGCATGTTGCAGGCCTGTACGGGCCTTTCTGGATACAGAAAATGTTCGACTGCTGCCCTGGCCAGCGCATTCTCCAGATCTCTCACCAACTGAAAACATCTGGTCAATGGTGGCCGAGCAACTGGCTCGTCACAATACGCCAGTCACTACTCTTGATGAACTGTGGTATCGTGTTGAAGCTGCATGGGCAGCTGTACCTGTACACGCCATCCAAGCTCTGTTTGACTCAATGCCCAGTCGTATCAAGGCCGTTATTACGGCCAGAGGTGGTTGTTCTGGGTACTGATTTCTCAGGATCTTTGCACCGAAATTGCGTGAAAATGTAATCACATGTCAGTTCTAGTATAATACACTGCTGGCCACCGTAAATGCAACACCCTGAAGGAAGCATCCGAATCAAGTGAAATTTACACCATGGGTTTGCAGCGATGAGATATGCAACTGATTAGAATTTCAGCGCAGACGCACATCACGCGCGCCTGTGGCGCCACCTCATAGCGCCATTTAAGGCTTGGTGATTTCGACGAGTGTACGTTTGACACGTGTGTTTACCTTGTGGTTGTTTCACAAAACGATCAGTTATGCCTCGTAGACAACAGCGAACATCGTTTGATCAAGTATCCGAGTTCGACAGAGGAAGGATAGTGGCTTACCGAGATTGTGGATTATCATACAGAGAAATCGCTAGTCGTGTTGGACGAAACCAAACAACTGTAATGCGGATATGTGACCGTTGGATGCAGGAGGGTACGACGGACCGACGTGGTCGATCGCATTCACCTCGGTGCACCACTGCACGTGCTGATAGGCAAATTGTGCGCATGGCAGTGACGGATCGCTCAGTGACCTCCCGAACCATAGCACAGCACATTGCGTCTGTAACGCATCATCCAGTGTCTGCGCGTACCATTCGACGCCGTTTACAGCAGAGTGGTCTGTCCGCAAGACGTCCAGTGCTTCGTCTACCACTGACGCAAAACCACAGACGTCTCCGTCGCCAATGGTGTGATGACAGACGGATGTGGACGGCAGAATGGAATGACGTTGTCTTTACTGATGAGGCACGCTTCTGTCTGCAGCACCACGATGGTCGGATTCGAGTGTGGAGACACGGTGGAGAGAGGATGCTGGACAGCTGCATTATGCACCGCCACACTGGTCTTGCACCGGGTATTATGGTATGGCGCGGTATTGGATATTACTGTCGCACGCCTCTAGTACGCATTGCCGGTACTATAAATAGCCGGCGCTACATATCCGAGGTGCTGGAGCCAGTTGTCCTTCCTTACCTTCAGGGCTCGGCAACAGCCGTATTTCAACAGGATAATGCTCGACCACACGTGGCACGCATTGTCCAAAGGTTCTTCGTCAATAACCAGATTGAATTGCTTCCCTGGCCGGCTCGCTCTCCGGATCTTTCGCCGATAGAAAACATGTGGTCCATGGTTACTCAACGAGTGACCCAGATTACATCCCCAGCTGCCACACCAGATGATCTTTGGCAACGTGTGGAAGCTGCTTGGGCTGCTGTACCCCAGGAACACATCCAACGTCTCTTTGACTCAATGCCGAGACGTGTGGCAGCGGTGATCTCCAACAATGGCGGCTACTCTGGCTACTGATTCTGGCAGGAACCACATGTCACAGACGTTTGTAAACGTAATCATTTGATACTTGGTCAACATGTTATCTACAAAATAAATTTTGTTGTGCTACCTCTAGTCTTTCTTGGTGTTGCATTTACGGTGGCCAGCAGTGTATATTTGTCCAATGAATACCCGTTTATCATCTGCATTTCTTCGTGGTGTAGCAATTTTAATGGCCAGTAGTGTAGTTTTCTCGTGTAAGTATTCCAGTGCACAGCACACATTACACTGTTTTGACCTAAGGGTAAGGGGACTTCTCCGAACACACCGTGGAAGTACATCCGAGAAATCAAAAGTGACCACCTAAGAAAACAGGCAAGTAAATAACACAAAGTAAATAAAATCTTTTGCTTCGTTTATCGCGGACAGGGGCCGGTGTACCTGTGCGTCCCGCGTGATAGCGAGTATGGGGCAGCGCGGTCGGTACTTGGCGATGAGCTTGGCGGCATTGCCGCTGTCGGTGAGCACGAGGATGGCGGCGGCGCGGCTGTGCAGCGAGACGCGCACGGCGGCGGCGGCCGTGGCCTCCGTGTTGTCGACGGGCGGGCGCGCCAGCCAGCTCAGCTCGGCGAACAGCTGGCGCGTCCAGACGGCCGCCTCCGCCTCGCGGCACAGCTCTGCCATGGCGCGCACGCACAGCACGGGGAACTTGCCCTTGGCCGTCTCGCCCGAAAGCATCACGCAGTCGGCGCCGTCCAGCACGGCGTTCGCCACGTCCGACGACTCGGCGCGCGTCGCCCGCGGCAGCCCCACCATCGACTCCAGCATCTGCGTGGCGACCACCACCGGCTTGCCAAGCCGGTTGCACTTGGCCAGGATCGACTTCTGCGCCACGAACACCTGCGCCACACAATTCTCCGACAGTGATCAGATGAACACTGTATCTGTATGTTGTAGTGACCGGTCGCAAGCCACCAGCCTGGCGGAAATTGTTTAGCGCGATCTCGATTCGTAACTGACTCCACAACCCTCGTGTTCTCGTTCTCGTTCACATCCGCACTCCCACTATTTCTGTTCGCTCTCCAACAAACTTTGAGAAAACTCTAAATACTTCTCAAAGTAGACCACTTATTCAACCCCAAGTTCCTGACCGAAGACCAAACTTCTTAAATGAAGCTGTCACACACAGCATTTAATATCGTGTTAACATTTTGTAGACTAGCCACTCAGAAGAATATTAAGCCTAGGAAACCTGACATTTATTCCGTATTTTCAAGCTTTACTGGGAAGTATTTAAATGATGTATCTCCAAGACTAATACATACCAAAAAAGGGCCAAGCTTCAAGATTCGTTTTTCATATATACATTCGCTCTATGATACATTACAAATTTTAAAATGATGACGTCACAAGCTATAATTATCATCCCAAGAAAAGAAGGCGAGGTGAATTTTTGAGTAATTTCTTCTTCCTGAACTTCGAAAATTTCTTGCACACTCAACAAACGTGACGCATTTGCAGCAGAATTATAGCAAACTGCGAAACGAGTACACTCATTAAAGTACGTCAATACGATCGTGTTGGCTCAGCCATTCACGACAATAGAAGTAAAATTCGCTAAGGGTTCTTTCGAAATAAATCCAGAAATTGACAAGAGTAGGCAGTACCAATCAAGGAGCAGGTCGCGAGACGTCCGTACATTTCCAGAATGAAATTTTCACTCTGCAGCGGAGTGTGCGCTGATATGAAACTTCCTGGCAGATTAAAACTGTGAACCGGACCGAGACTCGAACTCGGGACCTTTGCCTTTCGCGAGCAAGTGCTCTACCAAATGAGCTACCCAAGTACGACTCATACACCCCGTCCTCACAGCTTTACTTCTGCCAGTACCTCGCCTCCTACCCTCCAAACTTAACAGAAGCTCTCCTGCGAGCCTTGCAGAACTAGCACTCCTGGAAGAAAGAATATTGAAGACACTTGGCTTAGCCACAGCCTAGCAGATGTTTCTAGAATGAAATTTTCACTCTGCAGCGGAGTGTGCGCTGATATGAAACTTCCTGGCAGATTAAAACTGTGTACCGGACCGAGACACGAACTCGGGACCTTTGCCTTTCGCGGGCAAGTGCGAAGTTCCATATCAGCGCACACTCCGCTGCAGAGTGAAAATTTCATTCTGGAAACATCCTCTAGGCTGTGGCTAAGCCATGTCTCCGCAATATCCTTTCTTCCAGGAGTGCTAGTTGTGCAAGGTATACAGGAGAGCTTCTGCGAAATTTGGAAGGTAGGAGACGAGGTACTGGCGGCATTAAAGCTGTTAGGACGGGGCGTGAGTCGTGCTTGGGTAGCTCAGTTTATAGAGCACTTGCCCGCGAAAGGCAAAGGTCCCGAGTTCGAGTCTCGGTCCGGCACACAGTTTTAATCTGCCAGGAAGTTTAGTCCGTGCATTGTTTTCATACGAAATGAGTTCAGTATTCGAGCGATAGGTGATTTGCGCGTCATGAAAATCGCAGCCCGACCTATACTCGGGCGTGTAATTCTTAACAGAAAGTTGCAGCCCGATCTATGTTCGAGCTTGGTCTCCAAAGGGTTAAAGAAACTGGCGTTCATGGGATTCATAAAAATATGGTGACTTCCCAACTGTCCTGTCCAGTATCCCAGAAAAGACTTTGCTTTTTGAAGGTGTAACCGTCCAAACAAAGAAAGTCTTGTATGGCACTGTTGGTTAGGAAACATCGATGGGTAGATTCATCTGCCGAATCCTAAAAGCAGTTGATTTTAATAGACTTCATCGCAATCGAAGCCAATAATAACTCCATGTTAAGCATTTTCGGTTGACCAACAACCATCTACATTCATACACTGCAAGTTACTCTACAGTGCGTGGCGGAGAGTACCCTCTACCACTACTAGTTACATCCTTTCCCATTCCATTTGTAAACAGAGCGAGGGAATAACTACTGGCTATATGTCTATGTATGAGTCCTAATTTCTCTTATCTCCAAACTGCTTACGCGAAATATATGTTGGTGACAGTAGTATCGTTCTACAGTTAACTTCAAATTCTGGTTCCCTAAATTTTCTCCATAATTTTACACGAAAAGAGTGTCGTCTTTCCTCCAAGGATTTCCACCGGGGTTTCTGAAGCATTTCCATAAAACTTGCATGTTATTCTAACCTACTCGTAACAAATCCAGCAGCCCGGATCTGAATTGTTTCGATGTCTTCCTCTAATGCAATCTGGTGTGGATCCCGAACACTCTAACTGTACTCAAGAACGGGTTTCATTAGTGTCTTATGTGTGATCTCCTTTACAGATGAACCACACTTACCTCAGACTTCAAGAAGAATATAATAATTCCAATCCCAAAGAAAGCACGTGTTGACAGATGTGAAAAGTACAGAAAAATCCATTTAGTGAGTCACAGTTACAAAATACTAACACGAATTCCTTACAAACGAATGGAAAAACTAATAGAAGCTGACCTCAGGGAAGATCAGTTTGGATTCCGTAGAAATATTGGAACAGTTGAGGCAATACTGATCCTACGACTTATCTTAGAAGATAGATTAAGGAAAGGCAAACCTACGTTTCTAGTATTTGTAGACTTAGAGCAAGCTTTTAACAGTTGAGGGGGTCAAATACAGGGAGCGAAAGGCTATTTACAATTTATACAGAAACCAGGTGGCAGTTATAAGAGTCGAGGGGCATGAAAGGGAAGTAGTGGTTGGGAAGAGAGTGAGACAGGGCTGTAGCCTATCAACGATGTTATTCAATCTATATACTGAGCAAGCAGTAAAGGAAACAAAAGAAAAATTAGGAGTAGGTATTAAAATCCATGGGAAGAAAAAAAACTTTGAGGTTTGCTGATGACATTGTAATTCTGTCAGAGACATCAAAGAACCTGGAAGAGCAGTTGAACGGAATAGACAGTGCCTTGAAAGAAGGATATAAGATGAACATCAATAAAATCGAAACGAGGAATGTAGTAGAATTAATGGAGGTGACGCTGAGGGAATTAGGTTAGGAAATGAGACATTTAAAGTAGTAGACAAGTTTTGCTATTTGGGGGGCAAAATAACTGATGATGGTTGAAGTAGAAAAGATATAAGATATATACTGGCAAAGGCAAGGAAAGCGTTTTTGAAGAACAGAAATTTGTAAACATCGAGTATAGATTTAAGTGTCAGGAAGTCGTTTCTGAAAGTATTCGTATGGTGTGTAGCCATGTATGGAAGACAAGAAGAGAATAGAAGCTTTCGAAATGTAGAGTTACAGAAGAATGCTGAAGATTAAATAGGTAGATTACGTAACTAATGAGGAGGTACGGAACAGAAGAGGGATTTGTGTGACAACTTGACTAGAAGATGGGATCGGTTGGCAGGACATGTTCTGAGGCTTCAAGGGATCACAGTTTTAGTACTGGAGGGCAACGTGGAGGGTAAAAATTGTAGAGAGAGACCAAGAGATGGATACACTAAACAGATTCAGAAAGATGTCGGTTGCAGTAGGTACTTGGAGATGAAGAAGCTTGCACAGGATAGAGTAACATGGAGGGCTTGCTTCAAACCAGTCTCTGGACTGAAGACCACAACAATGACACACAGACTTTATCTAGTTTCATCACTGGAGCATTCCAAAAAGTTAAATGAATTAACTTGGAAACAAAATTAAATAACCTATTTTATTCCTAAACGAGAAAAAAGGTGAGAAGGGTGGCAAAAATTTAAAAAGGTAACAAACGGTGACAAATTTTTAAAAAAAGGTGACTTATGATGAGAAAGGTGTTGACTCCTCATCCTGCGAATATACATTTTGAGAGATGCCCTGTCCTCTGATCTATGATCATTTCTCTGTATGTCTTGTAGTTTTCACACAGTCGTATTCTGAAACCCCAGAGGTACTTACGAATAATCCTGTGCAAAATTTACAAAAACCAAGAGGGAAAGATAAGACTGGAAGAGCGAATAAGAAATGGTCTAAGGCAGGGATGTACTCTTTTACCCCTACCGTTCAACCTATATCTTATTTATTTATTTTATTGCTTCCTTTAGACTTACTCCCTGTACTTATATAGCACGTCGTGTTTTAACATTTTATGACTTTGTTGTACTTTTTAATTGATTAGAAATTTGTATCTCAGCACAGAAAAAATAAAAGTAATAATAATAATAAAAATAATGGTTAAGTAATGGTAAAAAAGCTATGTGTAATGTATCCGTAACAAACCTATACATAAAAGAAGCGATGATGGAAATAAAAAAAGTACTTGGAGTGGAATTAAAATTCAGGTGGAAGGATATCAATGGTAAGATTCGATTTGCTGATGATATTGCCTTCATCAGTGAAGGTGAGGAAGAATTGCAGTACTTATTGAAGGAAACAGTCTCATAAGCACACTCTATGGATTGAAGGAAACGAAGTAAAGCGAAAGTAAGCATCTGAAATGAAATGAATGAAAAATTTAACATGGAATTGTGGACAGTGCTGCAGTAGTGTGAGTTTGACTTCGGTCAAAGAATGATGATGATGATGGTTTGTGGGGCGCTCAACATCGTGGTCATCAGCGCCCGTACAAGTTCCCCAATTTTCCATTTCCAGTCTCGCTCCGTTCCAAGTGATAAGATGATGATGAGGACAACACACACACACAGTCCCAGGGTGGAGAAAAGCTCCGACCCTCAGTCAAAGAATTCTACTACATTCGAAGCATGACGGATGGAACAGGAAGGACATAAAAAGCAAACTAACACTGGCAAAAAGGGCATACCTACCAAGAGGTCTACTAGTATCAAACACGGGGTTTTTCTCTTAAGGAAGAAACCTCTGAGAATGTACGTTTGGAGCACAGCATTGTATGGAAGTGAATCATGGACTGTGGGAAACACGGGAAGGAAGAGAATCGAAGCGTTTGAGATGTGGTGCTACAGAAAAATACTGAAAATTTGAGGCCAGCCGGTGTGGCCGAGCGGTTCTAGGCGCTTCAGTCTGGAACCGCGCGACCGCTACGGTCGCAGGTTCGAATCCTGTCTCGGGCATGGATGTGTGTGATGTCCTTAGGTTAGTTAGGTTTAAGTAGTTCTAAGTTGTAGGGCACTGATGATCTCAGATGTTAAGTCCCACAGTGCTCAGAGCCATTTGAACCATTTTCTGAAAATTTGACGGACTGATAAAGTAAGGAACATGGTTGTTCTTTGCAGTATCGGCGAGGAAGGGATAACGGAGAAATTGGTAAGTAGGAGAGACAGGTGCTGTGATGTGGGAAGGCATAATATTGCAACGGCGTACTGACTGCCAGTATAAAAGGAGGAGGGGAACATTGCGCTGTCAGCAGAGAAGCAATAACAGCAGAATCGGTCAATCACAAGAACTCAGTAACTTCGAACGTGGACCAATCATTGGAAGTAACCTGAGTCACAGATCCACCAGGGACATTTCAACCCTTCTAGAGCTGCCCAAGTCAACTGTTGGTGATGTGACAGTGAAACTCAAATGTGAAGGAACAATCACAGGTAGACCAAGACCAGGCACGTCTCATGTACTGACGGACAACGATCGTGAGCATTATGGATGGGGGTTGCAAAATATTGCTTGAAATCAGAGGAAGGAATCACTCATGAGTCATGAAGCTCTACCAGCAGTTCAGATAGCACAATGACTATTCGCAGAGCGTCAATAAGATTGAAGTACAATAGTCGAGCAATTTGTCATAAGTCAAACAAATGGGTAATCAGCGCTGACGCTTGAAACTGTGTAAAGGTCCTTCCCACTGGGCAGTGGATGACTGGAAACAAGAGATATGGTGTGATAAGCCACGCTATACGCCAAGGCAATCCGACGGAAGGGCTTGGGTTTGGCGAATGACTAGAGAACGTTAACTACCATTATCTGTGATGGCAACAATGACGTACAGAGAAGATGGTGTTGCGGTATGGGGCTGTTTTTCGAGATTCAGTGTTTTGTCACCTTAGAGCACTTAAGCGAACGCTAAATGTGGAAAGATTTGAACACATGTCACAGCATTGTGTACACTAGAGGAACAGTTCGAAGACTATGACTGTATCAGCATGACAACGTCCCCGTCACAAAGCAGAGTTTGTGAGGCAATAGTTGGTAGACAATGACATGCCCGAAATGGACTGGCCTCCCAAGAGTCTCGACCTGAACCAACTGGAACACCTTTTGGATAATCTAGAACGTCGACTTCGCTCCAGACCCCAGTGTCATAAATTTCCACCTTCTCTGGTTTCGGCAATGACAGACAAGTCATTGAAAGTGTCCCCAGCAGAGTTTAAGCAGTCACAAGGGTGAAGAATCGACACACCCCATATTAGAGACCACCAATAGGTGTCCCAATACTTCTGATTAGATAGCGCACATACATAATATTGTTGTTGTTGTGGTCTTCAGTCCTGAGACTGGTTTGATGCAGCTCTCCATGCTACTCTATTCTGTGCAAGCTTCATCATCTCCCAGTACCTACTGCAACCTACATGCTTCTGAATGTGCTTAGTGTATTCATCTCTTGGTCTCCCTCTACGATTTTTACGCTCCATACTGCCCTCCAATACTAAATTGGTGATCCATTGATGCCTCAGAACATGCCCTACCAACCGATCCCTTCTTCTAGTCAAGTTGTGCCACAAATTCTACTTCTCCCCAATTCTATTCAATACTTCCTCATTAGTTATCTGATCTAATCTTCAGAATTCTTCTATAGCACCACATTTCGAAAGCTTCTATTCTTCTTGTCCAAACTATTTATCGTCCATGTTTCACTTCCATACATGGCTACACTCCGTACAAATACTTTCAGAAACGACTTCCTGACGCTTAAATCTATACTCGATGTTAACAAATTTCTCTTCTTCAGAAACGCTTTCCTTGCCATTGCCAGTCTACATTTTATATCCTCTCTACTGCGACCATCATCAGTTATTTTGCTCCCCAAATAGCAGAACACCTTTACTACTTTAAGTGTCTCATTTCCTAAGCTAATTCGCTCAGCATCAGCCGATTTAATTCGACTACATTCCATTATCCTCGTTTTGCTTTTGTTGATGTTCATCTTGTATCCTCCTTTCAAGACACTGTCCATTCCGTTCAACTGCTCTTCCAAGTCCTTTGCTGCCTCTGACAGCATTACAATGTCATCGGCGAACCTCAAAGTTTTTATTTCTTCTCCATGGATTTTAATACCTACCCCGAATTATTCTTTTGTTTCCTTTACTGCTTGCTCAATATACAGATTGAATAACATCGGGGAGAGCCTACAACCCTGTCTCACTCCCTTCCCAACCACTGCTTCCCTTTCATGTCCCTCGACTCTTATAACTGCCATCAGGTTTCTGTACAATTTGTAAATAGCCTTTCGCTCCCTGTATTTCACTCCTGTCACCATTAGAATTTGAAAGAGAGTATTCCAGTCAACATTTTCAAAAGCTTTCTCCAAGTCTACAAACGCTAGAAACGTAGGTTTGCCTTTTCTTAACCTATTTTCTAAGATAAGTCGTAGGGTCAGTATTGCCTCACGTGTTCCAACATTTCTACGGGATCCAAATTGATCTTCCCCGAGGTCGGCTTCTACCATTTTCTTCAGTTTATTATATATATATATATATATATATATATATATATATATATATATATATATATATATATATATATTAGCGACACTAAAAGCCAATGATTACTGTGGCATGCGTCCAGGAAACCGTAAGACAATATCGACTTGTTGGATTGTAGAAAGCACTATCGTTAGCTACGCCGGCAGAGCGATACAAGGAAAAACAGCAATGCATTGATTACATTCCTCACCTTCTGCGGGGGTATTTCGATGCCCATGTCTCCTCGCGCGATCATGATGCCGTCGGATTCTTCAATTATTTCGTCAACGTTGTCGATACCTTGTTGATTTTCTATCTTCGATATTATCATAATACGAGCTCCATCTTCACCAAGGACCTGATCAGAAACAAAAAATGTGAACAGAAACGTAAATGCTGCAAAACACGAAGTTCTCAGTGAAGTATATACAGTGAAACATTGATACATCAAAAGAAGGAATATTTAGGCCGTACTAGCGTCGAACAACAATTTTAGCAAGAAGCGCCTTCAGTTCGGTGGAAATCGTAGGCAAGACTAGATACGTAAAAAGCATTTAGTTATGACTGTAATCTGCTTTTATCCTACATAGAAATTACCTGTATCAGTTATGTAGTTACAGTCGAGTAATATCACCACAGGTAGTTATTATCTATCAGCCATAGTAACCGGTGTAGGAGGCACAGACAGCAGCTGGATGTAGATGGTAATGACTCAATAACCTGTTGACATTTTGTCATAGATTCATGCCGCCAGCACTACTTCTCATAACTCCTGATCCATGCATGGCTCAAACTTCATTACCGTAAGCGCTGATGGACTCACAGACTCCCAGCTGCGTCCCAAACTTAGATACCACTGGAACATTTCAACGCCACGACTGCGCTATATCAACCACTATTTGTTAGTTTGTGACGTGTCGCGTTGCTCTATTGAATGATTTCGTCCTTGCCGATGAAGTATTTCAGCTGAGATCAATAGTTTTTCAGAGAGTTTTCTTGCTGACAAGTAATCCCAGAGGTATACATGACAGTAAATTGCATAAACCAATGGCTTTCAGTCTATGATCGACCAGCCACTATGATACAATGTTAGTTAGCCATGCCTCATCCATTCCGGCAACGTAACCCGTTCATTGTAGCCAATGAATGCAAATGTAGTTACTACTGTATAGCTGAAATACGTTTTAGATTAAGCATGGAATAAGAACATTGATTTTAAGTTGGCTTTGAATTAATAACCTAATCTTACTTCAGCGAATTTTTAGTGTCAAGTTTGGTTCATTACGACAGCGATCTGGTCCAAACCAAGGTACAGATCAGCCTTTCGGCACTACACTACCAGTTTTGGGCTGCTCAGATCAATAGAAGGCTCTACGTTATTTGGTGATCTGATTTACAAATATACTTATCAGACTCCACAATGGAGAGAGGGCCGGGAGGAGCTGCGTATATAATGATAGAGCTCTTCAATTTCTAAATCATCAATTGAAGGAAACATATCGTTAACTAAAAAAAATGGTTCAAATGGCTCTGAGCACTATGGGACTCAACTGCTGAGGTCATAAGTCCCCTAGAACTTAGAACTACTTAAACGTAACTAACCTAAGGACATCACACACATCCATGCCCGAGGCAGGATTCGAACCTGCAACCGTAGCGATCGCGTGCATATCGTTAACTACATCATCAATACTCCGCACACACTGACGCCGTGTGGTGGATGATGTCGTACCACTTTCTGATCCCTTCTTTCATGTTCCATTCACGAAAGAACTGTGGGAAGAATTACAGTCGGTAAATTTCTGTATTAGACCTAAATTCTCGAATTTTCTCGTTGGGGTCATTTGTCAGCTCCGTCTTTAGGCGAGTATTCTGTGCGATTTTGATAGTGATACATTGAACACTCTTTTAACTAGTGTATTTGGTAATTGTATACGCGAAAATCTTATAAAATACACTGTATCTCGACCGCACCTCGCGTACTTTCGGTTTCGCGAGTGTACTGGTTCAAAAATGGCTCAAATGGCTCTGAGCACTATGGGACTTAACTGCTAAGGTCATCAGTCCCCTAGAACTTAGAACTACCTAAACCTAACTAACCTAAGGACATCACACACATCCATGCCCGAGGCAGGATTCGAACCTGCGACCGTAGCGGTCGCGCGGTTCCAGACTGTAGCGCCTTTAACCGCTTGGCCACCACGGCCGGCGAGTGTACTGGTCATCATAACCCAATCTATTCCTCTTCTTCTGTGCTGGATGACTTTTTTTGCACAAAAGTGTTTCCAGAGATGAGTGAGAACAGGCAGGTATGATTCATAGTTGTGGCGAGTTCTTTGAGATTTTCTGTAGAGTAACTGAAGGCTACAATGACCGTGATTGTGTTCGCGCCAAAATGTGGTTCATAGAACAAACTTCAGTCGTGTTAAAGCGAACGTACTTTTACCGTGATACTGAGAACGTACTTTGATCGTAGTACAGAGAACGAACAAGGATCACGACATAACCTTTAGTGGTGCACAGATCGAATATCGTTCGTGGTATAAACATCGAATTTTGATCGTGGTACATAAACTTAGATCGCACTGTAACACTGCAGCTTTAGCCAATAAACATATTATGGACTAGTGTGGCCGCTGTTAGGCATTTAAGTCTACGTGGGCTCCTGTTGCTTCCATTAACGATGTAACTGAGACGCCGATGCATGATCTTTGGCTTTGTACCGTTCCACTCTCGTGCCGACGTGTGAGACCTGGAGCCACAAACGCAGCCCCAGCCGACAGCTGCATATTCTGCTCCATTTAGGAGCAGATCAAGCAGCACCTCGTCGGTGGCAGAAAATATCGGCAACACAGCTCGCTTGTGAGAATAACAAGAGGTACACGCTCTGTATTACAGAAAGGTGCTCGGAAAATGGAGGAGCAGCAGCTTCTGAGCACTGAATTTGGTGCCCCAGAAGTGAAACCATCAGCCATAGATGAAATAGTTGGTGAAGTTTCCCAGGAATTGGGGGCTAAGAAACTGCCACCGGCATGTGCACAAAAATTGAAACGCAGATTAATCATATTCAATCTCGCCCAGTCACAACTGGAAGGATAAGTCCAGTCAATAAATAATGAGAACGCCAGACTGCGTGCAAGTTTAGAGGTACAGATTGGGGCCATAGCACAACAGGAGATTGAGTCCTTGGATGCATTAAGACGAGCACGTCTAGAGGGACAGATTGACATCCTAAAAAGGGAGAATAACAAGCTCAAGGACCAGATCACAGTTCTAGAGGTTAATAACTTTCCCAACGCGAGGGAAAAGATAGAGAAGCTGCGAGAAGAGAACATTTGGTTGAGGTTAGAAAATGAACATCTGGAAAAGATAGAGAATAAACAGTCACCACTGACTAGCGGTCGTTCCAGCAGCAAAGGCAAGATTTAGCTCTAACGCATAAGAGGCCAACGCAAAACAGAATACAACTCTCTTCATTAATCAAAAACACAAATGAAGTGTTAAAACAAACTTACGACATGCATAGATCCAAAAAAAGAAAACCTAAGCATAAGATCAATCAGCAAAACACAATCCGTTGTAATTGTGGAAACACAGACACAAGAAGCTGTAAAAGATTTTTAGAGAAAAGTCGTAACATTTCAGAAATTAAGTGTGAGACCATAAAAAAGAGAAGACATCTTGTGGCAATCTATGGGTGCCAACAACTTACAAGGATGATGAAAGGTTGATGAGTTTCTGATAGAAATATATGAGTTAAATTTACCAGGCCAAGAGATAACAGGTTTTGTAAATAACATTGTGTAGGTAAGTCCCAGAGTAAGAAAACAGTTATTGAGTCAAAACAAAGTATTTGTAAGTTTCCATCCTCTAGAAGTCAAAGATTACAATGTTGTTGCAAAATGTTTTAAGTGCTGCGATCTGGGCCACATTGTGAAGGGTTACAGAGACCCTCAAATTATTTGTTGAATATGTCGTGAAGAAGGATTTAAAAAAGCATAATGCCCACGACCGAAGTATAAAATAGGATGCATCCCGTGTAAGAAACGAGGCAAGACCTACACCAAAAGAGGAACGACTGAGTGTGTAACTTACAAACACTTGTACAACTGACAAATTGAGAAGACTGACTGTGGCCTCTCACGGTAATACGAATTCCAGCCATCACGCGCAGTACGTTCTAAACACAGAATCGGACATTTTTACACCGAGGATGAAAAAACGATGTGCATGCACAAGAAGTAGGTAGCTTGGTTTATTGCAGCGGGACACAGTAACCAGTAAAAATGAAATAACATAATTAATATACACTCAGGCCATATCTTGATAATACAAATTATCTGGATCATAACTGTAATGTACTGTAACATCTGATAGTTGCACTACGCTAAAACGTGAACTCTTATTATGGACTAGATTTCAGACTGCACTAATTTAAAAAGTGGAAGAATAGGAACATGAAATAATTGAGAGACAAACTCAAAACATCTCACACACACACGCCGTTCACTCACAAATTATATAGTGTCAAAATGCATTTCGCAACAACATCTACGAGACGCAACAATGCATAAAACAATCAATTATATCTCGGGCAGATCCCGAACATGCAGATAGATATGACACAACAAAATGTAAACAGTACATAAAACCTGTTAAGTTTATCTCAGGACGATACTGCAGTCCAGGGGAAACCAGTTCTGCCATCAATGAGAGGCCATCGCATCCACCCATAGTAATGACCATTAAACAGAGCAACACCAACATTGTATCGTGTAAAGAAAGTAAAAACGATGTAGCGAGTTATTGGGTAGGGGTACCACCAATAATCTCAAATAATGTGGCGTGTGAAGAAGGAAGGAAACCTCCACCAATCCCCAAAAAAGTGCCAACTGATGGAGTAGGGCTACCACAACCAGCTCCAAAGAATGTGCCAAGTGATGAAATAAAAACAACCCCAATACTCCCCATTGATATGCCGTGTGATGAAGTAGTGACACTCGCATCAATCACTAAGAATGAAAACATAAATTAGGAGAAAAAGGGCAAAGCCGCTGTAGACAGTGACAAGATCAGCAAGGTACGCAAGTTATTAACAAAATATAAAGCCATAAAACAAAGTGGGGAAGCAAAGTTAACTCTCAGCAGCTTCGGGCAAAGGGATATCTTGCAAGCTGCACAAACATTAAGTTACGCGAAAAGGGTTATTCCATTTGCTTCATACAACCAAACAGATGGATAGCATGATCCTTCGGAAGGAAAACTTACCCACTGATGGGAATGAGCTTGTTAATCTCTGAGCCGGCCCCTGCGGCGGAGCGGTTATAGGCGCTTCAGTCCGGAACCGCGCTGCTGCTACGGTCGCAGATTCGAATCCTGCCTCGAGCATGGATGTGTGTGATGTCCTTAGGTTAGTTAGGTTTATGTAGTTCTAAGTCTAGGGAACTAAGGACATCAGATGTTAAGTCATATAGTGCTTATAGCCATTTGAAACATTTGTTAATCTCTGAGACAGTTCTACGGACGGCGTTCAAAAGTTCTCACCATTAAGAAAATGTATGAAGACCTTGTCAGGGCTCACGAGAGTGTGTACTTTGACCCAGAGGAAACGGGTGTGATGTGCTACGTGTATACAAGGCAGCCGTCAAGATCTTGCAGCTCAGTGCCATGAGGAGTTGAATTGTAAGTGCGGAACTCCGCAGGATGGCCCAAGAGTTTAACGTTGATGTGATGTTCGTTCAAGAAACATACAGTACAAATGGGAAATTAATATGTTTGCCCTCCCCCCGAACAGCTCTATCGCTGCTACAGTGATAATGGACAGCAAGTGCCAGGCTAAAAAGAAATCACACAGTTGTGCAACAAACATATTGTAACATATTGTAATAAAGGTCACAGACAAATTGGTACTGGCGTCATTACATGCCCAGTACTCCCACATAATTCAACCATACACAGACAGCTGATAGCACTTTACTCGAAGAGGAAGAAGATGATCATTACAGCCGACATCAATGCTAGATCCCCCTCGTGGCATTGTGATCGGGCTGATGACCGCGATCAGTTCATCAGCGACGTCTTAAGTGCGATCAACCTGTATATTATCAACAAAGAAGGACAACCACTTACATGTATAGTACATGCTGGTGGCAGTAACAATATAGACATACACTATGTGACCGAAAGTAACCGGACACCCCCAAAAACATACGTTTTTCACATTAGGTGCATTGTGCTGCGAGCTACTGCCATGACTCCGTATCAGCGACCTCAGTAGTCATTAGACATCGTGAGAGATCAGAATGGGGCGCTCAGCGGAACTCACGGACTTCGAACGTGGTCAGGTGATTGGCTGTCACTTGTGTCGTCCGTCTGTACACGAGATTTTCACACTCCTAAACATCCCTAGGTCCACTGTTTCCGATGTGACAGTGAAGTGGAAACTTGAAGGGAGACGTAGGCACAAAAGCGTGCAGGCCGACCTCGTCTGTTTACAGACAGAGACCACCAACAGTAGAAGAGGGTCATAATGTGTAATAGGCAGACATCTATCCAGACCATCACACAGGAATTCCAAACTGCATCAAGATCCATTGCAAGTACTATGACAGTTAGGCGGGAGGTGAGAAAACTTGGATTTCATGGTCGAGCGGCTTCTCATAAGCCACACAACACGCTGGTGTATGCCAAACGACACCTCCCTTAGGTATAAGGAGCGTAAACATTGGACGATTGAACAGTGGAAAAATGTTGTGTGCAGTGACGAATCCACGGTACACAATGTGGCGATCCGCTGGCAGGGTGTGGGTATGGCGAATGCCCGGTGAACGTCATAAGCCAGAGTGTGTAACGCGAACACTAAAATTCGGAGGCGGTGGTGTTATGGCGTGGTCGTGTTTTTCATGGAGAGAGCTTGCACCCCTTGTTGTTTTGCGTGGCACTATCACAGTAGAGGCCTACACTGATGTTTTAAGCACCTTCTTGAAGAGCAATTCGAGGACTGATGCACGGCCTGTGGCGGAGTGGTTATACGACAATAAGATCCCTGTAATGGAATGGCTTGCACAGAATCCTGACCTGAATCCTATAGAACACCTTTGGTATGTTTTGGAACGCCGACTTTGTGCCAGGCCTCACCGACCGATATCGAGACCTCTCCTCAGTGCAGCACTCCGTGAAGAATGGGCTGCCATTGGCCAAGAAACCTTCCAACACCTGATTGAACGTATGCCTGCGAGAGTGGAAGCTGTCATCAACGCTAGTGGTGGGCCAACACCGTATTGAATTCCAGCATTACCGATGGAGGGCGCCACGAACTTGTAAGTCATTTTCAGCCAGTTGTCCGGATAGTTTTGATCTCATAGTGTAACTATAGTTAAACATATAGCTATAAATATAGAAATTGATGGCGTGAGTATCTGAATGCCCGCATCTCGTGGTCGTGCGGTAGCGTTCTCGCTTCCCACGCCCGGGTTCCCGGGTTCGATTCCCGGCGGGGTCAGGGATTTTCTCTGCCTCGTGATGGCTGGGTGTTGTGTGCTGTCCTTAGGTTAGTTAGGTTTAAGTAGTTCTAAGTTCTAGGGGACTTATGACCACAGCAGTTGAGTCCCATAGTGCTCAGAGCCATTTGAACCATTTTTTTAGTATCTGAATGTAACGACAAGTGAACATAGTACACTCATCATTGACAGAAATACCACAGCAAATCATACAGCATCATCAAATAAATATAGGTTAAGCAGGGCTAATTGGGTGGTGATTCAAAACTATGTAACAGTTAAACTTAGATGAAAGTGTAGACCTAAGGACATATAGACTTCAGCAAATATCACAAACTATCCAACGAAAATACATACCGATTTTCACTAAGCGGCATAAGAAAGATTCTCTCTGGAGCTGTCTATATGAGCCGAAAGAGAAAGCTCTACCACAAGGCAGCTACCACCCGGGACAGACATATTCGACTACAAGAATACAAGGACGCAAAGACTTCATTCAAAACCATATTGATCACGGCTAGAGAAGAACGTTGGAAACACTACAACACATCTACAACAGAACACATGGGAAATATCATACAAACTTTTAACTGCGAAAATTAAGTTCCTTCTTGTACTATCTACGCTAAGGCAGGATGACGGAATTATGACACGGGAAGGGAGACGAACAGCACAATATCTGTTCGACAAACGTCTCCCCAATGACGACCCACGAACAGGTACCCAAGCACACAGACACACATTAGGGAGGCAATGTATAGGGACAACACTAAAAAACGTCACCTACCCGTTGGCGCGAGAGGAGGTCGCGTTAGCAATTCCTGGCTTGAAAAACAAGAAAGCACCAGAACTAGACCATATCCAATCAGAAACATTGCGCCCGGTCTCACCGCAGATAACCCCATATTCAAAAACTCTAATAAGTGATACCCTGAAGCTGGGACGAATGCCTCTAGCCTACCAAACAGCCAACACAGTAATTACCAAAAAAGCCGCAGATAGGGTTCCAACAGAACCAAAATCGTACCGTCCAATTTGCTTGTTAAATACATCGGCTAAGGTCCATAAGAGGCTTCCATGTAACTGCCTCCACGCTCACAGGGAACTTCACGGCCTTAGTCAGCACCAGTTTGGCTTTAGACCGGGAAAATCTATTGACGATATGATTAATCGAGCTTTTCAGATTGTAAAACAGACATTTCAGAAGTACGCAGTTGCGATTCTTAGTGACCTTGCTGGCGCCTGTGATAGTCTTTGGTGGCCAACAATGTTTGGACGAGACTATTGTAGGAATAGAGCTGCTGGGTGGCTAAAAAGGATTACCAAAGGATGTTTACAAGGCTCTATCTGCAGACCCATCTTCTGGGATATCACAACTGAACGCTCTGGAATTTAATCGATGGAGATGAACGTTCACACGGGATTTTTGCGTATGCTGGCTGCATGTTAGTAGTGATATCACCCAGAACATTAGCAGTGTTGGAAAACAAGGCCAGTGGTATGCTACACGCAATACAGCAACGGTGCAACTAAAGCAAGTTATCCATAGCAGCACAACAAACAGCGTACCCCATGCTTAAAAGATTACTGCAAAGATACCCGGCAATTAAAATTAACAACACAAACATAAAACTAGATATCTTTGGGTACACACATTGACGAAGGACATAGCTTCAACGAACACATGCAACTAATCAAAAACAAAGCCGAAAGTATACTTCGCAAACTAGCGACACTAAATTCGACACATTATAGACTACCGCTCACACACATAAGAATGTACCACTGTGCACTTTTCGAGTCGGTATTAAGCTTTGCAGCTAGTACATGGGCACATAAACTCGCTCTCGTCATTAACATTATAACTGTTAGGCGGGGCAGAAGACTGTGCTCGTTAGACTATCAAGGGCTTTGTATGTGGTGCTTGGAATACACCCAAATCGATATAACCGTTAGATATCGGGCTGCAACATATTGGCTGAAGATGGGTAAACCTGAAAGAGTATTGCAGATCACTGGGCAGTACATAGGCGCCAGCTAAAAAATTGGAGTGGGGACACTCGGCAGGAAGTGTGGAACGACACTGATTAGGGCCGTCGAGTCTATTCATTTTACGGTTGCGCCATGTCAACCTCAGACGAGGCATGGTTCACTTTGTGACTGGACATGCCCCTTATCCCAACCACTTGCGGCGCATGTCGCTTTCAGAAAGCAATCGTTGCACATGCGAGGGAAATTGATTCCCCAGAACACTTTCTTTTGAAATGCATTTGATACAGGCAGTTGCGTAATAACACAGAACATATTACGGAAACAACACCGCATGATGCGCTGAGGAACTCAGATACTTAGACATACTTGAACGCAATCGCCAGCAACATCTGAAAAGCAGAGCACGACATATACAAACAGAATCATCAATACAGAAGGCACAGAAGACAAGGACAGGCCGACACAAATAGCACAAGTAGCTCCAGTACTGACGATGATACGAGTGGCAGTAAAAACACAGACGTAACATAGACACACAAAATATACGTAACATAAAACACGTGAAACGTGCACGACTACTCACGTGAACGTTAATGAAAGACTGGAATTTATATCTGATTATGAGTGATTCTAATTACATGTGGGAGTAATTAGAATAGTCCGTGGATAGATATTGTTCTAGAACCAAGGTTAAACCTGTAACCAATACTGTTAAGTGGTTACATAAATGAACACATCATTGTAAATGTAATAATATGAATGTAATAGAAATTTAATATAAAGTAAGCAAGCAAAATCAAAGAGTGTAAATACACAACAGAAGCAGAGCATGCATTTTACGCAATTATACAAAATTAATTGGTCCACTGCTCAAAATAGTCTAGTTTTATTCTACAAAACTCTGTTTACAAGATTAATAATAGGTTAGTAGTGGCTTGTTATGTCTTCTACATCTACGTAGGAACAGTGCATACTGAATTAGGTTACACTGATCCAGGATATTTTTCAAAGCCAAGCAGAATTTGTTTACCGACTTACTTAGTGGTAGTAGTTGTTATGTAACCTAACAAACATCAATTCACACAACAGTCTAAGAAACAACACTAATATAGATTAGATCCGCATGGACTGAACAAATCGAGTTTTCCGGAAGACGAATGTTCATGTGAATAATACTAAAATGGGTAGCACCACATGTGGACGCTGAAGTTCAGTACCAAGGCCCCGTTTCCCAGGTGATGTTGGTGAAGGGATATCTATATCTATATCTATTCTTTCCTGTCTTCCTCTATTCTCTTCTTAAATTATAACATACATTTATAATTTCCTACTTCCAAATTTCTGTATTTTTCTTTAAAAATGGTTCAAATGGCTCTGAGCACTAAGGGACTTAACATCCATGGTCAGCAGTCCCCTAGAACTTAGAAATACTTAAACCTAACTAACCTAAGGACAGCACACAACACCCAGTCATCACGAGGCAGAGAAAATCCCTGACCCCGCCGGGAATCGAACCCGGGAACCCGGGCGTGGGAAGCGAGAACGCTACCGCACGACCACGAGCTGCGGACTATTTTTCTTTAAAAGCCGGCCTCTGTGGCCGAGCGGTTCTAGGCGCTTCAGTCCGGAACCGCGCTGCTGCTACGGTCGCAGGTTCGAATCCTGTCTCGGGCATGGATGTGTGTGGTGTCCTTAGGTTAATTAGGTTTAAGTAGTTCTAAGTCTGGGGGACTGATGACCTCACATGTTAAGTCCCATAGTGCTTAGAGCCATTTGAACAATTTTTTCTTTAAAAAATAAGTGTAATTGCTGCAAGTAAATAAAGGGTAACACCAAAATGCAGACAAAAGAACTCCACACAGCCCCACCTCCACATGGTGCTACGTGGGCAACAGTGCCCGTTGCCTCAATTGAGCAGTACAAATTTTCTGCGTGGTGGTGGCCATGGATACTGGCTATGAGGTCTGTCTGGAGCACTACGGCCTGCATAAAGCAACAAGATGGCAGGCCCTAGTAGTTATAATGTAGCTTAAAAAATGCAGACACGAAGAACAATTTCTTTCTCCGCTCCCTCAAGTTGACGCTACAATGGAATAACCAACCTAAGAGCTCGGAAGACACCTCTCTTCCCACCACAAAGAAGTAGCGACGGCGACCAGCACATCCTCCCCTGTGCACCCCACCCAGGCCATCACGCTCTCCGGCCCACCCTTACGTAATCTCTCCTCTCGTCTGCCGTGTGTTGATCGTTCGTGAAGATTGGCTCAGAAGTCTGCGGCCATCTTAGCTTGTGTATAGGATGTTCTGACCTACACTATCTTGGTGTCAGACGTGCTGAGTTTAATAGTGGTAGCAATTCGGTCACTTCGCGATAATATGTACTCGACTGCTGCTGCGAGACAACTGTAAACAGCACTCCGAGGCAATTCTGGTAAGCTTACAGCACACGCCGGCCTTTACAACGAGTCTTGATTACTCTCATGGCCATCCAGTTTCTCCCTCTTTTTCTTTTCGCCTGTTAGGACTTCCGGTGTACTGGAACGAACTTGTTCATTAATTACCTGTGTTCTTCTTTGTATAAACTCTTTCTCCCTTGGAGAAGAGGCTATCGTCACTGATAATCCGATATTGTGCGTTGCTGGTTTTTCCGCACTGTACAAGCTGCCTTACATTCTTTTTTCTGATTGAGTCATTATACTTTCTGTAACCTTCCCCCTGCCCATAATTCTTCACTCTTCAAACACTCACCGTCTAAAACGCTTGCTATACGGTCCGATCTCCGAAGCTGTCACGGCCAACGGGACCAGAACATCTTTCGAAGTAAACAAATACTTATCTAAAGACAGAGGCAGGAAGTAACGGTTATAACAGGAAGTCCGACTATCATCTTCATTCATACACCACTAACTTGGTTTCACCACTTCTTTTAACAGGTTACTGAGTCGATCATACCTCTTTTTGATTTATTAACCGTCACAAGTGCTACAGATCTGGTGACGATTCGAAAAACAACTTACAGTACTATAGATCAAAAATTGCACAATAACAGGAAGAAATGCCGGACGATTGTGTCGGTCACGTAGGAAACAACAGTGGCAGAATAATGAGTCAATTTCGTAACAGATTAAAACTGTGAACCGGATGAGGACGTGAGCCTTCCGACGCGACTCATGACTTGCACTCGTAGATTTATTTCCGTCATTACCACTGTCCTACGTAGCTTACCCGACTTCACAAAAGCTCTCCTGCATGCCTTGCGCAACTAGCACTGCCGGAAGAAAGGCTGTTGCAGAAAACTGGCTTAGCCCAGTGGTCGGCAACCTTCTGAAAGTAAGGATCGTATAGTGGCAAAATGAAATAAAGACGGGCCACACTTCTTAAAAATGTTATGTACCTGTAACGATACGATGATATTAACAATGCAAAAGCACATACATTCAGTTTTACATTTTATTTATCATCATTTAATTAATAAGTAGGAACAATAACGAAAAGAAAATGAGACAAAAAAGTAAGTGAGAGCTTCAAAATAATTACACATGCGAGTCGAACCAAAATTTAAAGTGATTTCTGAGACTATATTTGACTAGCTGCTAGCCGGATGTTTGCTTTCGTTTCTGTCGTTGAATTTCGCAATAGCATTCAAATTCTCATCTGTGGAACGAGGACAATATTTATGTTTTCTGTAATTGAGAATTAAAAAATTTGCTAACGTAAGAAAGTGCTGCCAAAAATTGTAATTATTTGCTGAGCAGACCATCTCAGTTCTTCCAATTAGATGGCCAACTACCATAAAATTTAACAAGATTATTGACTTCACAGAAAGATTTTTTTGAGTGTCATTAGACTGAAGGTCAGTCACAATGATTTTTAAATTACTCGGTACATCATCAATAGCACATGCAAGAGAGTTTGCAAAAAACTGCAGTTTACCAGAAACTTTCTCGAAGCCACAATATCTCTCGTTGAAATCTCTTGTTAAAATCCATTTTATTTTGTTACTTTTGTCAACGAAAATTTATTCCAGCTTCCTCGACAGTTTTATTTTTTCTTGTACCTTCATATTCAGCATATTTAGCTCAGTACTTAAATCTGTCAAAAATCCAAGGTCTATTAACCACTGAGGATATGTAAGTCTTGGAAGACATTTACCTTTTATATCATATATGTGCTGATTTCTTTCCTCAGGTCAAAATCTTTTCAGTATTGATCCTTTACTTAACCATCTCACTTCAGAATAATACAGGACATCTCAATGATCTGCTTCCATATCTGACAAGCTTTTGCAATTTGAAATGTATAATACATTTTTTCTGATGAACTTTACAGTTGATACCACGATATCTATTACTTCCTTCCATGAAAGAATTTTGTAGAATAATGCTTCTTGGTGGACAATACAATGGAAAAATAATGGAATATCCCAATCTATCCCTGACAGTTTAGGTTAATTCTACTGACTAACCTCTTGTTTTGTCCAGTCATTTTTCTCCCTGCATCATTTGTAACGCTTACCAATTTTAGCCATGATAAATGCATTGATACTATTACAGAAAAAATACCACTCTGTACCCTAATTAATGACCCATTCAATTCAATAAGGCGATTAAATTAAAGCTAAACAAAGTAATGCGCCGCGCAGGGTAGCCACGCGGTCTTGGGCGCCTTGTCACGGCCCGCGCGGCTCCCCCCGTCGGAGGTTCGAGTCCTCCCTCGGGCATGGCTGTGTGTGTGTGTTGTCCTTGGCGTAAGTTCGTTTAAGTTAGATTAAGTAGGGAGTCAGCTTAGGGACCGATGATCTCAGCAGTTTGGTCCCATAAGACCTTACCACATATTTTACTTGAGGAAGTAAGCGATTAGTTTTCACCTGCATCGAATCTAGCTACCGATACCTTATTAAAAATAATAAAATTATAAAATACCCTATTAAAATAAGAAAATAATAAAATACCCTATTAAAATAATAAAATAAAATAACTCCACTGGTGCAGCCTTGCGACGTTTATTTTTACACCCAGGCGAAGAACCTTATACAGCGGCTACAAAGTTGCCTGTACTTCATCAAACAGAATAGAATGATAGCTTCTAGAGAAGGCTGCATAAGAATTGCGTCAATCGTCCGCCATCAGTCATCTGTAAGAATATTCACTGATGTGCTTCCATATGCGTAGTGCACCATTTAATTGTGTGATGACCGAGAATCATATATGAATGTAAACCACGTGTGTTTTGCAACAGACATAATGAGAAATCATGCATATGCAAAAATTTCGCGTTCATTACACGTTTATTGTTTTCCATATATCTACGATGAGTATCAGTCGTCCAGTGCTCAATACGTTATATATTATACTTGTCACAAACGTATGTACCGTAATATAAGCCGGCCGGAGGGGCCGAGCGGTTCTAGGCGCTACAGTCTGGAACCGCGCGACCGCTACGGTCACAGGTTCGAATCCTGCCTCGGGCCTGGATGTGTGTGATGTCCTTAGGTTAATTCGGTTTAAGTAGTTCTCAGTTCTAGGGGACTGATCACCTCCGAAGTTAAGTCCCATAGTGCTCGGAGCCATTTGAACCATTTGAACAGTAATATAAATGTAATGATTGTACTAATTTGACTGGAAGTTCTTACGTATCGTATTGTAATTTTCAATTTCCTTACAAAGAAGTATTTTCCATTTTTCAGGATAAATATTATATAAATAATAAATGAATAGTTGAATATTGATAATTTCCGCTGTCATAACAAATCTGATGGCAGAATAATTCAGGAATAAAAAAGTACCAATAGCCAGATTCGATCTAGGGAGCATGCACTTGTGAAGCTACGACCTTACTCGCTAGGCTGCGAACTGCTTGAATACTTGCGATTATAATTATATAAGCATGCCTAAAATTTTTAAACTCCATCTTCTCGGAAAGGTTGAGAATTGTGTCCTCCCGTTTACATACATTGATTTCCTAGTCGTGCCCTACAAATCCTGTCATTGTGAATCAGATCGGTGAGGGGAAGTTTGTACTGTCCGCTTGTTAGCCACAGTCAGTGAATATTCAGTGTGAAACCTCTTTCCTACTTCCCAAATTTCACAGAAACTCTCCTTCGCCTGGCTGTACTGTAAAAGAACATTACGGAAAAATGGCTTAGCCCCTGGCTACGAGATTGTTTGCAAAATGAATTTGCACTTCACAGATTCCGTGGACCTCGTGTGAATATCGCAGTGGCAAGGGCATTGTCCGCACAAGACAAACTTCTGGGTGCAAATCTTGGCCGATGCACAGTTCAAATCTTGGAGGGCATTTCAAAACAGGACAGACACCGCTTTAGAGTGGGAGATTCAGTTTGGAAGAGGATAGGAAACGTGTAAAAGTCAAAGTTCTGGGTGTGAATCGTGGCCGATGCACAGTTCAAATCTTGCAGGTCATTTCAAAACAGGACAGACACAGCTGTAGAGTGGGAGAATCAGTTTGGACGAGTATAGGAAACGTGTGAAAGTCAAAGGTCTGGGTGCGAATAGTTGCCGATGCACAGTTCAAATCTTGCAGGGCATTTCAAAACAGGACAGACACAGCTGTAGAGTGGGAGATTCAGTTTGGACGAGGATAGGAAACGTTTAAAAGTCAAAGTTCTGGGTGCGAATCGTTGCCGATGCACAGTTCAAATCTTGCATGGCATTTCAAAACAGGACAGACACAGCTGTAGAGTGGGAGATTCAGTCTGGACGAGGATGGGAAACGTGTACATGGTGTGCTAGGAGCGATGTTAAGAAAAGCTGCCCGCTCACTCACGTCGCGCACGTCGCGGACGGTCTGCGCGTTGCGGATGAAGGAGGCGAAGATCATGTCGACGCCCTGCTCGACGCCGAAGCGCAGGTCGCCGGCGTCCTTCTCGGAGACTCCCGGCAGGTCGACGGGCACGCCCGGCAGGTTGACGCCCTTGCGGCTGCCCAGCTTCCCGCCGTTCTCCACCTCGCACTGCACCGCGTCCTCGGACACGTTGCGCACCAACAGCGAGATGAGCCCGTCGTCGACGAAGACGCGGTCCCCCACCGTCACCACGTTCGTGATGTTCCCGTAGTCCACGTACAGGTGCTCCGCCGTGCTCGACTCCGCGTACTGCAACACGACACCAACTTCGATGGTCGTCTGTGTCACTGCCATACCTGTCTCCTCAGGGACCGATGACCTCAGCAGTTTGGTCCCATAAGACCTTACCAAAAATAACAAAAAAAAAAAAAAAATCCTGTCTCCTCATAAAAATCGGCGCACTTCCAAGTATCTGCCAGTATTCTTGCTAATTCCAGCAAGTTTTCGGATGTAACCACTCCCACCTACGAGAGCTCTGCCTTATCACTATATGCAAAGATAAAATAATTTGTAATGTTTATTCTTTATAAGTTTATGTTCATTAAACTAAGTCCTCAGGAGACGGAAACTGAACTCGGCCTATCTTCCTCCTCAGTATGCTGCCAACGGTACCTGAAATCGGGGACACATACCTCAATGCTCGTGCCAGGTACATGAGATAAGTCAGTGAATCGCAAACTTTCCCGGAATTTTCAGAATTGTACTTTTAAAAAGGAGTTATTTTACTGCTATTTTCTAAATTCACAGTACTATTTGGAAGCAAACTGTTACAGCGAAAACACAGTTGCGCTGCTAAGCTCGTTGCCATGAACCCTATTCCTTTTTAAGAGGCTGACCACGCATGTATGTTCCAGTTCAATACCGTGGTGACGTATTTTAATGTGTTATGTTTTCTGGCACGGTGCCAAATCTCGCGTAACGATTACGTTCTTTTTATTTTACATATGGACTTCAGAATTGTGGCAGTTTTACCCATGATTATGGCATATCTTAGAAACCCTATCACACGTTTACAGCATTGTACAAAAATATAACATAAATGTATTAGGTTTCCTGTGTTCCGGCGTTGCTGAATCACTATTGATGGTTCCGTAACTAAGCAGATATTAGCTGATCCAACATTACTGATCGACAGCGATCGTTCCATTCCTGCCAGTGTCAATAATCATTTAGTGTAGTCATGTCGAATTCAAGCAACGAGTTTAAGACAAAGAATTTTTATACTGTAAGCAGGCTGTTTAGGTTTTCATGTTGGTAACGTCACGTAGCGCTCGTATGAAAATCACTGGCTGTGCTGTGTGCAGTCTGTGGCTAATTTGCATTGTTGTCTGCCATTGTAGTTTTGGGCAGCTGGATGTTCACAGCGCGTAGCGTTGCGCAGTTGGAGGCGAGCCGCCAGCAGTGGTGGATGTGGGGAAGTGAGATAGCGGATTTTTGAGAATGGATAATCTGGAGGTGTGTCCATCAGAAACAGTACATTTGTAAGAATGGATGTCATGAACTGCTATATATATTATGACTATTAAGGTAAATACATTGTTTGTTCTCTATCAAAATCTTTCTTTTGCTAACTATGCCTATCAGTAGTTAGTGCCTTCAGTAGTTTGAATCTTTTATTTAGCTGGCAGTAGTAGCGCTCGCTGTATTGCAGTTGTTCGAGTAACGAAGATTTTTGTGAGGTAAGTGATTTGTGAAACGTATATGTTCATTTAGTCAGGGCCATTCTCTTGTAGGGATTACTGAAAGTCAGATTGCGTTGCGCTAAATGGGTCAAATGGCTCTGAGCACTATGGGACTCAACTGCTGAGGTCATTAGTCCCCTAGAACTTAGAACTAGTTAAACCTAACTAACCTAAAGACATCACAAACATCCATGCCCGAGGCAGGATTCGAACCTGCGACCGTAGCGGTCTTGCGGTTCCAGACTGCAGCGCCTTTAACCGCACGGCCACTTCGGCCGGCCGTTGCGCTAAAAATATTGTGTGTCAGTTTAGTGTTGATCAGGATGAGTAAAGAGGGAAATGTCTGAGTACGTTCAGTTCTGCCCAGCTGTTTGAAAATCAAATATCGTAAGGGGTATCCAAGCACAGTAATTCATTAATTTTTCTAAGGAGATATTTCATATGTCAACCCTTAGCCGAGGATACCTCACTGGAATTTTCTGATTTTATCATTGTAGTTTGAGTAATTTTGTATTAATTGTTTATTGCTAGCGCGTAATTGTAGAGAAAATTTCCTTTGTAGTTGTAGTTTTTCATTGTTGTACAGTAAAACAGTTGTGGCATGCATGTACATTTGCACCAAGTATTTCGCAGCTGCGCTTGCAATTAACTGGTATTATTTTCAGTGCTATGTTAATATGTTTTCTTATTTTTGCTCTTCAAATTGTGCTTTTCTTGTTACCGTGTGAAATACGTGATAATTATGGCGTGTGAAAAACGTAACACTAGGCTCCAAAGTAAACTGAGAAATGATAGTGACGACGAGCGTAGCTTATCAGCACCATCGTGTAATGAATTAACAGACATTCAAAGTAGCAATTTGGTAATTGTGCATAGGGCAATGGAACGGGCGGCAAATAATGGTGTAGACAGTGAAACAGCTAGTGAAGTGGGCAGTATTGTCGATCGGTCGGTCGGAAACAGCTCGCCACAGGGTTCTGAATTGACAGGACACTATTTTGCAAATACCGTAGATTCAGGTTTGTGTCATTACCCGTTTATCAATCAAGTCAAGACACATTTTCTGGTTTTCAAAATGCGAATGTTGCCGGTGCATATGCACTACCGAGAAGTACAGAGGAACATGTATCAGATACCAGTGCATTGTTATTACAATTAATGCAACAAATGGGACAACAGTTTCAAAAGTTAGACACAATTAAACAAACACAATGAGGACAAACAGAGCAACAAATGCAACAAAATCAGAAACAAATTAAAGAAACACTTCAACAAACACGTGAAGATTTAACTATTGAGTTACATAACATCGAATCAAAATGTCAAAAAGTCTATAATGACGCAAAAACACAAATTCGTGAGAATTTTCAACCTATTTTTTCACGGCATGAAAATGCATTACAGAGCCACGAAGCAGCCGTAAAAGAACTGCAAACTATTGTTCATGAAAATCAAGAGACCTTGCGGGCTAAAATTGACTCAGTTGCATCTACCGATTCGGTTAGGCAACTTGCAAAAATTCAGGAAAACTTAAGGGACACAGTAGATACTCTGAAAATTGGTTCAGAAACACACATGGAGGAAATTAGTTCATTATCGAAGAAAGTAGTCGAACTTTCGGATCAGCTAAAAAATTTATCAAAATGGTTCTGAGCACTATGGGACTTAACATCTGTGGTCATCAGTCCCCTAGAACTTAGACCTAACTAACCTAAGGACATCACACACATCCTTGCCCGAGGCAGGATTCGAACCTGCGACCGTAGCAATCGCGCGGTTCCGGACAGCGCGCCTAGAACCGCTACACCACTGCGGCCGGCAAAAAAAAAATTTATCTACGAAGTTAGATGATAATCTGAATGACACAAAACCGGTAGTCTTTAATGACACAGAAGAGTGCGAACAAATTAGAAAATTCAAACAAAATCAAAATCAAATCAATACACAGTACAAAAGAGAAATCCGGGAAGTACAAGATCAGCTGACACAGGTAACACAAGAATTACGTATTTCAGAGGACACTCGCGCCCCAATACGGGAAGAGGGACATAGAAATACGGAACAGCCACAAAATAATAACACAGGGCATTTCGGAAGTTATGAAAGAAATTGGCAATGTGCACCGAATTTTGAGATTGAACCGCCGACACGATGTAACAATGACCGACATGCGACTCGCCGACATGATGATTTTGACTATAAGCTGTTCATTACTACACGTAAATTCAAAACGTTTAAGAATTCTGGCAACGACATTCATCCACAAGCGTGGCTCCATCAATTCTCTCATTGTTTTCCTCCCAGCTGGTCACTAGAGCGCAGATTAGAATTTATGTGTGGCTACTTAGAGAATGAACCAGGTGTAAGATTGTGATCGGTCATTCACGATTGTCACAGTGAAGGAGAATTTTATCATGCCTTTCTCTCAGCATATTGGTCTCTAGCTACTCAAGACCGAGTAAAACATAGCATCATAATGATGAAACATTTGGGACAATCTGCATTTTCCAGTCTTGTCAAATATTTTCAAGAGATGTTGCATAAGAATCAGTATCTTTCAAACCCATACAGCCGCTCAGAACTCATCCGCATTTGCTTAATCAAATTGCCTGAACATTTACGACATATTATTTTGGTAGGACGTTGCAAAGACGACATCGAATCTTTTCAGGGACTGTTACAAGAATTGGAAATTGACACTGACAATTGCGGGACGCGAAAACAGGAACACAACTATTATAGGCCACATCCTTCACAATTCCGCAATGACAGAAATAATAATTGGACACAACAAGGCTATTCTTACAACGCAAATCGTGACCAAAACAGGCACCACCCGTATGACAACCGTTGGCAGAGTAGTAATAATTACAGGAAAAGATCACCTCTCCGCGGTAATGACTATCACAGAGACAATCAGAGAAACAGACAATATGGGAACCAAAATAAGTATTATCAAAGGAGACAGAATAAATTCAGATGCAACGGTCCACCGTGCAGTTACGACTCATGGAGAAATTCTCCACCACGTGACCGACAAGAACAAAATTACAGCGACTACCGACATGACGACAGACGATATAACCTTAACAATAGACCAGAGTTAATCAGAACTGACGGGATTCAAACAGGGCAGGGCCCTCTCGACAAGGTGAATTTGTAGAAGTTAGATCTCCAAATCCCAATAACAACGCGCGTCAACAAAGAGACAGACAAGACTCGCATCGCAGGCAGCCACGTGCGCCGGCTGGCTCAGAGAAAAATAACATACACGTCAACCTTGAGAACAATTTTAGCATTCTTTACCGACATATACCGCATGATAATTGCGTTCAAGTTTATATGCTGCGTACTGAAGAAACATTTCACATGTAAAACCGTTTATTGAGAGATAATCTGCTTTTTAACTTAGTCCTTGCAATAAAATTTTTCACTTCACGTTACTAGTACGATTTGTCACACTTAGAAATTGTTAACATGCAACAGTGTTTTGCAGTTAACTATCCAGTCTAGAACTTAGGGAACATATTTAGACAGTAATTATGAATGCATTGTTAAAGCCAACAGACGACAGTGTTATTGTGTGTGTACGTTCTTGCTTGTTAGTTGCACGATTACGTAACAATTATAAGGCTTACATACTTAGAACATATACCGGTATTGCTAATGAGATTTTAATGCAATATTTTGGTTTACTTGAAAATACATTATGGATTTAAAGTGCTTTCTGAGAGATATCAGATGACACACTGGTTAGTTTATTTGACAGCTACACGATTATATCACGACGCTACTAATGAGTGACACAATTTATAATATTGCTTTTGTGGTGTATCTGTTTCATACCTTCACAGTTTTTCTGAATTCTTCTGGAAAGTAAAACATGTTTTAGTAGTAACTTTTGTGGTATAGCTACAATGAGACAGCCTTTTTCGTAGCACAACAATACGTTACAGCACAGTACTTTCTTCATTATGGCAATAAGCATAATAACTAAGATATCTATACGCAAAGCATTTCACTTTTGTTTATGAGGAGGTGAGTACATTGACTTCAGCAGAACTTTGCTTACAGAGGACGATAACTACGACAGTTCCATAGAATTATCTTACAGCAAGACGCACATTTAGCGCTACAGGACACGCATTTGAGTGATTAATTTTGTACTTAAAACATTTATTTTTAAAGATTTTTTAATTGCAATGATACAAAGGTTTTCCGTGATACATTTCATTCCATTGCTGTAATCTGTAACACCTGAGGTTATAATTACATTGCCGGCCGCGGTGGTCTAGCTGTTCTAGGCGCTCAGTCCGGAACTGCGCGACTGCTACGGTCGCAGGTTCGAATCCTGCCTCGGGCATGGATGTGTGTGATGTCCTTAGGTTAGTTAGGTTTAAGTAGTTCTAAGTTCTAGGGGACTGATGACCACAGATGTTAAGTCCCATAGTGCTCAGAGCCATTTGAACCATTTTTTATAATTACATTAATCCTCAGGGGGGTACACGCTTACTTTGTGTACCATGTGTTTGGCAAGCACAAGGAACCCTAGCTAATACGGTATTTGCTTATACAACTTTACACATCGGTACCATATTCCTGTAACACAGAATTATACAGCTATCTGATTATTTAACAGAGAAACAAACATTTTTTTACTACATCAGTGACAGGTGTTTACGTAATTACACAGTTGAATAACTTCACACTTATGAAATTGTATTTTGTATGTACTTTGTGAACTGTTCATATATTTTTCGGAACCATTGTGATACTATGAGGGCTTTGAATGATGTATTTGGTATGGGATCATGATTTTTAAAGCACGTTTGAGGTAGATGACACTATTTAAATGAGCAGATAATTTTTTTAGGTTTTGAAATTATTGCAGAAAGCCACGACGTTTTTGAGATTTGGCTGAGTTTTTATGATGTTATTATTACGATGACAACGTGTATTATGCTGTTGAGGTATGTTTATGATCAATAAGCTGATGCTATATGAGGAATCTGATTATGCTACGTATTTATTATGATGAAATATTGAAGTGTTGACCCAAGATTGACGTGTCGATGAATATGTATATGTGTAATAAGGTAAGGAATAATGAGTAGTGATTAGGGACTCTGTATTGGGAAAAAGGATGTTGGAAACCAAGAATCGTACTTTAAGAGTTATGAAATGCGTGTACATGTGTGAATGTATCACAATGCCGGCGAAAATTTTTTGGACACTGTTATGTTTATAGGATTTAGTTTCTACACATTTGTAACGCAAATTCTCGACCTGTGAAATTTTTTTACATGAGACTGTTACTGTAGCGCAAACTGCTGTGGTAAATATGCTAAGTGACCTTGACGTAATGCGTTATGGGCGCCCAGCTGTGCCAGTCGCCTGGAGAAAAAGGCATTAGAAAAAAAAGAGGCCATTAACCTCGCTATTGACATTTCTTTGTAGATATTTCAAATAAGACACGCTCATACTTGAAACATATGATTGCAGTTTTGAGCTCATACTTTCTGATACTTACTGAAATGCTTATGAATTGATGGGAAATATTCTTACATCTGCACACCTGATTATGACAAGTGTCTTTCTACGAGAGTTGAGAGAATTTCCACTGACTTATGAAATGCCACATGGCTATTGAATTAAGGTTTTATGATTTGCTTTGTATATAGTTGCTTATTTCATTTGATATCTGGTTTGCAGCTGTGTTGCAGCATTGATTTTATAAAATAAAATTAAATGCATTTGCTAATGTGAACACTTTCTGTCAACAGATCCATTAAATAATAATTTTATGATCCACATTCTTCGAAAAATGACAACTTGGAAAGGAAAGAACAATAAGAAGGGACTAATAACAGTAACTGCATACTTAATTTTCTTTTCAAGTACTTGGTATTTTTTTTTGAAGAATAAGTTGTTGTGGTGCACCACTTTAATGACATAGACATTAAGATATGAATAGACATTTCCCTTATCTGCATTGTTGTCTTAAGCGTACAATTTTTTCTGCTTGAGCTATGTCATATTGAGGTATAAGTTATTGCATTTGCTGCTGCTGTTTGCCAGGCATAGTGCTACTGAATTTCACTTTGTATTACTCTGTTAAGCCAGTTTTACTACTGATTTATTTTTGTTGTTGCTGCACATTGGCTCATATTAGTCGTAATGTTGCATTTGCTTTGCTAATTTATATTTATTGCTTCTAGCTTTGCCAGTTTGCATTTTTTTTTTGTCATTGCTGTTTGTGTTAATTGTTTTGTGCTGCTGCATTGCCTTGTATCTTAGTTTATACATCTGAGCTCAGTAGATTTTTGTTAGCTTAAGAGGCGGTAGGCTATATAAAAGAATGAGTTGCAATGAAATGGAAGAAATGCATTGAGAAGTTATACGAAAAATGTTTTTTTTTTAAAAAAAGGGTACTGTACAATAAAGAATAATTATTTTGGAAGAGGATATGAATAGATTACAGAAAGCAGGTATAGATAAGACTTTTTGGGAATAATGATGAACGAAGGCAGATCTCCAAGAAGTAAAGAAGGTTTTGTTTGCAAAATACTGCAGTAAAACAAACCCTGTCCTTTCCTTTTGTGTTATTCCACTATGTGTTTGTGTACCCTTATATATTTGTGTTCTTCCTGTCTTCATGTATTTATCTGACAAGAGTTATGTTGTAGAATTTTTCTAATAATGTGTTATTTACTTTGTAAAGATGTTTAGACATTATTTATTCTGTTCTGTTCTAATACTCATGTGTGAAATTAATGTTCGAAAACTATTCTCATTATTTTATTTATTTATGTATGTCATAATTCCTGTAACACTGATGTACATGTTTATTTCTATTCTTTTGTAAAGCCTGTATTACTACAAATGTTATCTGTATTATTATGTTGTTAATGATGTTTTCTGTACCTTTGTAATTGTATTCTCATGTTATAAAACTGTAATTGACACCAGTTCATCAAATTAAGTAACTTGTAAGCATTCATTTCAATGCACACACTTCTGTTGGTCACAATATGTGAGTAGATGGGACTGTTAGTGTTTGCATGTGTGTTAATAATTCAGCAAGGGACTGGTTAACAGCATTGCTGGTTCTAAGGCCAATTCGAAAAACTTTGTGAGTGCACAAGTGGTGGTTTATTGACTTGCTATATTGTCCGTAAGACACTTCGATGGTGACTGTGCACCTGCACAGTCGCAACAGATGGCTGCTGGCCATGTCTACAAGGACTGCAGTGGGTCTGCACCTTTGATGACCCACCAATACCATACTCTCTACCAGGACTACAGTGGGTCTGCTCTGTGATGACTCACCTACCAATATTCTTCAAAACTTCGACTGACCCTGCTGTGGGTTTGCTCTGTTGTGGCCCATTACCTGTCTGCATGTCAAGAGTCAGCATTGTCTTTCCATTGGAAGGACAACAACACTTCTTCAAGACTGCATGGAAAACCATTACTTCCGTGTGCATTTTCTTTTTCTGATCAGACTTTGTGCAATGCAATCACAATTGTGATAAATGATCAGGACTGTCTTTATGAGAACAATTTTTGCTTTTGACCAACAGTGCATCAATAAGTGTGTGCATTTGATATCTTTGTTATTATAATTATGAAAAATATTATGAAATCATTACTGGCCACTGCCCAAAACAATTTTTTATGGGGAGCATGGGGGCTACGTAAGTAGGCTGTTCAGGTTTTTATGTTGGTAACGTCACGTAGCGCTCTGTATGAAAATTACTGGCTGTGCTGTGTGCAGTCTGTGGCTGCTTGGTATTGTTGGAATATTCGCTATTGTAGTGTTGGGTAGTTGGTTGTGAACAGCGCGTAGCGTTGCGCAGTTGGAGGTGATTAGTCAGCAGTGGTGGATGTGGGGAGAGAGATGGCGGAGTTTTGAGAGCGGATGATCTGGATGTGTGTCCATCAGAGACAGTAAATTTGTAAGATTGGATGTCATGAACTGACATATATATTATGACTTTTGAACACTATTAAGGTAAATACATTGTTTGTTCGCTATCAAAATCTTTCATTTGCTAAGTATGCCTATCAGTAGTTAGAATCTTTTATTTAGCTGGCAGTATTGGCGCTCGCTGTATTGCAGTAGTTCGAGCAACGAAGATTTTTGTGAGGTAAGTGATTTATGAAAGGTATAGGTTATTGTTAGTCAGGGTCATTCTTTTGGAGGGATTATTAAAAGTCAGATTGCGTTGCGCTAAAAATATTGTGTGTCAGTTTAGTGTTGATCACGATAAGTAAAGAGCGAAATGTCTGAGTACGTTCAGTTCTGCTCAGCTGTTTGAAAATCAAATATCGTAAGGGGTATCCAAGCACAGTAATTCATTACTTTTTCTAAGGGGATGTTTCAATACGAGTGATATAACATGGTTCTGCCAGTTTAAAAGTGATATTTTTCTATATTTTTATGACCAGGTTTCATGTTCTGGACAAATAAAAGTGGTCTGGACATTTCTACATCTACATGGTTACTCTGCAATTCACACTTAAGTGCCTGGCAGAGGGTTCATCGGACCATTTTCATACTACTTCCCTACCATTCCACTCTCGAGTGGCGCGTGAGAAAAAGGAACACCTAAATCTTTCCGTTCAAGCTCTGATTTCTCTTACTTTATTATGATGATCATTTCTCCCTACGTTGGATGGGTGTCAACAAATTTTTTGCGCATTCGGAAGAGAAAGTTGGTGATTGAAATTTTGTAAATAGATCTCGCCGCAAAGAAAACCGCCTTTGTATCAGTGACTGCCACCCCAACTTGCGTATCATATGAGTGACATTCTCACCCCTAGTGCGCGATAACACGAAACGGGCTGCCCTTCTTTGCACTTTTTCGATATCATCCGTCAATCCTACCTGGTAAGGATCCCACACCACGCAGCAGTATTACAGGAGAGGACGGACAAGTGTAATGGAGGCTGTCTCTTTAGTAGGTTTGTCGCATTTTCTAAGTGTTCTGCCAACAAAGCGCAGTCTTTGTTTCGCCTTCCCCACAATATTATCAATGTGGTCTTTCCAATTTAAGTTGCTCGTAATTGTAATTCCTAGGTATTTAGTCGAATTGACAGGCCTTAGATTTGTGTGATTTATCGTATATCCAAAATTTATCGGATTTCTTTTAGTACCCATGTGGATGACGTCGCACTTTTCTTTGTTTAGTGCCAACTGCCACTTTTCACACCATACAGAAATTCTCTCTAGATCATTTTGTAATTGGAATTCATCGTCTGATGATTTTACTAGACGGTAAATTACAGCATCATCTGCAAACAATTTAAGGGGCTGCTCAGATTGTCACCTAGATCATTTATGTCAATCAGGAACAGCAGAGGACCTATGATGCCGGCCGGAGTGGCCGTGCGGTTCTGGGCGCTACAGTCTGGAACCGAGCGGCCGCTACAGTCGCAGGTTCGAATCCTGCCTCGGGCATGGATGTGTGTGATGTCCTTAGGTTAGTTAGGTTTAATTAGTTCTAAGTTCTAAGCGACTGATGACCTCAGAAGTTAAGTCGCATAGTGCTCAGAGCCATTTAGGACCTATGACACTACCTTGCGGAACGCCAGATATCACTTCTGTTATACTCGATGATTTACCGTTTATCACTACGAACTGTGGTCTCCCTGAGAGGAAATCACGAATACAGCCACACAACTGAGACGATACTCCACATGCACGCAATTTGATTAACAGTCGCTTGTGAGGAACGGTATCAAAAGCCTTCTGAAAACCTAGGATTATGGAATCAATCTGAAATCCCTTGTCGACAGCACTCATTACTTCATGGAAATAAAGAGCTAGTGCTGTGAGCACAAGAACGATATTTTCTGAATCCGCGTTGGTTATGTGTCAATAAGTCATTTTCTTCAAGGTGATTCATAATGTTCGAGTACAGTATATGCTCCAAAATCCTACTGCATATTGAGGTCAGTGATATGGGTCTGTAATTCAATGGGTTACTCTTATTCCCTTCCTTGAATATTGGTGTGACCTGTGCTACTTTCCGGTATTTAGCAACAGACCTTTCGTCAAGTAAGCGGTTGTATATGATTGCTAAGAAAGGCGCTATTGTGTCTGCATACTCTGAAAGTAACCTGATTGGTATACCATCTGGACCGGAAGACTTGCCTTTCTTAAGTGATTTGAGTTGTTTCGCAACACCTAAGATATCTAATTTTATGTCACTCATGCTAACAGCTAATTCTGTAATATTTACTTTATCTTCTTTCTTGAAGGAATTGCGGAAATTCCATCGCTATCGCGCAGTGACGGTATTGACTGTTTTTTTGCCACTGGTGTACTTTACATACGAACAGAATCTCTTTGGGTTTTCTATCATATTTTAAGAGAATGTATCATTGTGGAAACTATTAAAAGCATCTCGAATTGACGTCCGCACTAAATTTCGAGCTTCCGTGAAACTTAGTCAGTCTTGGAGATTTTGCATTCTTATGAATTTGGCATGCTTTTATCGTTGCTTGTGCAACAGTGTTCTGACGTGTTTTGTGTACCATGGTGGATCAGTCCCGTCTCCTATTAACTTATGAGGTATTAATCTATCTATTGCTGTCGATACTGTATCTTTGAATTTGAGCCATATCTGGTCTACACTTACATAATTAGCTTGGAAGGAAGGAGACTCTCTCTTAGGAAGGCATCAAGCGAATTTGTATCCGCTGTTTTAAATAGATATATTTTACGTTTATTTTTAGTGGTTTTCGTTGATATGGTTTTCAGCCTCACTACAATGACCTTGTGTTCACTAATCCCTGTATCCGTCATGACGCTCCCTATTAGAACAGTATTATTTGTGGCTAAGAGGTCAAGTGTGTTTTCGCAACCATTTACAATTCCAAACTGTTTGTGGCAGCATTATCAGAGGAGGAGAACACCTGCAGTTACTTCCAACATAATAAAGCAAATGCCCATACAGCCAGCCGAACCCTGTAGTATATTTACACGATTTACACGCTTGACGGAGTTGTTAGCAGAGGTCAGTCTGGTCGCGGCCCCAACTGGCCACCCAGGTCATCTGATCTGTCATTGTGCGCTTACTCTATTCTCCAGGGCATTTTTATTTGCTCCACCTGGGGCGAAAAGAGTCAGGGGTTAGCAATTTGCACGTACACTGAGGTGACAACATGGAATGGCAATAATAGACTCTGAACACAGAATGGTAGTTGGACCTAGACGCGTGACATTCCGTTCCGGAATTCGTTAGGGAATTCAATATTCCGAGACCCACATTGTCAAGAATATGCCGAGAATACCAAATTTCAGGCATTACCTCTCTCCTCGAACAACGCAGTGGCGACGGCCTTCAGGTAACGTCTGAGAGCAATTACGTTTGCTTAAGAGTTGTCAGTGCTAACAGACCAGAAACCCTGAGTGAAATAACCGCAGAAATCAATGGGGGACGTTCGGTGAATATATCTGATAGGACAGTGTTAATGGGCTATAGCAGCAGATGCCCGCCGCCAGTACCTCTGCTAACGGCACGACATCCCCTACAGTACCTCTCCCGGACTCGTGACCATATCGGTTGGATCCTAGACGACTGGAATACCGTGTAGTGGTCAGATGAGTCCCCCATTTCAGATGGTAAGAACTGATAGTAGTGTTCGATTATGGTACAGACTCCACGAAGCCATAGATCCTAGTTGTCAACAAGGCACTGGGCAAGCTGGTGGTGGCTCCATAATGGTGTGGGCTGTGTTTATACTGAATGGACCGGGTCCTCTGGACCACAAGAAACCATCACTGACTGGAAATGTTTATTTTCAGTTACCTGAAGACTATTTTCAGCCATTCGTGGACTTCATGTTCTCAAACAACCATGGAATTTTTGTGGCTGACAATGCGCAATGACATAGCATCACAACTGTTCACGATTTGTTTGAAGAACTATCCTGACATTTCGATCGACTAATATGGCTACGCGCATCGTCCGACATGAATCCTATCGAGCATTTATGGCACATAATCGAGAGGTCAGTTGGTGCACAAAATCTTGCACCGGCAACACTTTCGCATTTACGGACAGCTATGGAGCCAACATGGCGCAGTATCTCTGCAAAGAACTTAAATGACTTGTTGAGTCCATGCCATGTCGAGCTGCTGCTTGGAAAAAAGATGTCCAACACAATATTAGGAGGTATCCCATGACTTTTGTCACTCCATTGTATGTATGAATGTATTTTGTGTGTGTTATGAATGTGTGTGTGTGTGTGTGTATAGGTCGACTGAAAATGGTGATGTGATTGAAACTGCCTTCGAGAAATAAAGTGGAGAGTGCAGTTGCTTTTGGCGGAACACAATGACTTTTTTAGATATATTTTGCATACTGATCAAGCACAATATTTTATTAGTGACGGTATCATATTTTGATTTCCCCCGCACTGAACTGTGGAATATAACTTGCTGTAACCATAACAGTTTTTCTTGTGAATTTTTCTTGTGATGCAGGGTAGCTTGATGACACCCTAACCCCCCCCCCCCCCCCACGCCCAGGCTGCAAAACCATCTAACTGCTGAGTAATGTAAAAAAGTATGTGTTTCAAAATAAATGAATCATCTGCGCAGTAAAATGAAGCGTTTTTGCACCGTGAATTTGAGTCAAAGCTAAACTGTAGATCTCCACACAATTGGTTTGATTTTGAGGATACAGTTAGAAATCTAAGAACATTTTATTTAAAACCAGCCATGTCATATGGATGTACAGCAGTGTGACACAAACGTAAACTGCTACAGCAAACGTCGTTCTTCATTACACATATTCAAACAGTTCGTTAATTGATATAAGTGAATATGTTTTTCTCTTTATTCAAGCGGCGGAAAACTGAAGATATCTTGTTATAGCATGTTGAACAACTCTATCAAATACTGTTACACATACTTCGCAGCTTTACTGAAACAGCCGTATTACGATTCGAAAAGCAAAAGACACTTTACGACTTAGTAAACTGAAACTATTGACTGTCGTATTAAATAGTCGTTAATTATCATCATCTATCTACTAACAGTTGCTTCCTTCATCAATTCATATAATTAAACTGCAACATGTTTGTTTTGAATGGAGCCTACTAGGGATCTGACCTAAACGTTCATTTGTAACAGCTAAATATACCATGAAGATGGCTAAATTATAATGCTTCCGGACACTTGAGGAAGTGAGACATTGCGTTGGTCGAGTATGTAAAGTTCCGCATGAATGTCGGAGTAAACCTCCCATTACGTCGTCTGCTTCCTGGGAGTCTGCGTCATTTCGGCCTCACTACCGTGAATCATAGAGAGACGCGAGCATGGAAGGCTCACTGGACTTTTCTGCAGAGCCTATCTGCGGCACGTTTGGAGGAAACTGCGGTTGCAAAACTGTCAGCGCCGCAAGATAGGAAGAGCTGCGCAATCGGCTGCGCGCAGGCCCGCCTTATCGGCGTGCACCGGCCGCCTCCTGCCACTTCCGGCCGCCGCACATACGCTGCAGCGGCCGGACACGTCGCTGTAGCTGGGGCTCCACCATCCGCGTGGGTATGCGAAAGTGTGGAAACGTCTCGATGGTTCCTCATTCTCCGTATCACTGCCCACAAGATACTCAAGCGGGCAGGAAACAGTCGCTGTTATAGCAAAAAATACTTAAACGACGTTTCTCATAAATTGTAAGTATGAAGCGTGCCTTTGCCTTTCGCGGGGCGCCGATCTATGGATTTATCATCCGAATACACCTAATGTTCCAACCAAAAATTTCAGTCTGCAGACCGCATATTCAGCTCATCCAAACAATGAAATGGCACAACGAGAAAATTCGAGAGATTAGAGCTAATACGGAGGCTTGCCAGCATGCATTCTCCCCCACGCGACGTCAGCGAATGAAACAGGGAATGGGGGATCAGTTAGTGGTACCAGAAGTACCCTCCGCTACACACCTTTACGTGGCTTGCGGAGTATGAATCGTCTTATAACATAAACTGTTACGTTTCATAGATACATCAGAAAGTCAGTTCTTCATAGTAAAATACGAGGTGCGATCAAAAATTTTCCGTTTGAGGGTGTTGCTGCAGCATATATGCATCACAGCGCGACTCCGACGCGGGTATATAAGCACCGACAGATTGAGAAGTGATTAGCGCAGCATTAATGTCCTTACGACTTGCGTAAGGGTAAGGAGAGGTATGGTCACGTTATTACCAAATGGCTACAAGAAGAGCCAGGGTGTTGCTATTCATTTCTTAGCTGCCAAAAGGCAAACAACGGTAGACATCCATCGGAGAGTGAAGAATGTTATAAAAAATCGTTTAAGTGTACGACGCCTTCTGTAGGGTGATGTTTAAAATTATGAGATTTGTCCTAACAAAGTCTAAAAGATCCCAAATGAGAAACAAAACCAAATATGAATATTTTAACCTTTAATTATTTAGAATATACACTACTGGCCATTAAAATTGCTACACCAAGAAGAAAGGCAGATAATAAACGGGTATTCATTGGGCAAATATATTATACTAGAACTGACACGTGATTACATTATCACGCAATTTGGGTGCATAAGTCCGGAGAAGTCAGTACCCAGAACAACCACCTCTGGCCTTAATAACGGCCTTGATACGACTGGGCATTGAGTCAAACAGAGCTTGGATGGCGTGTACAAATACAGCTGCCCATGCAGCTTCAATACGATACCACAGTTCATCAAGACTAGTGCTTGCCGTATTGTGACGAGCCAGTTGCTCGGCCACCATTGACCAGACATTTTCAATTGGTGAGAGATCTGGAGAATATGCTGGCCAGGGCAGCAGTCGAACATTATCCAGAAAGGCCCGTACAGGGCCTGGAACATGCGGTCGTGCATTATCCTGCTGAAATGTAGGGTTTCGCAGGTATCGAATGAAGGGAAGAGCCACGGGTCGTAACAAATCTGAAATGTAACGTCCACTGTTCAAAGTGCCGTCACTGCGAACAAGAGGTGACCGAGACGTGTAACCAATGGGACACCATACCATCACGCCGGGTGATACGCCAGTATGGCGATGACGAATACACGCTTCCAATGTGCGTTCACCACGATGTCGCCAAACACGGATGCGACCATCATGATGCTGTAATCAGAACCTAGATCCATCCGAAAAAATGACGTTTTGCCATTCGTGCACCCAGGTTCGTCGTTGAGTACACCATCGCAGACGCTCCTGTCTGTGATGTAGCGTCTAGGGTAACCGCAGCCATGGTCTCCGAGCTGATAGTCCATGCTGCTTCAAACGTCGTCCAACTGTTCGTGCAGATGGTTGTTGTCTTGCAAACGTTCCCATCTATTGACTCAGGGATCGAGACGTGGCTGCACGATCCGTTACAGCCATGCGGATAAGATGCCTGTCATCTCGACTGCTAGTGATACGAGGCCGTTGGGATCCAGCAAGGCGTTCCGTATTACCCTCCTGAACCCACCGATTCCATATTCTGCTAACAGCCATTGAATCTCGACCAACGCGAGAAGCAATATCGCGATACGATAAACCACAATCGCGATAGGCTACAATCCGACCTTTATCAAAGACGGAAACGTGATGGTAAGCAATTCTTCTCCTTAAACATGGCATCACAACAACGTTTCACCAGGCAACGCCGGTCAACTGCTGTTTGTGTATGAGAAATCGGTTGGAAACTTTCCTCATGTCAGCACGTTGTAGATGTCGCCACCTGCGCCAGCCTTGTGTGAATGCTCTGAAAAGCTAATCATTTGCATATCACAGCACCTTCTTCCTGTCGATTAAATTTCGCGTCTGTAGCACGTCATCTTCGTGGCGTAGCAATTTTAATGGCCAGTAGTGTATTATACAAGGATTGTAAAGAAGAACGAGGGGATTGTTTTGTGATGGTAAGTGGTGCAGTGGCGACCAGGAAGTGTGGCGGCGGCACCTGCTGGTCGGTGGTGAGGGTGACGCTCTGCCCCTCGACGAGCTGCAGCTCGGCCGTGGCGCCGCCCTGCAGCAGCCCCGTGCGGATCTCCGGGCCGCGCGTGTCCAGCGCGATGGCCACCGGCCAGTCTGCGCCGATCGCGTGACTGTAGCGGTCCACCGCCTCGCGCACCAGCCGCACCTGTGCAGCGGACGCCAGCGCTGCACTCCATCTGCGCACTCTTACAGCTTATGTCTGTGTCTGAAATGACAATATGAGGGTGGACCCAGCAGCGGAAAGAAATATTAACAGTTTACACTAATAAATTAATATAAACACAACAGAAACAGTACCAATACAGTGGTATTATCGGTTGAGTAATTTGTTAACGGTTTCCTCCTTTTTTATTGTAGTTTTCTTAGTGTTAGAGAATAAAATAGTAGCAGCAATTTTGTAGAATTACAATTATTTTCTAGATATTTATAAGTACCATAAAGAAACAAATAATACATATATTGGGTGTCTCTCCTAAGGATCGTGAGGTCATTTTCTCTTGTGTTTTGGCAGATTTTTGGAATTTCTTTCTTGCAGTGTGTAGATGTAGTCAGCCCAAACAAATCTTCTCATCAAGTCCTTCATGCGATGCCCAGCGTCGGTGGAAAATGTAGGTTTTGTTTCCAGTTATAAAGAAAAAGATTTTTAAAGTGGAAGTTTTTAGAGCGGTCCCAAATTAGTCTAACGCCTTAGTGAAATGCATACATTTGATTGTTGTCTGTACTGTCGCAATGTCCGACAGAACAGACATCACTTAAACACATAAATTTCAGTAATAGGGCGAATGCTCCTTAACGTTTGTTTCATTGCGGATGCGATACTATCAAAATGGCTCTGAGCACTATGGGACTTAACTTCTAAGGTCATCAGTCCCCTAGAACTTAGAACTACTTAAACCTACTAACCTAAGGACATCACACACATCCATGCCCGAGGCAGGATTGCGCTACTATCGTCCGAACTCGTAAGAGAATTAATAGTTTGTGAGTAGGGGGTTAACGGACGAGGGACGCTGCATTGCAGCATGAGGTAAGATGATAAGTTGATCACGAGACCGTGTCCAGATGACCGAAGCGGTTAAGGCAACGACTCATGAGAGGCGGAGAATACGGTTTCGAGTCCCGGTCCGGCAGGAATTTTCAATTCTCGCGTTGCATTACCACAGTGCCCTGTGCGGCTGGAAGTCCCGAAATCCCACCCATCCCTTCCCTTTCTTACCCCATCTCTATTTCACAAAAAATAGCTCGTTAGTTGTTTTATCAACATGTATTAACACGAACAATAAACTTCGTAGGGTAATCAACACGGCAGCAGCGAATGAGCAGTGCTTCTGCGTGGCGTGGGGCAGAGCGGTGCTGTCCTGCTCGATTACGGGTTATTCTTCGTGTTTTACTTTCCCTATTAATGCAAATCCACTAGACTAATTTGGGACGACTCTGTCGAGTGGGCAAGTAAAATTCCGCTTTAAAAACCATTTTGTTTGCAACGTGAAACAAATGATGCTTTCTGTCGACGTTGGGAGTAGCATGAAAGACACGATGAGTACTATTTGTTTGGGCTGAGTCCAATTACTCGTTGTAAAAAAGAAATTGTAAATATCTGCCAAACACCAGAGAAAACTCGCCTGGTGTCTCTTACGAGAGACACCCTGTATTTATTATTATCGATAAAAATTTGACTGTATGGCCTACGTTACCTTTCTAGGTAACAGGCTGCAATATGAAAAACAAATAAATAAAAAAAATATTGCATACTTTAAACGTTGGAGAAAGATTAACGTTAAATATACACAGATGTCAAATACAAACATGCCTCATAGCAACACGTCGTCATAAGGACACTGTGCTTCAGCGTATTAACCAGTATGAATAACGTTGTTCAATTATTCGACAAAACGAATTTTCTGATGTTGGATATAAGCTTCACTTATTGAATTTTTCCTCCAATCTGGTTAACATAAACTTTAATTAAAAAATCGAAAACGAAAAATTTTCGCATATATATTTATGTGTACTCTTTCTTGTTCTCATGTGAGGTATCTGTCCCGCAAAGTTTCTTCAACTGTTTCCATTACACTTTTTTAATACAAAGGACATATTCACTGAGAAAATGTTTTAGTTTTTAAAAATTGGTGGACACATTCTTCAGCATGCCGAGATATCAGAATAAGGTCCAGCAAAAATAAAATCAACACGTTAGTAACTAAATAAATAGGGGAGAATAATGTGCATTGTTATTAGGTAATGGTGATAAAATCCCAGGGAAGTCTTACCATATATAGAGTCGTAGACATAAAATGCATGCACATCTTTAAAGTGTGATTTCATTAATTCTAGGTAATTTTGAAGCCGTGGATCAAATCTTTACAAAACCGAAGTATACCAGGCAATTAGGCACTAAGTTCAGCAATCTCTGAATAAAGAAGTTATATATATTTGCTGCAGTAGTAGAACTCAAAGCCTTCATGGTGTTACTTTCGTTACTGTAACTAAAACCGGACAGATGAAGTGTTATTGATAAAATTGTCCTTGGAACCAGTAACTCCCACAAACCCAAAGTTTCAGTAATATTTGGAAAATGTATAATCAAATCACAGTGGTCAATCGTATGTGTTAGTGGACACTACAATTGAAAAGAGAACCAAAATACGTTTCTGTAAAGAAAACATAAATAATTGTTTAAATAATATTTAACGGCAGTCTGTTGTCATTCATCATGAGCACGCGTGTACGAGAATGGTGGTTCATTTATTTATGAACCAACTATTGCTTATATTTAGTTAAATGAGCTGAATGTAACAGAATGTTTATCACATTTCTTTATTTAAATGTTGTTGTAATGTATTAGTGTAGTCCAGGAACTGGTCATGTTGAGTCAGATGAAGTCTGTAGCATTCAGCAATTTATCTGGGAAACTATAAATAAAAGTAATTCATTTTAAATAAAATGTCAACTTTTCTTAAATATTCTTAAATGACGTTTGCAACAAAAATTTAAATCCAGACACATATGGTAACCGTAATAACAGCATTGACACTTATTTACTCTTTATCGCAATAAAATGTCATTTATGCGGCAAAAGAAATTAGTGCCCATACATGTGAATTAACATACTTTGCAGGTGCAATACCTGTTTTCATGTTTGAATTCAGTTAACTGTGCCTCACTCAGGAACATAGACTACTTAATTCACTAATTAAAAAAGGCATTCAGCATGTCATATGGATATACGGTTTTTAAGGTTTCGTAGCATTTATTACATTCAACTTACAATTATTATAAATAGCACATCAAATGAAAGAGCAACTCAGAAAGTTTCGTTTGTACAGCTCTGAGCAAAGGGAACGGTATGGAGCGACCAAGAGTGACTGAAGAACGTGTTAAAGGAGTGAGAATCTTTCACGCGTAGCCCCAAGAAACCAGTTCACAAGGCTAGTCGTGAGTTAGCAGTTCCAGTGACCTTTGTGTGGAGACTTTCAAGGAGACGCTTACAACTACGTCCTTATCGTTTGCAGCTGTTACAAGTTCTAAAGCTTGCAGACTACGCTTTACGTGCCAACTTTGCAAAAGAAGTGTTGCTGCAAGACGATGAAGATTTTCTGGATCGTGTCGTTTTCAGTGATGAATCGACATTTCACCGAAGCTGAAATGTGGGCGCACATAATGTGAACTGAATGTTTCGTGTGCCATATCCCGGCGAAAAGTTCATGGACCTTTCCTTTCCAGTGAAGCGACTGTAATTGGTGTTTCTTACCTCCTCAACTGGAAGAAGCTCAACAAGAGAAACTTTTTTGGCGGTAAGATGGTGCGCCACCTCACTGGCATAAACCAGTGCGCGATTGGTTAAACGACTCTGTATCCGACCATTGGATTGGCCTTTCACAGACGGTCTGACGCAATGCAGTTTTTACCTTCGGGGTTCATAAAGGACCGTGCGCATGTGTCTCCGCTACCAGCTAATCTACACAACTGCAGAAACAGCGTTGTTCTAACAATTATTCCAGACACGCTGATCAAGGTTTGGAAAGAACTCGCCTATCAGCTCGATATTTGACGAATGTACTCACGATGAACACTTCAAGAAAAACTGTTTGAGTTGGTTTTTCATTTGCCGTATTATTTAAAACTGTAAATTGGATGTAATAAATGCTACAGGGCCTAAAAACCCGTATATTCATTTTGAAACACCCTGTATTAAACGTATTATTTCCTACCCTTTAGAGACGAACGCTCAGAGGTGTAAATATGCGATTTGGATTTTAATCAGGTCATCAATATTACCTTGCCTTGAGTTTGGCGCGTTATTCATCTGTGATATTTGTGAGCAAAGGAAAAGCCAACTCCACGGAGTTTTCGGGGCATAAGGGTTAGGGTTGTTCACATCCATCTCTATCCAGGAGTTAGCCCTCCAAAATCCGCCCGAAGTTCGCTTTAAGGCAGATTCATGATACCTGCTCCATCTTGTGGTTGGCAACAATTAGACTCGTTTAGCGAATACGTCAGGTATTCTCCCAGTTGCATGAAGTTAAATGTAACGCGGTAGTATTTCGTCTCCGTGCATGTAATGTTATACCAGTTCTTTTACGTATTTTATTCGATATGAGACCGCGATTGACAGAGGGTGATCAGATAATTGATCCTTCTTTTGGTTGATACTGGACAGCATCACGCACTAATATTTTTCTGTAGTGGTACACGCCTGAAATTAATTTGTGCTGAACGCTGACAGTTGGGAACGGTGACGGTTACCCGTTCCTGAGGAGGCAGTGATCAGCAGCACAAAGGCCGCTTGCAAATGTAGACGTGTCATCTTGACCGAGAGGTACATGTTACTGCCACGGGCGACCCCTGTGGCGGGACCAGTGAATTGAGGCTAAACGCACGCTTGCAGCCATCGTCCAGCAGTGTTGGAGAGAGAAGCAAGCATCCCTCTAATACGGAGGAATGAGAAACGTCGAGCGATGTTTCCGGCCAAAAAGCAGAGAAGTGAATTTGATTGGTGGAATCGTCAATCTTAGGAGGAGTTTTTGAATGTTGTAGAACAGTGTTCCATACGTAGTATGAACTGCAGACTATTGGCTGGCAGCTTCACGGCCCGTGTAGTGGGAGGCACTGCTCTTGTAACGGTTGTGAGGATTCGTTGCAAGGAGACCACACGTGGACGCAGCGAGCCTCGCTGGAAAGTGTGTGAGAGTCTCTCCTGCGGGTTTCGAAAGACGACACATCGTGTGTGAGCGACTTAGAGACTTTGCTGACAAGACCGTCAATGAAAAGCCTCACCTTAAGAATTTGCAGAGTGTCGATTTCAACACAAGAAACGAGTCAGTCGCTTCTCGTTAGTCAGAGAGACGATTTCTTGCTTCTCTGTGGAGTGTGAGGGATATTGAAGTGTCTTTTTTTATGATCGAATACTTGAGTTGCGTTTCTGTTCCTGGCTTATGAGCAAGCAGAAATCGCGACTTGTGTTCTGCGTCATACTAAAGCGGACTCCGCCCTAGGAGTTTGTGGACAGTGTATTACGTCCTCTATGTACACAGAATTTTAGCTACGCACCGTACACCTCTGCCCAGCGACCAACGGCACCGGGCAGATCGACACTGCAGTAGCACGTCTACCAGCACTGAAATCGATGATATACGGACCGCGGCTTAGCAGGCAGGGAAACAATCACAACAATGTGTTGGTTCCACCTGCTAGTTCTCTGAGCTCTTTACTGTCAATGTCAGTCAGGGTGCAGGTATTCGGTTTCAGAGGGCTAATCAATATCAACCAGCCGCGCGGTTAGGGCGTCATTTCACTGACTGCGCGGCCCCTCCCGCCGGAGGTTCGAGTCCTCCCACGGGCATGGGTGTGTGTGTGTTGTTCTTAGCATACGTTAAAGTAGCGAGTAAGTCTAGGGACCGATGACGTAAGCAGTTTGGTCCCATAGCAATTCGCACACATTTGAACATCTTTCTGAATATCAACCAACTTAGTGTATCAGCTAGATTAAAATTAGCATTTAACATTGTTTGTTGATTTGATACATTTATTTCATTTCTCCAAAAATAAATAATTCTACGGTATCTAGGTGTATACATTCTAGGAGGATATCTGTTCAACATTATTGATTTCCTGATTAAGCTAGTGTCGAGCGACATAAAATGGAAGCAGTTGTTGAGAAGGGATTGAGACAGCGTTGTAGCCCATCCCCGATGTTATTCAATCTATATATTGAGCAAGCAGTAAAAGAAACAAAAGAAAACTTTGGAGTAGGGATTAAAATCCTTGCAGAAGAAATAAAAACTTTTTGATTTGCCGACAACATCGTATTTCTGTCAGAGGCAGCAAAGGTCCTGGAAGAGCAGTTGAACGGAATGGACAGTGTCTTGAAAGGAGGGTATAAGACGAAAATCAACAAAAGCAAAACGAGAATAATGGAATGTAGTCGTGTTAAATTAGGTGATGCTGAGGGAATTAGATTAGGAAATGAGACACTTAAAGTAGTAGATGAGTTTTGCTATTTGGGGAGCAAAATAACTGATGATGGTCGAAGATTAGATGGGTAGATCACGCAACTAATGAGGTGGTGTTGAATGGAGCTGGAGAGAAGAAGAATTTTTGGCATAACTTGACTAGAAGAAGGGATCGGTTGGTAGGACACATTATGAGGTATCAAGGGATCACCAATTTAGTATTGGAGGGAAGCGTGGAGGGTAAAAATCGTAGAGGGAGACCAAGAGATGGAGACACTAAGCAGAGTCAGAAGGATGTATCTTGCAGTATTTACTTGGAGACGAAGAGGCTTGCAGAGGATAGACTATCATGGAGAGTTGCATCAAACCAGTCTCTGGACTGAAGGTCACAACAACATTACGCATATTTAGGCGAGCTAATTGACCACCTAGAATTTGTACAAGGTAAAGTGAATTTGTTTGCGAAGCTGTGCGGCCACAGGGTCGATAGTAAGACGCGGCAGGCGGGCCGCAATGGCAGCTCCAGTCGAGCATGTGCGTTAACATATGATCGGATGTGGGGAAAATCCCGAAGCTGGGAATTTGGACGGCTGTTACTCGCATGTCCTTTGTGCAGGAGACTCTCCAAGACATGGCGGAGTGTCAGACAATCTTAAAGATGGCTAAGTTACACCTCTTTTGAGATTTGACAGTAACTCACAGTCAGATATTAGCGCAAATCTGAATAAATCTGCCACCTCAGAAAAATGAGGCACATACAATGACACAAAAATACCTCGACAACTTTACAACTGCAGAAGTTAATAATTCACAGTGAATAAACTTTACACAATGAATCTATGAATTAACAACTTTTAAGCTCTTCATGCGATCTGAAGAAATGGTATCTCGGATGGTAGCACTGCTTTATAGATATCAACTGCATGTATTTTATTATTGATTTAAGGCGTCTTTTATATCGCTTTCATGATGCAAATGTTTGTCAGAACATCCTATTCTCCACATTTACACAGGAAATTAACACATCAGTATCTCATACTTGTGTATTTATTTACTGAAACTTTCAGTATTTTGTCATTCACTTTACTTAAATGTTGATCGCAAGTGCTATTAAGAAACTGTGCTATTTTAAAACTGGCCAACCGCATGTTGTTTAGCGGCCATCACAGTTGAATAGAGAACAAAAAATGGTTCTGTTAAGAAGGCATAAACAATTGTTTAAATAATACTTAGCGATAATCTGTAGACGTTTGTCGTGAGCGCACTTGCACAAAAGTACTACCATAGTTATTTATGGACAAACCTTTATGTATAATTATTGTAAATTATTTGAGTGTGACAGAATGTTTATAACAGTTCTTTATTTTTAAGACCTGTCTAGAGTAACGTGGGCAATTCAGTCGTATGGCGGAGACGGCCGCTACAATCGTCTAACTTTTGAAGGGACTTTATAATTCGAGAGGTCTGAATGTGCTCCAGAACATGACTAACCTTTGCCTCTTGATTTATAGAACTGAAATAAACAGAACAGAAGTTACTGTTCTTTGCAACGCGTGTGTTAAATTGTGAATCATCATGTTGAACTGTCAACTCTTCTGAGCTGGTTGATATTTCGTGTATTTTGAGCTCGTAATGGACTTAGTTTTCGCGTATCGTTGTATAGTTTGGAGATTTTGCTACCATTCTCGCAAAACCCTCAACGTAACTTTACTGCATTTGAGAACATCATTTTCTGTCTGTATTTTGACTGATTATCGTAGGACCACATCCCGTTTATTTTAAACGTCCTTCCTAGAAGAAACTTTATTCAGTTACACATGTTAGAATAGAACCCTTTTTATTAAATTATTTTCGGTGTGCACTCAGCCTCGTGATGCCAACTGAGGAGCTACTCGACCGAATAGTAGCGGCTCCGATCAAAGAAAACCATCATAACGACCGGGAGAGCGGTGAGCTGACCACACGCCCCTCCTATCCGCATCCTCAACCGAGGATGACACGGCGGTCGCATGGTCCCGATGGGCCACTTGTGGCCTGAAGACGGAGTGCTTTTTCAGTACATGCAGTACTGAAGTGCTTCACCTCTTCTGCTTCTACTCGCTTCCTTCACTCTCGGCTTATATTACAGAAGCAGTTCTTAGGAGCAGACCCATGCACTGCCTATCCAGGCGGGATACAAAAACTTTTTAAGTATCAATAAATCGGATTCCCAATATTTTTAAAAATATCAACAGTCCTAGCTGAAGGGCTCCATCTGACTTCATACAGCCCACATAACGTAACTATTATGCGTAACAGCAAAATGCGTGAGGTGCACGAACTTTGAAGCAGGACGTACATACTTTCAGGATGCAGGCGGTCAGGGAAGGAAGCGAGTGTTAACCAATGATCTTGTAAAGCGAGAAAATCTTCTGCGGAGGACAATTCAGAACAATCTAAATGGAACGCTGTCACCAGACAATGTCCTTCTTCGTGACAGTGCACAGCCGCACACTGCAGCTGCCACGAAGACGCTCCAGCACAGTGGTTCCCCAGCTTTCTTAGACCATTACCCCTGGATGCAATTAGACATTACCTAGTACCCCTGCCCTCCCCCTCCACCACATTATCGCCAACTTTAACACCTAACTAAACTGTAGAATGAAAGACATTTCTTGGAACACCTTTATTTTTAAAATGATGAAAGAAAAATGATATTTAGTTTGTGTGTGTGTGTGTGTTAGAATGAATTGCGAAAGAATTCGTGGTGCATCGCAATTGCTACCCACAATTCCTTCTTAGTTAAGAAATCTAACTATCCACAATGAGGATAGACATTTGTTACAAAACATTCGTCCCCTGCATTACTCCTCTCCAATGTCGCACCTGCTTCATCTGTATGCTGCAACCCCATTTAAAATCAAACAGATTCAGATGTGTGCACTATACTTACTGTTTGTAAATCACTTGTCCCTGCACCCCTCACATCTGAACTTACAGAAACTTGACGATTTCAGGCAGTTCATGCTTTGAGTCTAACCACTCTAATAATAATAACACTGTGTACAGCCCTTATGTAGCACTACAGTGTGGTGCTGTCAAGTGGTTCATTTATTTGTTTCGAAGCGTGTAATGAAGCAATTTCTGGACTACTGCAGTTACTGTTTACAACCTGGAGAAGACATTTTCTTGAGATATTTTTTACATAGATGTCTCACTTTTGCAACAGCGATGTACGGGCGAAGCACAACATATGTATGTAACGGATGGACTATGTGAGGAATCTTTAACCTCCACCGCATTGATGCTGCTAATTGAGATAAAGTAATTATTGATAACTTACATAATCAGTATTAGAGTCGTACAAAATTGTGCTAATAGTAATGAACTTCTGAAAATAATTTAGTTTCGTGACTGAAACAGAATCGAAGCGTTTAGTTTTCACCTCTCTGAAAATTTAATTTTACCTCTCAGGGGGTAATTGGAGTAATCTATAAACCTCCAAACGTCGGTGCTATGTCCTCCTTTCAGTCTGCCCTGTCCTCGCTCGTGACACTGTATGAACACATAATCATTATGGGCGCCACAAACATCGACTTACAGTTAAAATCTCCCTCTGCAGAAAAATTAAGGAGACTGTTCCACTCCAATGATATGAGTTTAACACCGCTGGACCCAACTCATCACACGCCACACAGCCATACACTCGTAGATATAATAGCAACAAAGCGACCAGATAAAATAATTCGCGCCAATCAGACATCCGCTCCGGGACTCTCTGCTCATGACGTGATATTCTTAAATTACTCAGTGCATACTACCAAAGAAAAATCTCACCTGGTAACCTACAGAAACCTAAAAAATGTTAATCCATGACGCTCTTCAAAAGGATTGCTCAGACATCCCTTGGCATGATATAAGCAATGAACCGACTTTAGACGGAAAAATTCGGGAATTATGTCGCAAAATTATTGCACTGTATGATAAATATGCTCCTCAACGCACTATCAAGGTAAAGAGAGCTCCCGCTCCGTGGCTCACCACTGCATTACGCCAGTTAATGAATAAACGTGATGCTGCACATAGGGCCTTCAAGCGTAACCCAACTCCCGAGGCGTACGAAGCTTATAGGAAACTCCGAAACAGAACCAAGCAAAGCGTGAGGAATGCCAAAATCAGACATGCCCGCTCTGTCGTATGCGGAATATCAAAACCTGCTGCACTGCGGAAAAAGCTGCGCAGTTTCGGTATAGGGAAGCGAAGATCTGACGCTGTTTATCAAGCGTCTGCAGAAGAATTAAACGATTTCTTCTCAACAGCTGTAAACTGCCACGCAGCGGCAAATTACCAGCCCCAAGATATCAATCTCTCGAGAGACAAGTTTTTCCTAAAACATGTCACTACAGGCACAGTACACAAGGCAATTATGAGAATCTCTTCTGAGGCAGTAGGAAATGATGGATTGAGCATTGTCATGATTAAGAACGTCGTAGACACTATTACTCCAGTTATCACAGACATCTTCAACCTGTCTCTTGTCAGTAGTACATATCCTACTGAGTGGAAGGAAAGTTTAATTCAACCTATACCCAAGACTGACAACCCTAAGTCGCCAGGTGACTACAGGCCGATCAGCATACTACCTGCAATATCTAAAGCCCTAGAATACATCGTCCATGAACAGCTGACGGATTACCTCAAAACTCATAACATCCACGACAAATATCAGTCTGGCTTTTGAAAGCACCATAGTACAGCAACTGCATTAATCAAAGTAACTGATGACATTAAACATGCTATGGACAGACGTGAAGCTAACATCCTAACACTGCTTGACTTTAGCAAGGCTTTTGATACAGTTGACTTTGATATATTGCTAATTAAAATGAAGCAGCTGAATATCTCAAACAGCGCAATACACTGGTTCGACAGCTACCTCAAAAACAGAAGTCAACAAGTCATTTGTGGGTCGGAAAACTCATCATGGAAAAACGTGCGCTCTCGAGTTCCCCAAGGCTCCATCCTTGGTCCATTACTCTTCTCACTGTGCATTAATGATATTTCTTCAGTGATTCACTCCTGCAACTACCATCTATATGCCGACGACATCCAACTGTACATAAGTGCAAGCCCCAAGAACATTGCTGACGCAGTAACGAGTATGAACGCAGATCTTTGCTCTGTTTCTCGATGGGCACAGAACCTAGGTCTGAAACTAAACCCCAAGAAATCCCAGGTCATACTTATATCTCATCCAAAGTTAATCAGTCGGTACTTTCGCGAAACTGTCCCTCAAATACTCCTCAATGGTACCCAACTACCATACCAAAAAACAGTAAAAGACCTTGGAATAATCTTGGATGAAAACCTAAACTGGGAAGAACAAACAAAAAATGGTTCAAATGGCTCTGAGCACTATGGGACTCAACTGCTGAGGTCATTAGTCCCCTAGAACTTAGAACTAGTTAAACCTAACTAACCTAAGGACATCACAAACATCCATGCCCGAGGCAGGATTCGAACCTGCGACCGTAGTGGTCTCGCGGTTCCAGACTGCAGCGCCTTTAACCGCACGGCCACTTCGGCCGGCTGTAAGAACAAACAGTCACAGCTTGCCGGAAATCGCTCTCCTCCCTACATGCAATTCAAAAATTTAGAAAAATATTTCCAACCCATGTCAAACAAAAATTAGTCCAAACACTAGTTTTGCCTAATCTTTACTACTGTGATGTAGTTCAACACCGCACAAATAGTGAAAATTCGAGATGCCTCGAGCTTGTGATGAATGCTTGCGTTAGATACGTATGCAATATACGGTTGTATGATCATATCAGTCCTTCATACTCCCAGCTAGGTTGGATACGCCCACATAAGGCACGCGATCTCCACACGATGTGCTTACTTAATCGATTTCTTAGCCATTGGTGCCCCCAATACTTATCTTCTCACATTAAACACCTATCATCATTCCACAACCGCAATACCAGATCGGATACGTCTAGCATCTTGGCTGTACCTTTACATAACACAAAATCTTTCTCCGTGTCATTCTCCATCTCAGCCATACGACTATGGAACGCGCTCCCCTGTGATCTGCGACTTATCCAGAACCACTCAACATTCAAGAGGGAACTCAAGACTTCCATATTAGGGACGGTATAGCCACCATTGTTGTGCCCCTCTCATCTCTTTCTTTCTCCTCTCCATCATAGCTTCGAATTTTACCATTCTGTTTCTCTTCCTCTAACCTATCTACCTCTTCTATATCTCTTTCACCCCATTCTATCCTCTTATGTCTCTGCTTGATGAGAATAACTCACAAGTTGCAAGAATATAACGAGAAAATTCCCAACTAGCAATAGGACTGACATTCATTCAAAAGAAAAATATGTTTACTTTCATATACACAGTCATTACTATTATTATTATTATTATTATTATTCTTGATTGTTATAATTATTTTTTGATTGTTATAATTATCATTGAACTACCATTATAATCTCTATTTTTTTCTTTAACATTAATACTGTATAACATGTTATATGTCCTTAATGTTCTGTAGAAACTGAAATTTGTTGAATCTGAGTATGCCTGGTTAGGTGTAAGAGAGGGCCTGAAGGCCGTAATCTTGCCAGGTAAAATAAATGCATAAATAAATAAATAACTGTCTCCAGGTTCGGAATCATTGACTGGCAGCTTTTTCCATGGGAAGTGTTTGATAATCCACCCATCTCTTCGCTCACATGAACCGCTGGCTATGAGGATAGCATTTTCGCCCAGACAACGAACTGCAAGCCAACTAGAGAACAGATGTAAACCACCAATGGTTGCCTTCTATGTCGAAGGTATTCGAAAGTTGGAACCACATTACGCCAAATGTCTAAGTCAGAGCGGCAACTATGTTGATAAGTGGCTGGAAGGTGCAGCTGAATCTTGATTTTCATTTTCATCGTGTTCTTCAGGACTGATAAAACCTTGAAAAAAATAGCTCTGATATTAGAATAAAGAGCTCTTAGGTATACTGAGACTGTGTTGACGGAACAGTGGGCTTAGCTAGATGCCAGGTGGTCATAGCTAAAGAGCAGCTATTCATGGGGGTCCAGTGGGGGCTGTTATTATAGTATGGCAGCGAATCTGATACATACGCTAATGCATTAATGCAGAATCGATTTATGGTGGAAAAAAATTAATTCCAATTTTGGTCACCAGGTCCAAATCTGGCGCTGTACAGTATCTCGTAGACTTCTCCGGTGCTAGTACTGAACAAATTGTGTAACCAGCAATTGATAATAAAATCAACATTATGCCTTTTTCACTTGTTTGACCTTTTCTGCCCACGTCCCTCTCCTAATCCATTAGACATGGAAACATTTCTTTATATCTTTCCTGGACTCACAGCGACAGATTTGCACTTGGTGGACAAAAATAAAACTATTTTTTGCAGCGTAAGTGGGTTCCGCATTAACGCGTTAGAATATCTACCAACTTTCGCTGTCATCCAGTAATTACAGCCCACATTGGACCTCTGTGAATAGCTACACTTTAATTATTACCATCAGCTATTTGTTTCCATGAAAATTTGACATGTTTTGCTAAGAGTGCCTCTTGGCCATTGTAGCTTTCCAGTACTTTCCCGTTTTGGATACTTCTGTGGAATTTGGATGGCATGAGTTGGAGGTGCTTTGTTGACTGTTAGTGGTGTACGTTTGCCAGTCTAGTAATTGGACGTAGGAATCTTTTCGAGAGTGGTGAGATTGGAATGGGGCATTTATTATTTGTTTCAGTGTAGTCTCAACGATCAAAGTGAGGATGTCAACCCTTATCAAGTATGTACACTACTGGCCTTTAAATTGCTACACCAAGAAGAAATTCAGATGATAAACGGGTATTCATTGGACAAATATATTATACTAGAACTTCTGTGTCATTACATTTTCACGCAAAATGGGTGCATAGACCCTGAGAAATCAGTACCCAGAACAACCACCTCTGGCCGTAATAACGGCCTTGATACCCCTGGGCATTGAGTCAAACAGAGCTTGGATGGCGTGTACAGGTACAGCCGTCCATGCAGCTTCAACACGATACCACTGTTCATCAAGAGTAGTGACTGGCGTATTGTGACGAGCCAGTTGCTCGGCCACCATTGACCAGACGTTTTCAATTGGTGAGAGATCTGGAGAATGTGCTGGCCAGGGCAACAGTCGAACATTTTCTGTATCCAGAAAGGCCCGTACAGGACCTGCAACACGCGGTCGTGCATTATCCTACTGAAATGTAGGGTTTCGCAGGGAGAAAATGAAGGGTAGAGCCACGAGTCGTAACACAAGGCAAGTATAACGTCCACTGTTCAAAGTGCCGTCATCGCGAACAAGAGGTGACCGAGACGTGTAACCAATGACACCCCATACCATCACGACAGGTGATAAGCCAGTATGGCGATGACGAATACGCGCTTCCGATGTGCGTTCACCGCGATGTCGCCAAACACGGATGCGACCATCATGATGCTGTAAACAGAACCTGGATTCACCGAAAAAATGACGTTTTGCCATTCCTGCATCCAGGTTCGTCGTTGAACACACCATCGCAGGCGCTGCTGTCTGTGATGCAGCATCAAGGGTAACCGCAGCCATGGTCTCCGAGCTGATAGTCCATGCCGCTGCAAACGCTGTCGAACTGTTCGTGCAGATGGTTGTTGTCTTGCAAATGTCCCCATCTGTTGACTCAGGGATCGAGACGTGGCTGCACGATCCGTTACAGCCATGCGGATAAGATGCCTGTCATCTCGACTGCTAGTGATACGAGGCCGTTGGGATCCAGCACGGCGTTCCGCATTACCCTCCTGAACCCACCGATTCCATATTCTGCTAACAGTCATTAGATCTCGACCAACGCGAGCAGCAGTGTTGCGATACGATAAACCGCAATCGCGATGGGCTACAATCCGACCTTTATCAAAGTCGGAAACGTGATGGTATGCATTTCTCCTCCTCAGACGAGGCATGACAACAACGTTTCACCAGGCAACGCCGGTCAATTGCTGTTTTTGTATGAAAAATCGGTTGGAAACTTTCCTCATGTTAGCACGTTGTAGGTGTCGCCAACGGCGCCAACCTTGTGTGAATCCTCTGAAAAGCTGATCATTTGCATATCACAGCATCTTCTTCCTGTCGGTTAAATTTCGCGTCTGTAGTACGTCATCTTCGTGGTGTAGCGATTTTAATGGCCAGTAGTGTATGAGCAATGTAACAAAGCCTGGCGCTAGTCTGGGACTACCGATAAAAGTCTCCGTGGTGATCGGTGGCGTAACACGTCACACGATTTGGCTCACGCGCCGCACACCACTAGAAACGCTCACATGTTGGTTCCGGACATTTGATGAAGACGAAGTCGAGGAACGTTTTAAACACTAGAAAAGATCAGAAGGCAGGAAAAGATGGACACGTGTGTGGGGTACTGACAGTCTCGGCGTGGTACTCGAAGGAGCCGTGCGAGAAGTTGAGGCGGGCGACGTTCATGCCGGCGGCGAGCAGCTCGTCGAGCACCTCGGGCTTGGCGGAGGCGGGCCCCAGCGTGCAGATGATGGCTGTGAGCCTGGCGGCGGCGGCGGCGGAGCGCACGCTCAGCTCGGTGAGGTGCTTGAGCCGCGAGTGCGCCCAGGCCGCGCGGCCCTGCCCCGCGTTCGTCGCCACCAGCTGCGCCGCCAGCGCCCACGGCTGCTCCGGCGCCGCCTCCGCGCCCGCCGCCGGCTCCGCCTGCACTTCCCCGCCGCCCTCCCCTGAGTCACCCATCTCCGGCGCCCTGCACACACCATCGCAGCTGAAAGTCCCTCCTTACAACAGTGCCTGCTTCATTCACTGACAACTCAACAGTAGGAAGAATTATTTTTTTTTTTTTTTTTTTTTTTTGGGAGACAAGCAATTGCAAATACACTCTAAGACAATCCAAATGGAACGTAAATCAGTAACTGTATAGGGAAACAAATTATTACAATTTCAGAAAAACTGGATGATTTATGCAAGAGAAAAAGATTCCAAAATTATGCAAATCAATAACGCGTTGATCCATCTCTGGCCATTATGCAAGCTGTTGTTCGGCTACGCATTCATTGACAGAGTTGTTGGACGTCGTCCTGAGGGATACTCTTCCAAATTCTGTCCACTTGGCTCGTTAGATCGTCACAATACCGAGCTGGTTAGGTGACCGCGCCTTCAATGCACCAAACGTTCTCAACTGGGGAGCGATACGGCGACCTTGCTGGCCAAGACAGATTGTGGCAAGCACGAAGATAAGCAGTAGAACCTCTGGCGGTTTGCGGACGGTCATTATCTTCCTGAAATGTAAGCCCATGATGGCTTGACATCAAGGGTAACAAAACGGGACGTGGAATATTGCGACGTGCAGCTCTGATGTAAGGGTGCCGCGGATGACAACCAAAGGCATCCTTCTCTGAAAACAAATAGCATCCATCACTTATGTTTGTCGGGCCGTATGGCCGGCGATATTCAAGTTGATGTCCCACGGCTGCCTGGGGCGTCTACAGACACGTTTTCACAAGCTATCGGAGCTCATTTCGAGGGGCGACTCATCATTGAAGACAGTTCTACTCCAGTCAGTAAGGTTCCAGGACCAATACGTGTCTGGAGACCCCTTGACAGTTGTGAGGTACAATCCTGAAGATCACCCGTCATACGGTTCGACAACCAGGAATAGTGGTCTGGGTTACCATTTCATTGCATAGTAGGGCCCCCTTGATTGTCGTCCACGGCATCCTTACGGGATAGCGGTAAGTACTGATATTTCAGGTCCCGTTTTGTTGCCCTTCATGTGGCCGAGCGGTTTTAGGCGCTTCAGTGCGGAACCATGCGGCTGCAACGGTCGCAGGTTCGAATCCTGCCTCGGGCATGGATGTGTGTGATGTCCTTAGGTTAGTTAGGATTACGTAGTTCTAAGTCCAGAGGACTGATGACCTCAGATGTTAAGTCCCATAGTGGCAAACCATCCTGGGTTTATATTTTAGCAAGATAATGCCCGCTCGCAAACGGCAAGAGTTTCTACTGCTTGTCCTACTGCTTGAGAAACCTTACTTCCGCCAGCGATGTCGCCGGATCTTTCCCCAATTGGGAACATTAGGAGCACTATGGGCAGGGCCCTCCAACCGTCTCGGGATTTTGGCTATCTAACACGCCAATTCGTCAGAATTTGGCACGATATCTCTCAGGAGGACTCCAGCAACTCCATCAATCAATGCCTAGCCGAAAAACTGCTTCCATAATGGCTAAAGGCGGACCAATGCGCTATGGATAAATCATACAATTTTAATCATTTGTTTCTATGTACATGTACATCACATCTACCGATTTCCGTCCCATTCGGATAATTCCTTCGTGTTGCGTCGTTCTTTTGTCTTATAGTGTAAACTTCAAAGACTGTTTTCCGGAGTTGACACAGACTCCTACTCGCTCCCTTTTGCATGCTTTGCGTGGCTGAGGAAATACAAAACACCACGCAACACCTGTCCACGGCCTACGCGTGTCTTCTTCTTGTTACATCAACTTCATAATCTTCCTAGCCATCTTACATGGCCGGCTGCTGTGACCGAACGGTTCTAGGCGCTTCAGTCCGGAACCGCGTGGCCGCTACGGTCGCAGGTTCGAATCCTGCCTCAGGCATGGATGTGTGTGATGTCCTTAGGTTAGTTAGGTTTAAGTAGTTCTAAGTTCTAGGGGACTGATGACCTCAGATGTTAAGTCCCATAGTGCTCAGAGCCATTTGAACCATATTGCATGGTCGGGTGTCAATGTAACTTCGTACTCGTATACGCCTTTGATGGGTGTGTAAATGATTAGAATTGCAGTCCTCTGTGACAGGTGGAACGGCCACCAGGGTGCGGTTGTGGTGTTGGTGTTTATTCTTGTTACCGTGGCTGGTGGGGTATGAAAGGGGCGTGAACAGCGTCAGATGTTGGGTGATCACTGTGAAGGACACAGACGCCGCGTACTCGTGTGACGTGGTGTTATCAACACCTGATATGAGTCTGAAAGTTGCCATAGTGTTGATCTCCATTTGGCAAGCTGCTCAAACCATCCAGTACCCAGATTTGGGGGACATTCAGACGTGACAGTGGTCCGATATTGGGATACGTGAGCATACTCGTCTTCAATGTTCCTTGTTACTACATTTGAGCGCCATGAGGGTGGATCATTACAATGTGCACCGAGCACATCGTAATCCGTTCTCATCTGCGTCTACTATCCGAGAACAAGTAATAAACCCCCTGCAACATCCCGTGTCATCCCGCACAGTTGGTTAGAGAATAGCAGAAGCTAGACTAGGCAATTACTGTCCCACGCATAGGCTGCTGGTAACACCACGACACGGACAGCTGCGCCTCGAGTGCTGCTATGACCGGGAAGCATTTACTGATGATGAATGGCGTCGCACTGTATTCAGCAATGAATCGCAGTTCTTGAGCTACCCTGGATTACCATAGTCGTTGAGTATGGCGTCGAACTGAGGAGAGGCTCCATTTTTCCTACGTATTGGAGAATCGTAGCGATGTTCCTCCTGGAGTCATGCGTTGGAGAGCCATCAGGTGAGACTTCAGGTCACGGCTGGTAGTGTGAGGGAACTGTAGCGGTACAATGTTACATCATGGACATCCTGCGTCCTCATGTGTTTCCTCTGATGTGACAGTATCGTGGTGTCATTTTTCAACGGGTAAATACTCGTCCACACGGTACGTGTCACTATGAGCTGTCTGCTTGATGTTGAGGTACTCCCATGGCCAGTAAAGTCCCCATACCTGTCTCCAATAGAGTATGTGTGTGACCATATCGGTCGCCAACTCCGTCCCATTGCCAGTATTCAGACTATCAAGGATCAGTTACAACAGTTGGGGGCCAGATTGCCTTATGAGAGGACACCAGGTCTCTATGACACTCCTCTCAATCGAATCAGTGCACGCGTCCAAGCCAGAGCGGTCGCAACGTCATGTCGACAAGTGGGATTACGTAGTCAGAGATTCAGATAACTTGTCTAAAATGCTCGTCCAGCTAAAAATAGTGTTCAGGGGTACTGGACTTCTATCCAGCAAGTTAACAAGGTACTATCAGTTAAAACCAAAATCCAGGAAGTGGATAAAGAGGAGAACACATCGATAAAAGTCTCTATCTTTTCTTCACATTGCTGAAAAAATTTCGTTCATGATGACGAGAATTGTCCAGAAATTTCAAGTTAAAGTGGTCCCCCTCCCCCCCCCCCCCCCCCCCCGCCACACACACACACTAACTGAAACTGCAGGCCTTCTGGGCTCAGTGAAGGACGATTTGTTGTTGGAGATGCCGGCAATTTACAAAATATTTCGCCAATGTGACATATTTCTATCGGACAAACACGCCCACCGTGAAGGAACAGTCCACACTCGCCTTTTGTAAACAAACACGTCTGCTGTAACTAAACATTGTATCATCAGCGGCCATTCAATGAAATATGTTACAATAATAATTCTGGCCACAACAGCGTCATTTTGGGACTCCATTATTAATGTATCCGTAGAAATACGTATGGCGGAAATCCTGATGAAGTATGATTGCGGCTGCCAGTTAGATAACGCGTGGAATACCATTATTTCCACCATTTGTTCTAAACGAAGAAGAGAGATTACGCGGATGATCGTGGAAAGTGGCAATCCTAGGGACAGATCAGCTTCGCAGTTCCGCCAGCGAGGGCGCTGCCCGCCGGATAGTGTTAGAGAGCCTGTATAGGGAGATAGTGGCCAACTGGACGATACGGCGGCCATTTTTCTGCCAAACAGCGGGCGGGACTTTTCAATGGCCAGTAGTGGAGTAGTGGAGTACACACTCACCGAATCAAAAGCACAAGACAATATGGCGAAATCATTCGTTAAATGCCTTTGTTTACAGCTATAACACACTCATAATAGCCTACTACGTACAGCACAGGAAAATTTGATACAGTGGCTGTAAAAATTATTCGTTACTTGCATTTATCTCCTTTAAAGTTCGTTTACTAGACATATTGCAATGAAAGTAACGTAAATAAAAATATATAGAGTATAGCATTTGTTTTGTAACGGAAGTACCTAACGCTAAAGATTTAACGTACCTGTATTACGTCAGATGAATGAAAGTCGTAAGCAGTTGTTTACTTGTGACATGCAAAAAGTGTGAGACGTATTAGTACTTCTTGTCACGTCTTCAAAAAAAATTACAAAAATCAGGTAATGTTAAATGTAGGCTTCTGTAATAACGACTACATATAACAAGAAAACTACCGTATTCCTCCTACCACACAGTAAGTAGGCCTATTAAAAGCTGTCTTCAAGAGTACCTACAATTATTTACTACGAATAATGTTTCAGCAACCACGACAACTGCGGAAAACGTGCTTACAACTTGCCTGCGTCAACAGTCAGGCAATAGTACTGAAACGAAAATAATGCCTAGTGTTCTGATTCGGAACCTGGCATCGTTTACGAACGTCTGCAGAACGAATTACAGATGTCAAAAACAATACTGTACAATTACTAACGTGTTTACTTCAAACATGTAGGCCTACCGACTTCATCACAAAACGCTTCATTATTTCAACTCGTATTTAAGATCGCAAACGCTAATTATGTACTAAAAACGATATACAACTAAATCGAACATACATGGACAACGCATAACAAGTCTTTCAATAATTCAAATATCTTTTAATTGTTTCCAAAAGTCCTCTGAACTTCAGTTCAACTCAAAAGCACGGCGAACATAGGAAGCACGAGAGACGTTTGGCAGAAAAATGGCGCCAAAGCTAATCAACCAATCACGGGCAACTTCACCTATGGCCACTCTCTCTGTATACAAGCTCTCTAGGTAGTGTGACAGGCCCGTCTGCACGATCTTTCCGTATGTGCAGAAAAATTACGCACGCTGATAAATTGTGGAATGGATGAAGTGTTAGACAGCTCACCTGAGTATGACTGGCAGGTGTCCAGTAGAAATGTCGCAGCATATAGTAAACGACCACCCGCTACAAGCGTGAATCTCCTATCTCCTTTGAACGTTCAGTTCACCAGGAAAATTTTAAACTTCACATTGCTCTCTTTAATCCACTCAAGTGACCGCATCTCTTACCCAGCGTTCTACATGGAGACATCGCACATTTATGAGTCGGTCCCCCTGAATCGAGAGTGTGTTATTCACGTTAGACCACACAATGCGAAGGAAAAAAACCTAATAACAATACACTGTTAGCTAGATTAAGTCTACCTAGAAATATTGTCCAAATGCAACACTATTTACCAAAAATAAGCAGTAGCAGAAAGATTTAAATCGCCAACAAACATCTTCAATGTGCACTGTTATTATCTGTAACCTTGTCTGATCATTGTTCCATTGCCACGGAAAACATTTGTAGCTTCTACACTTTCCCCAGAAGTTGACTTTTCTTTCAGTTGCTGATATTCTGAGGCTCTTCCGTCAATCCAGTTTCATCCGTACTCAGTTTATAACTACCATCATCCCATAAAAAAATTCCTCATCTATGGAAGTACTGTGGTCAAGGGTCGTTCTATGATCAAGAAAAAAACATGAATTACAGGAAAAGTCTGCAGTTGTAAATGATGTTTTGCTGCACTGCGAATTTGCACCCAGAATTGGTGGAATTATACTACAAACATGTAAGTATGTGAGAATATTCGCTGAAGAGAGAGAAAGAAAAGATATTTAGAAGAAACTAAACCTGGCAATGGGCTACAATCTGTAATGTCAGAAAACGCAAATGGCACTGTCAGACCATAGAGCTTTATATCGAGTATTGACACACATAGTAGCTCAGCTACAAGGGTTTCAGTAGCTGCTTTCCCAGATCCCTGCTACATAGGAACTACTATGACTTATCTTTGTACGGTATAGGGTGTTTCAGAATGCCGTCAATAAACTTCGAACAATGATAGGTTGCAGGTAAAGGAGCATTTCTTTGATAAGGAACTTGTTCTTTTTTAACTGCTGTTTATGAATTACGTATATGAGACGTCTCAAAGATTTTGAGAATATATAAAAGCAACTGAACACAAATTAGATCCTATTAAATAACTACAAGTTAGATTCTATTAAGATTAAGTTAGACTCTATTAAGATACTTGATAGATATGCTACAGGCGTTCCACCTTATGCCGTGCACCTCTTTACAAGTTCGGTAGATCCGCAGCAATGACCGTACAGCACTTTCGAATATGGTAGGATTCTGCTTCTTAGCATAAAACGAATCACCGGTTCTTGTAATCGGATTATCTCTTCTGGTGGCTGGAGTAATGTACACCACTCTCTTGATATTCATCCAACAAAAACAAAATGGATGTTAAGCCAAACCATCCCGTTCACCGTTGAATAGTTCCTGCTCGACATAATACCTATTTCTCGACAGTTGGCGGCGTTCGTTTATGAACACTGCCCACTCTTTCTTCCTCGTTGAGGTTGATTATAGGGCGCAGAGAAGATATTGAGAAGTGAAGGTGTTTTGTTAGGGAGCCAACAAATTTTAATTTAGTATTAATGTAGCTACATCTACATCTACGTGATTACTGCCTGGTAGAGGGGTCAAAGAACCACCTTCAAGCTGTCCCACTCTCGAACGGCACGCGGGAAAAACAAGCACTTAATTTTTTCTGTGCGAGCCCTGGTTTCTCTTATTTTATCGTGATGATCATTTCTCCCTATGTAGGTGGGTCCCAACAGAATTTTTTCGCAATCGGAGAATTGAAATTTCATGAGAAGATCCCGTCGCAACAAAAAACGCCTTTGTTTTAATGATTGCCACTCCAATTCACGTATCATGTCTGCAGCACTATCTCCCCTATTTCGCGATAATACAAGACGAGCTGCCCCTCTTTGTGCTTTTCCGATGTCATCCGTCAGTCGCACCTGATGCGGACCCCACACCGCACAGCAATAGTCCAGAACAGGGCGGACAACCGTGGTGTAAGCAGTCTCTTTAGTAGACCTGTTGCACGTTCTAAGTGTTCTGCCAGTGAGTCTCAGTCTTTGGTTTGCTCTACCCACAACATTATCTATGTGATCTTTCCAATTAATTTAGGTTGTTTGTAATTGTAATCTTTGAGTATTTAGTTGAATTTACAGCCTTCAGATTTTTGTGTGACTCATCGCTTAATCGAAATTTAGCGGATTTCTTTTAGTACTCATGCGAGTAACTTGACACTTTTCTTTATTCAGGGTCAATTGCCACTTTTCGCACCACACTGATAACTTATCTAAATCATTTTGCAATTCGTTTTGGTCATCTGATGACTTTACAAGTAAGTAAATGACAGACCATCTGTAAACAATCTAAGAGGGCTACTAAGATTGTCTCCTATGTCGTTGATATAGATCAGGAACAACAGAGGGCCTATAACACTTCCTTGGGGAACGCCGAATATTACTTATGTTTTACTCGATGACTTTCCGTCTATTACTACGAACTGTGACCTTTCTGACAGGAAATCACGAATCTAGTCACACAAGTGAGGCGATATTCCGTAGGCAAGCAGTACGGTTAGAAGACGCTTGTGAGGAGTATCGAATACGCAGTGCCACTAGAAAGGTGAAAGTCGTCCCTCGCGTGCACAGTATTAGGCTTTAATCGACGAACCCCTGACGTAATGCTACATTGAATGTCATGGACGATTCTGGGCTCCTCCAATGGTTATTGGATTTGGTGATACTAAAACCATAGGCTCCTCGCCCATTTGCTGACGGTTTCACCAAATTTTGATTCTGGGCATATAATATCTGTTCATTCCAATGTTAATTAAAACCTTCTTCATATTGTAATAAGTTTTATATGGACTCAGTTTCAGTTAAGTATACACTGATAAGCCAAAACAGTATGATCACTGGCCACTGCGACGTTGGATGCCGCCTGGTCGCTTTGCGGTCGCGTGACACGGTAACATAAGAATGTAAGCCGAGCAAACACGGACGGGGGACCACCCTAGCGAAGAGATGTGAGAGATGTCACCGTTTTTCCTGTCAGAGCGGTCACAGTTATTAGTAACTGACGGAAAGTCATCGAGTAAAAAGTCATTTCTGGCGTTCCCCAAGATAGTGTAGTAGACCCTCTGCTGTTCCTTATCCATACAAATGATTTAGGAGGCAACCTGATGAGCCGTCTTAGGTTGTTTGCAGATGATGCTGTCTTTTATCGTCTATTAAAGTCATCACAAGATCAAAACAAATTGCAAAACTATTTACAAAGATATCTGTATGGTGCGAAATTTGGCAATTGGACCTATATAACGAAAAATGTGAGATCATCCACTTGGGTGCTAGAAGGAATCCGTTAAACTTCGGTTACACGAGAAATCATTCAAATCTAAAGGCCGTAAATTCGACAAAATACCTAGGAATTACAATTACGAACAAGTTCAATTGGAAAGAACAGATAGAAAATGTAGTGGGGAAGGCTAACCAAAGACTTCGTTTTATTGGCCGAACACTTAGAAAATGTAACAGATCTACTAAAGAGACTGCCTACATTACGCCTGTCCGTCCTTTTAGGAGTACTGCTGCCCGGTCTGGGATCCTTACAAGCTAGGATTAATGGAGTACATCGAGAAAGTTCAAAGAAGAGCAGCACGTTATGTATTATTGCAAAACAGGGGAGAAAGTGTCAATGACATGATACAGGATCTGGGGTGGATATCATTAAAAGGAAGGCGTTTTTCTCACGAAATTTCAATCACCAGCTTTCTGCTCCGAATATGAAAATATTTTATTGGCTCCTACTTACATAGGGAGAAACGATTATCACAGCAAAAACATTGGAAATCAGAGCTCGAACGGAAATGTATATGTGTTCGTTTTTTTCCTCATGCTTTTCGAGAATGGAATGATAAAGAACTATTAAGAAGGTGGTTCGATGAACCCTCTGCCAGGAACTTAAGTGTGACTTGAAGAGTATCCATGTAGATGTAGATGGAGACTGTGAACGAGCATCTCGAAAACGATGAGGCTGGTCGAATGTTCACATGCTACTGTCGTGAGCATCTACGGAAAGAGTTAGTAGGATAGTGAAACTACCACTATGCGCTAAATGGCTTGACTTTCACGACTCTTCACAGAACATGGAGTTCGGAGGCTTATCTGCTGTGTAAAGTACGATAGATGGTGACCTGTGGCATCTCTGCCGAAAGAGCACAATGCTGGTGCACGCACAAGTGTTTCGTAACACACAGCTCATTGTTCAGTCTTGAACATTGAGCACCGCAGCAGACCTCCCCTACTTGTTCATATGTTGACCCAATGACATCGTCATTTGAGATTTCAATGGGCAAATGACCACCGGGGTTCGTCTGTTGATCAGTGGAAACGTGTTGGCTCTTCAGATGAATCATATTTTTGCTACACTAGGTCGATGGTCGTCCCGCAAACGCCGTCATCGAGATGACCGGCTGTTCGAAACGGGCAGCGCACCACGGACGCAGGCTGGTGGGAGCAGTATTATGCTATGGGAGACATTCAGCTTTGCTTTTGTGGTACCTGTGGTAGTAATGGAAGACACGCTGACAGCTGCGAACCACCAGCACGATTTTCTGCTTGATGTCTACCCCGACGTCGATATCATCTTCCAGCAGTATAATTGTCTCTGTCTCGGAGCCAGAAACGCACTACAGTGGTTGAGGAGCGTTGTAGTGAACTCGCGTTGATGTCTCGGCGTCCAAATTCTCCAGATGTAAATCCTATGGAACCCATCTAGGTCGCTACCGGGCCCCATCACCGCGTATACAAATCAGCGACACGTTATTTACTTGAATTACATGACCTGTGCGCAAACATCTATTGCCACATACCTCCGCAAACCTGGGTAGCAATTAACTGTCGGGTACATGATGCATAGGATCAGTAATGTATTTCGTGCCAAAGACGAATAAACAAGGTGTTAAGCAGGTGGTCATAACGTATATCTGACGATTTCTTTTCAGTGATGCAATTTTGGTAAAAATATTTTGTACAAAGCAGATGATATTTCGGCTCAGAATTCCATCGACAGTACAAACGTACTTCCGTCTGCCCGATAAGAATATTCGACGAAGTCGATTCTTGTGTTTTACCACTACAACCTCTTGTTGGAAATCCTTACTTCGTGAGAAAGCGTGTGTTATGCGCGGAAGTCAGCAACCGAACGTCAGATTTCTTTCGAAAATATGATAAAGTTATCAGGCGCTCCCAGACTTACAAGTTGCGGTTTCCTGCAAAGCGCTACATATTTGCTCTGCTACGGATGATACCGGCGGACTGCCACACTGCTTTCCTGGAAACTGATAGACCTCTCCGGTGACAAGCAGTTGTTGCGCTGGTGATTGTTAAATTTGTTTCATATTAGAATGTACATTTTTAACTTTTCTCACTGGCTCATACAGCCTTTGACAAATATACTCGGGGATGATAGACAGAGAGATATGTTACAATACGACGACTGTGTCCTCCTCTGCACAAACGAGACCTCCGTGTAACACAGGTAGAAGGCGGCCACCAGTGGTAGAAAATAACTGGACTGGCACTGGTAAAGGGAAATAACCTCTCCCCCCACCGCCGCCCCCCCCCCCTCCCCTACCCGAAAAAGCGGTTCCGACATAGAATTGATATTTCAGACTTTTACTAAGTGTTCCTTCTAATGCACAGTGAATTATACGCTTCTGCTCGAAGTAATGATTACTATCGACAAGGGAGCTCAAACTGATTACATATTTCTAGATTTCGAGAACACAGTCCGTAGTAACTGACGGAAAGTCATCCATGGAGTAAAACAGAATGATATCTGCCTTTCCTCAAGGAACTGTTATAGGCCATCTGCTGTTCCTAATCTATATAGAGACAACCTGTGCAGCCCTCTTAGATTCTTTTGCTGGTGGTGTCGTTTATCGTCTAGTAAATTCATCAGCAAATGAAAACCAACTGCAAAATGATTTAGGCAAGATATCTGTTCGGTGCGTAAAGTCGCAGTTGACTCTATATAATGAAACATGTGTCTTATCCACATGACTACTAAACGGAATCCATAAATTCCGGTTACACGATAAATCACACAAATCTAAACGCTGCCAGTCCAGCTTAATTCCTAGATATTACACTTACGAACAACTTAAACTGGAACGATTGCATAGAAAATGTTGTGGGGAAGGCGAACTAAAGACTGTCAGAAGGCTGTTTTACTGGCAGAACACTTAGATGTAATGGTATACTGCGCTTGTCCGTCTTCTAGAATATTTCTGCGCGGTATGGGATCCGTACCAGATAGGATTGATGGAGGACATCGAAAAAGTTCAAAGAACGGCAACTCGTTTTGTACTACTGCGAAATAGGGGAGAGAGTGTCACAGACATAACACGCGAGTTCAAGTGGCAATCATCACAGCCGAAACGATTTTCATTGCGGAGAGATATTTTCACGTAATTTCGGTCACCAACTTTCCTCTCTGAATTCAAAAATACGGGACTGCTACAAGTGATTTATTCGTTTTCAAAGTTCTATATTTTCGTAAGTATTACAAGTACAAATATAACTGACGCATAAAGAGAACCGTAAACTCATCAAATTCGCATTTTGCACTCTACAAATGTTCTATGAGTGCTGCTGTGGTTACAGGACACTCGTCCAAGCGATAGTAGAATTCGTTCCAAACCTCATGTAGCAACATCCTGTCCATGGTCACCACAGTAGCATTGATGCGTTCTGTGAGCTGTTCCAGTGTTCTTGGCAGTGTGGGGTACGTAAACATGACCTTCAGTTTAACCGCAAAGAAAAAGATCAGGCGACCATGGGGGCCTAGGGAACAGAGCCACATCAATGTTCATCACCACGCCCAATCCAGTGATGCTGAAGTTCGTCACTTAGGTAGCGACGAACATCGATGCTTGAATGAGTGGGAGATCGGTCCTGTTGGAAGGTGAAATTCTCAGAATCAGCAGTCAACTGTGGAAACAACGACAACTGTGAGGTATCCGTTACAGTCTTCTCACGGAAGAAAAACGGCCATGCACTCGTAACACCAGCTGGTGTACACAATGCAAACTCGGTGAGTTTACGGTTCTAAATCATGCTTCGGAAAATATAGAATTCTGAAACGCAATGAATCATTTAGAAAATGCATCAAATAGCTCTGAGCACTATGGGACTTAATTTCTGAGGTCATCAGTCCCCTAGAACGTAGAACTACTTAAAACCTAACTAATCTAAGGACATCACACACATCCATGCCCGAAGCAGGATTCGAACCTGCGACCGTAGCGGTCGCGCGGTTCCAGACTGTAACGCCTAGAACTACTCGGCCACCTCGGCCGGCCAATCATTTAGTCTAGTCATGTATTTTGTCGACGCCAACCAGTATAGTAAGAAATTATCATCATAATAAATCAGGTAAGTGACCGCAACTTATTTCATTAAAAACGTGTGTTTCCGACAGCACAGTGAGTGTGAAACAAAACAGCAGGAAAGGAAGCAGCATCCGCAGTATTCCAGAGTGGAAAGTCTGCTAGAATGATGATATGCATTTAGAAGTGACAACAAATGAATATCGATTCCTGATTACCTCTGTTCTGAACGTAAGGGGCGGTAAAAATTTGAAATGTGAGCGATTCACTCTAAAGGCGAACTGCTTCTGTAGCTCCGCAATTTTGGCACTACGGAGATATTACGAATTCTGTCAGTAAAATACGGGACATACATCAAACACGGTTCCCCTATTTCCTTCCGTATAATGTTAAAGACGTTTCTAAGAGGCACTTAATCAAGTGATGTAATCGTAGAAGCATCAACAGATCGGTGAGCAGACCTCTGAACTTCTCTTGGACATTTGAAACGATGCTTCAGGAAAGCTGCATTAAGTATTTCACATTCGTGGTATGTAGCCTGGGATATGAATGAATGTAGCGGAGTGTATGCTGTTGTGAAACTCCCGATAAATAAAAGCAGAATGCTTGTCTGAGATGAGTTCATATCCTTGCCAATATTGAGGTATCCGCACGTATACCACAGCCCTACCTATTGTTTCAGACTGTCAGTGGCAGTTTCCATAAGCGCGCAGCTGCGGCAAGTGCTTGTACATGTTAACGGAGAGAGGTGTCACGTTTACAGAAGGTAAACGATAACTGTTTACAAGGTATCACAGAGGTGTAGGAAAGTCGAAACGGATAATTTGATATAGGGCACTTACGTTCTATCAAACCGGGAAACAAACTCAAACTAGCCTATAAAAGCCACATAACCTACGGTGCAAGCGTGCGGGGCTAGACTTTTAATATCTTCTTGCTTTCTTACGCTACCGGACGAACTCAGTCATATTTTTGAAAATTTTCATTTCGTTAACATTAATAATCTAAACTTTCCCGTGAGGTTAATGAAAGAAAAAAGAGGTCCGTAAGTGTTATGCAAAAACTAGTTAAGTTTAGAATCCGATCTAAACTTAACCTGTACAAGCACAGTAGTCTCGTAGTAAAACGGCCCGAAAAATGAGACGATTTATTCGTTGACTTTACGGGCCGGTGTGGCCGAGCGATTCTAGGCGCTTCAGTCTGGAACCGCGCGACCGCTACGGTTGCAGGTTCGAGTCCTGCCTCGGGCATGGATGTGTGTGATGTCCTTAGGTTAGTTAGGTTTAAGTAGTTCTAAGTTCTAGGGGACTGATGACCTCCGATGTTAAGTCCCATAGTGCTCAGAGCCATTTAAACCATTTGAATTCGTTGACTTTCCGGTGTTAAAACTCATAATATTTTGAGGTAAAATTTACACAAAAGTCAATTTTACAGTTTGCAAGCCCAAGAACAAATCGTGATTAAAATTCAAGTGCGATTTTAGTGAGAAAAAGAAATGAGGTTAAAACAACAGAGAACGACAAAACCGGTAACCTAAGAGGACGAGAGGATCTTAAACTCCCGCTGAGCGCTCATGCGCTCTACGTTAGATGGCTTCTGTAGGTTCATTCCGAAACTCTTGCGCTCAGCGTTACTCACCAGTATTATTTGTTCTACAAACTGCTGCCTGAAAAAGTCATTGACACTCAAGTTCTTGAATGAATTTTCGCCGGCCGCGGTGGTATAGCGGTTCTAGGCGTTCAGTCCGGAACCGCGCGACTGCTACGGTCGCAGATTCGAATCCAGCCTCGGGCATGGATGTGTGTGATGTCCTTAGGTTAGTTAGGTTTAAGTAGTTCTAAGTTCTAGGGGACTGATGACCACAGATGTTAAGTCCCATAGTGCTCAGAGCCATTTGAACCTTTTTTTTATGAGTTTTCACATTTGATAGTGAAAACTGCAACACAAAGAAAGAATACATGTTCGAAGGAACCTTGCATCGTAATTCGGAATAACACAGCCACTGCACTATCGTATTTATCCGTCGACACAGGCAAGCAACTTTCGAGTAAAATGTCTCCCCTGTACGAGAATATACATAACGGATGCACCAGTACAGGTTGTACACACACGGTTGACAACATATGGAAGTTTGGGTCGCGGCCCCGAATCGCGCTCCGTTAGCGAAATGGTAAGGTGATCGCTCGCGAGAAGCGGGAAATCGGGGTTCAAGCCCCGATCCGGCACATATTTTCATTGTCGTCTTTCCATTATACAGCTGACGGTTGTCCATATTCGCAACTGTGAGTACATTTCTTTTATATCCCAGACATGTTCAGTGGATGATATGTCATGCGAATGTGCAGGCCACGGGTTGCCGATTAACTTTAAAACGTTGCTAAAAAAAAATATTACATCCAACAACTACGGGCCTCAATACTGGTTTACTCAAAGTTGACATACGTCCACCTACAACGTCAGTATATGTACTGATGAAGGCAAAAATGCCGAAATAAGTTTATATACTGAAATAAAATGTCAAGCAACATGCCGTCTTCCCGTGCTCTGCGTATTGTCCTACTGTGACATAGTATGTGCTGCGTGTCCCACAATAAAGAAACTTATGGCTTGCACATTCTGCTGAAATGTGGCATGTGGACTTGCACGCATAAGAGGCAGTGTCTCGAGCTATAAAATCAACGGGATGTAACAGTCGCTGTTCAGATTGCCCTCAGCAAACAAGGAGGCGATTTCGAAAGTTATAATTAATGATGACTCATACAATCAAACCTGAGGTTTGTGAGTTATGCCGTTCAGCAATGCAGTTTTTCCGGCGGCGTTCACCATGGTAGCGACTAACATGTACGTAGCCACCACTGCAGGACAAGTTGAAGCGAGACTCGTCCAAACACACTACATTTCGCCACTCAACAAGTCAGTGACAGCGTTCACGTACCCGTTGCAGTCAGAGGCGTTGGCGGTTTCTGGCCCCTGGCTACGCAAGGGTATGCGTGCCACAAGTAAAGTTCTCAGTAGACGGCATCGAACTGTCGGGAAAGACATACCCAAACCAGTTGCAGTGATCCAATGTCGAGCCAACACTGTGGACGAGTGTACAAGATGGCGGTCATGCCCGCTGTGATCACATTGTTTGATCCAATATCCCGCTGATAACATCGCCATTGAGCGCCCGTAAACCAAATACATAACGTACATCCGTGTACCTGATCTTCGCTGTGCACGACTCTCTTCTACCACTGGTTCCACACACGCGCATCACTGTCGCTGCAGCTTGCCCTGTACGAGCCGCATTTACTATGTTTACATGAGGCTCCCAAAAACGGATTTCGGAAACTGATTTCCCAATACTACCTTCTGGTTGGTCACGTAAACAATCCTGTACCAATTCCGGTATTGCGGTTCTAGTACCGATTTCCACTTCCACAACTGATTTTCGGTCTCATATAAACGAAAAATCGTTTTTGAAATGTACTTGGGCTGTCGGGTTACACCTTGTTTTTAAAAATTTTCGGCTAGTCTGCAAGTGTGACTTTTTCTGCAGTGAAGGAGAAATATTAAACTAGCATGAAGTTACCTACTTCTAATATTTAATTAAGGACAAACAGCCATTGCGCTGACCAAATTACAAAATGGAACGGCTGATTTCCAAAGTCCATTTGTGTAAAATAACTCCGAGCCGTTCTAGGCGCTACAGTCTGGAACCGCGCGACCGCTACGGTCGCAGTTTCGAATCCTGCCTCGGGCATGGATGTGTGTGATGTCCTTAGGTTAGTTATGTTTAAGTCGTTCTAAGTTCTAGGGGACTGATGACCCCAGAAGTTAAGTCCCATAGTGCTCAGAGCCATTTGAACCATTTGTAAAATAACTGACGATAGAAAAACTGCTTCAGTCCTTAAGTGCGAACCTGACAGCGAAAATCATTTTCCGAAATTCGATTTTCGCATTCCAGAATTTATGTCGCATGTAAATATAGTGAATGTCACTGTACGACACACTCCTTTCCCATAGGTCAATCATTCTGCCACGTTCGGATTCACTCTTACGCTGATATTGGACCCTTTGATGTTGACGCGATATACCTACACTTTCTTGCACGTTTCCACTTCGTTTGACGGCTCTACATCGACTGAGCATGGTGTAACATTGACCTGCCCTGTCACTCAAAAGATGGCGTTGCTGGGCCCACTTGCATGCCGTCTTAACTACTTCTTATTGTTTCATAGTTCTACACATCCTAGGAATTTGGAGTGATTCAGACCATTTGTTCTGGGTGTTGCAATTTTCACAGACAGTAGTGTATATTCCAGCGATCGTGACACAACATTCTGCCCTTAGCCACATTCAGTCAAATGTGCATTCACTCCACACCAAGTTGACAGGTAATTTCTCTGTGAATTGCACGTATCATTACTACGGTAAAACAGCGGCAGTTTCAAAATTCGTACAAGATACACCAGCAACGATAAAAGAAGCAAGTATCATTACTATAATTATTTATTCTGGCAATCAAAGCATAGCCTCTGTTAATGATACATTTCATATTTACTATCATCAGCTGTGGAATGAAAAGGTACTGGAACTCACCGAACACTTTCCAGTGAACGTGGACACATGTTTCTAATGATACTGGACTAAAAGAACTTCGGATACTCAGCGAACACATCATTCATATATTACCAGCAGGAGTTATATAGGATCGACCCGTGGTCTAGGAGTAGTGCCGAAAATTCGACAAGTAATCTACAAGGAGAATCAGAGTTCCTGCTGGCAGTTAGGATAGGAAGAACGGAGTCAAAAATGTAAGTATTCTTCGTCTGTCATTCTTACACATGTTTCGTATCTATGCATTCAATGTTACAAAATCTGTGGTCCTCCTGATCGAGCAACGGAGAATCTACGGTCTGGTATTCCCATCCTCTTGACCGAACGGCTCGGAAAAAATGTGCAAGAAAAAGCAGCAGCGGAGAATCTGCAGAAGAAGGAGACCACGTGAAGTTTGCGGAGATACGATTCAAATAAAGAGTGAGCCATCTATGAACTAGTGACAATAGTCTAGATTGGGCTTTTAAAAATCTAATATGTATTGGCATAACAGCCAATCACGATCCAAAACAATTTATTGTTGCATGTTCCCGGTTTTCAACTACAGACTGCGGGAGCTGAATCGATCAGCTAAGATAAACGTCTCACTACTCTGTAAGATTAGGGAAGTGTGCTTGAACACCAAGAACACATCTCTGTGCCCTCTGATGACATCAGTGAATGGTATGGAAAAAATTCGCAGAATGACTTTAAAGAAACTGGAAACTTTCCCAATTCACAGTTCGGGATGGGCATTAAAAGAAATCATAAAACTTTGTGTGAATATAAATACAAATAATGGATTTTGTCTTTGAATACACAGAAAACAACCAAAAGTAACTGCAAACAAAAAAACTGTGTTAAATGTTGATTCAAACAACAATGATTATTGCTTCAAATGGTCGACCATAGCTAGTTTGTATCCAGCAAATAGCAACGTGAACCTTGTGTCTAGTTACCGTAAATATTCGCATGTATTTAACTTTGCGAATATTCCATTTCCTACTGAACTTAATTATGTGGGAATATCTTCCAACATTTATAACATCCCACGTGCCAATAAAAAGAAAGCTGCTTTAATGAAAGATGAATTATCAGGAGATATAATTGCCGATACCATAGTCCTGAAAGAAAAAATATATACTCTGGAAACCGAGCTACAGTGTGCAATGGAGTGAAATGCTCATCAGCAAAAAAACTTGCCATTGATGGTTATTGGGAATGTTTGTTAAATGCTACTGAAAAATCAATTGTGCAGAACATAATTCAGTCGCAGCAGCATGTTGTTTCTACTGTTGCTCACTGCTATCAGAAAATACACATAGTAACTGACCTATAGCTGTAATCATGGGTATTAAAAATCGACTTGACTTAGGCGCTGCATTATGTGTTGGATATAGATCTTCTACTAGTGATCCCAAAAAGGAACAATTTGTAACTCGATAATTTAATTCGCAACAACTATTTACAGCCTCCGAAATTACACCACCTGTCCATAATGTTTAACACAAAGTGCAGAGACTCACCGGATCATTAATACCGCCGTCTGGTAGATGAAACTGTGATTTGAAAGCTGTCGGACTGATTTTCTGTGAGATTAATTACAACACGTTCCGACGTGTCCACACCTCAAAAAATAAAGCCTCAAATTGTATTAACGGACCCTCAAGTCTAGAGACACACTCAACAAGCCTAAATGACTTTGAAAGAGCACTTTTATCCACATTTCGTACTATAATGGTAATATCAACTATCAAAAGAAGACAACGCTGTTTATTATGACACTGGTTCGCAAACAGTTTTTTCTTCCATATCCGATTACTCACTGAAGAACTGGACACTATGTTGAGATACCTGATTTACTCGGCATCACTCGTGTCAGTGCAATCGCTCGCGAATTCGTATGATACACACCTACAATACAAAGTATGTACATTTCTTGAAAAAATAACAGCTCTTGGCACGTTTGTACAGTGCGGCTGTCAACCAAAGGCCCCTTTTAATTCATTTATTAATTCAGATGATGCCGTTCCACAAATTATAACAAGAATAGCCGCATTACTGTAACACCTTTGGGATCAGACTGATACATAATAGAAGAGTAGATCCGTCATAAATGAGTTGGATTCAAGCTAACTGTTGCTATTTCCGCTAACAGTTGAAATATATTTAATTGAAGTTATTCATCCAGCATAAATGAAGGAACTGGGAACCCATATTGGGGCGATAAAGCAGCATAATACATGCTTTAATCCTAACTTATTATCCAAATAATGTGACTATAGGTGAGTAGAATAGTACAGTTCTAATATTTCCAGTCTTGTATACAGCATAACAATCCAGAGATCTCATGCATCGATGCTGTCTCGTTTCTGTTTATTGATGAATGCAATAGACTGTTGCAATAGTCGCAGATATTGCTTAACCCATGTCCTCAGCCTTTAGCGGGCGTTAAGTGCGTGCTCATCACTCGCTCGCATGTCGTCTCCAACGCTTGTTCACCTGGAGTCGTGCTGTGCATTGTGCATTTCTCATGACAGACTTGGTGATTACAAGTCAATTACGTCCAACCCCGCGCATTTCTTCCCTGACAGTGTCCTCCTTTAGACTAAATAATGTCCTATCTGAGAACCCACGCTAATTTTCACTTAACAAGTTTTTTTCATACCACAACATTGCTTTTACTGATTTTTAAATTATTTGAAACATGTTGATTCGTTAGTTATATCATCCAAAATGTGTAATTTATAATTTTAGCCACAAAATATTGCACTGCAGCAAATAGTTCAAATAGTTCCCTACAGATGACAGTACCTGCTGGGCGCATCAGCACAAAGAATAAGGTGACAAACGAGATAGATGTACCATAACCGCCTTCGGACATCGATAAAATTTTGCAATTGTTGAAGTAGACAAGATGTTCCCACTGCCAACAAAGTAATCAATGCACACGTTATGCTACGTGACACGTAGCAGCCAGTAGCAAGTCAGTATTACTTGGTTCTTTCTATTCCAGAATTAATTATCTGAATACGAAAAATTCGGTTACTTAACTGGACTAAAAGACACTAAATATCGGTAACATCATTGACTAATGAAAGTATTAAGTGCAAATATTTGTGAAAATACTGCAATATTTTGTATACATCCATATAAATTAAGAAATTCCTCATCCTGTAGAAATTATAATGGCATTGGAACGAAAAAACGGGAGACCCATTTTGAAAGGAAGTAGTGATTAAAGCGCTGTACGCAGTAAAGTGCCTTTTCTGAGTGTTCGTTAATTCTTATTATTCCGGTGTGCAGTACCTTAATGCACCGTGTCAATAAACTGCTTTCAAGGAAAGTGCTGCATTAGCAACTGTTGTCACGCTAAGACGGTGAAGCGCACACTTGAATTTTCTTTTCTTCAAGCTAGAGTGGGGATAACAAGGACGTGAAACCTCGCACTGATTACTGTATCAAAAGGCCAAGTAAATTTCTTCTATATACATGTGAGCACTCATATACGGTTCTACTTCCTAATTGCTGGTAACTGTTAACTAAATGGAAAAACTATTTATAATTTTTTTTTGCAACCAAAGAGCAGCGACATAGCTGTTCAGTCATTAACAACAAGATCTAAAGCAAATTTCTGATTATACAGTGGCTATAGACAGTATTTAAATATTTCTCGTTCCGCGAAGTAACGACATTCTATTGAGAAACATTTTATTGCATATTTTCTTACTGCAAGCTAAATTATGGTACTGTAAAATAAAAGTATTCAACACCCAAAATATTTTAGCACACGTTTAAACCATGTTCAGTGGTCAAGCCCACTTACCTTCAAGTGTTAGTTGTTACGGAATAATAGAAGTAGACGATGATTTTGATCCCATAAACGCGTGAGTAATATGTCGCACAGCACGTTACTTCCGAACATACAGCTAGTCAAAGAATACTTATGACACCAATGTTTACAATCAGAGATAACGTAAGACTGGTTCCTCAGTGTACCCATAGTCAATTAACGATCAGAATATTATTGTTGCTATCGCCACACAACACGTCTGACCCGCTGCGTTCATAGTAACTTCATTATTATTGCTGTACGTGAAACAGCGGAGTAAGAAGAATAGAAATCGTGCCAGCTTTGTCCAGTCACATTGCCGCAGTTATTGATAAGTGTACGCTTCCCAGATTTTGTTCACTAAAGTTGTTGTTAATTCTAGTATACTTTTCATTCCTACATTTTCACACGTTTCAGAAGCTTTTTGTACAAATAAGTCTGCGACCTGAAATAAAACTACATGGTCACACTTCTGAAGCGTATCCTTGACATGAGAAGGAATAAGTGATTTATCATGCCCTATGTCCTGAGAAAGATGGTGATTTCACAACGAAGTACTTATACAATGCTACATTGCATATCGGTACACCAGTAGTCTAACCGGCTTTACAACATATTATGAAAGTCGCTTCCATTTAGTTTTCACATATCGTGTCTTAGACTACATCACCCGTTCGAATAACCTACCCTTTCTCTAAAAAACACCAGGAGCTGCATCGGTACGTTGCTCATGTGGTTTTATATTGAGAACAGGCTCAGCAAATAGGAGATTTTTCAGATTTTCTCCCAGTAAAAGTTAAGAGAATTAAAGTCCGATGATCGAAGTAGCCACGCAGTAGGATCTCCTGGATCTGCCCAAACTATTGGGTAGGATGCCAGCGAGTCATTAGTGACATATAACACGGAAATGGACTTTCGAACTAATGTGTTCTAGAGAAATTTCTGGAAGGACAAATAGTCGAATTAAATTGTCGCAGTTATAACTCCACAAACATTATTAATCGTTTTGATACGATGATTTAGTTGTGATATGTATATTCGTTGTAGTCCACAGCTGTCATTTATGTAAGAAGATGATGCCGTTACTGTCAAATATTACTTTTTTAATAATGAGACTTGATGACATAAAGATAAAAATATAATGACTTATTACCAAAGCGGTTAATAAAATCTTTCTCGTTGTCATCGTGCTTTTAAAGTGATAGGTGTGTAGTTTCCGCTCATTTAACGCAACACAGGTTGACAGGCAAATTGTGTGAAGATTTTAACTGAGGTGTGCTAAATGTCTAGGAGATTATGAGCTTCCAGTTTCGGTATAACAATGACGTGTATATCGTCAGATTTCAAAGCTGCCAACGAAGGGCTTTATTTCCCACCAATTCCCAAAACTCACTACACTAGCTTTTATTCCAGTAGTATCTTACAGATGGAGAGGGTGATGAAGTCAGGTGGACTTTCTTGGTTAATATGTGCTGTTCCTGACCGAATTCATTCGTTTGGCGTACGTGAATACAGTTGTAGTTTGAATATGGAAAATTTTCAGCTTCGCTTACCAGCGTACCATTCTGTAAGAGACTCCACACCAAGTAAGAGAATAACAATTATTCAGCTTCAACAACAATAATCACAACAGTTTATCATTGTTTTCATCATTACTTCTTTGTTCCCGTGAGTCAGGACATGTTCTTATGGATATCTACAAGTTTTTTGTTGAGCACCCGTAGTTCGCTTTCGTGTACTTAACGCCATCTTTTATCTCCTATTTCGAGGTCGTTGAAGACTTGCTTTCTCAGACATCTTTTCCTATGGTCACCTCAGCCAAAGTTTGATGCAGCGAGCCATTCTCTTTACAAGACTATATCACTATTATTATTTCCGTTCCAGGGATTCGTGCTGATACGTTTCATGTCCTAGCTAATTGGTTTGTTATTATATTTGTTTGTGTTCTTTGTACATAGGAAATGGGAAGTTCATTTCTGCTGGCTGAAGATGGCTCTTACCAGATCTAGCAAGTTTTGTCACCTCTAATCCACATATTTGTACAGACATATTTTATTCAAGCTGATCTTGGGAGTTTGCGGGTATATTTTATTCCAAAGTATCTGACCTGCTACGTGGTAGAATTGGAAGCATTTCTGTTGTCCTTCTTTTCATGTTTCGTATTGTTTGGGAAAGCAACATTAAGTTCGGTAAATTACACGTTATTCTTACCTATTCTGATGACTCTGTTCTGGCAAAAACCCAGATGCAACAGTATTTTATAACAAAGATTTGGATGTTACTTATTGTTATTCATAATAAGAGCGAGGGTGACTGGATGTTAGTGGAACCGAGAGCATGTAAGTTGTGGAAGAGGACACATATTTTCTGCTGTGAATGCCAGCTAGACTTTCTGTTCTAGGAGATTCTGACGGAGAGGTTCTGTTGGAGATTTCTGTTATGAACCTTGTAACTCCAACCCTCCTGCGCCGCATGCTCGCTCTTGCCGACTGCTCTATGGGCACCACGCTGGAAGCTATGGACAGCTTGACCACCGCGTTTGGCTAAGAATTTAAAGACGGAAAAACGAGCTTAAAATTACAGAGCAAAAGACAGCTGCAGCGTTCAGAATGCAGTCGATAAAAACGTTGTACTGACGAAGAGATAAATGTACAGTATAATACCAGTTGAAGGCGAATGAAAGTCATAAACGAGTCTTGGCAAAAGTAAAGACGTAAAAAGAAATGGCTGGTTGCTGCACTTATTCTAATAATAAAAACTTATGGTGGATAGGCGCTTCATTTCATCAGGTAAAACGGTGTAGTGATTACCAACAGCAAGAAAATAATACTAGTAATCCGAGGTTTCTTTACGTTGCTGCGCCGCAGCTAATTTACTTTGGAGGCTGAATAAAGACGCCGACACTGTTAATGCAAAAGCCCGATGCAATTGGGTCAAACAGGAGCCGGCCAGGCGCATAACATCAGGAGCGACCTGCTGGTACAGCACGTGCTGTCGCCACGGCGTCGAGCAGTTACCAAACAGCCCAGCCCATCAGAGAGGCCAGAGTAGCAATATCGTAGACGAAACGGATAGGCAGAGCCGCTGAGGTGCGGATGAACTGATTGCTTCACGTCTGAGCTGTGCCTCTGTTGTGGCTTACGTGACGGGAGTCGATACATACCAAAACAAGAACGTGCCAAACCTGTATAAAAACTACGCATTTCTAGGCAGAAGTACGCAGTCTGACAGTCGCCAGATTCGAATGGAGATGCGCGCCGCTCCTCGAGTTGACGTCAGTTTGCAAGCTGCCATCACAAGTTTCTGCGGCTGTCGGCTGCGGCCCTGCTGTTCACACTGACAAGGTAAGTCTAATGTTGCTGACTTAGCACGCTGCAGTGACTGAGCTACCTGCTGGCCTATTTCATTAACTGTCGGCCTCCTACCCTTGTGGTCTACAGTTCGAATCCAGGGCCGCGCAACCGTTCCGCCGTCATCACTTGCGCAAGCAAATTCCTGCCCGTCCGCCCACGCAACAGTAGGTTCGTTTATGAAATGACACAATTTCAGAGACTTTACTGATCTCATACAGATATGATTTCATACATATAGATTGAATGGGCGGTTGAAAATTTGTACCAAGACCTGGAATCAAACCCGGGGCTCCTGTTTACAAGGCAGATGCGTTAGACACTAAGCCAACTAGGCACAGCAGTTCAGACAACTGCACGGATTATCCTGGCACGCCTCCCTCTTCGATCCAAATTCTCCCTGCCGCCCCACTCTACTTTACACACGAACAAAATTTCCGAAGCTCTCTATGTTCTGGAGTAGCACTTCAGTATTAAACATAAATGAAGTATCCAGCCCGAAACCCTGGTGCACGTACTTATACAAATGAAATGACACAATTTCAGAGAATTTACTGGTCTCATACAGACATGATTTTATGCACGTATATAGGCTGAAGCGGCAGTGACAATGTGGGCCGTAGAAGTAGGCGTGGCAGGGTGATACGTGCAATTGTATGAACTGCTGTGCAAAGGTGGTTTAGTGGCAAACGTACCTGCTTAGCAAGCAGAAGACTCAGGTTCGACTCCCGCCCTTGGTACAAATTTTCTCTCATCTCTTCAGTCTATAAGCATAAAAATATGTTGGTTTAGTTCAAGAAATGAATCATAAATACAGATTATTAGTAATGAAAATAATGAAATCCCAGAAGTAATTCCAGACGAAATGAACAAAGACTTTCGAGGTTTGGCGAAAGTGAAAGCACTAGGAGATGATGACGTTTCAGTAGAAATTATTGGATCTGGAAGAAAATTTATATAAATGAATTTAGGAAACTGTTTACTGAATATTTGCGAAATCATAAAATTCCCAGAAAAGTAAAAAAGCTGTAATTATTCAACTACATAAAAAAGAGGACTAACAAGGTGTAAATGTGCAATATATTCCCGAAAATAATCAGCAATCATGTAGGAAAAACATTTGACGCAATGGAACAAGCCGACTGTGGAAGCAGACGCAGTTCAGTTTACCGTTTGCCAAGTGGTGAGCGAATGTATAAGGGGGAAATGAGTGGGTATGCATTGCCGAATTGCCTCAGATGAGTGACTTTCTGGAGAGTTTTTGAATCACGTTCAACAAAATCTATTCTGACAGCTCTTGAGGAGCAAGGCATCGATTTACTGTATGTTAGTGCACTGAAGAATATACAGATTATTAGTAATGAAAATAATGAAATCCCAGAAGTAATTCCAGACAAAATGAACAAAGACTTTCGAGGTTTGGCGAAAGTGAAAGCACTAGGAGATGATGACGTTTCAGTAGAAATTATTGGATCTGGAAGAAAATTTATATAAATGAATTTAGGAAACTGTTTACTGAATATTTGCGAAATAATAAAATTCCCAGAAAAGTAAAAAAGCTGTAATTATTCAACTACATAAAAAAGAGGACTAACAAGGTGTAAATGTGCAATATATTCCCGAAAATAATCAGCAATCATGTAGGAAAAACATTTGACGCAATGGAACAAGCCGACTGTGGAAGCAGACGCAGTTCAGTTTACCGTTTGCCAAGTGGTGAGCGAATGTATAAGGGGGAAATGAGTGGGTATGCATTGCCGAATTGCCTCAGATGAGTGACTTTCTGGAGAGTTTTTGAATCACGTTCAACAAAATCTATTCTGACAGCTCTTGAGGAGCAAGGCATCGATTTACTGTATGTTAGTGCACTGAAGAATATACAGATTATTAGTAATGAAAATAATGAAATCCCAGAAGTAATTCCAGACAAAATGAACAAAGACTTTCGAGGTTTGGCGAAAGTGAAAGCACTAGGAGATGATGACGTTTCAGTAGAAATTATTGGATCTGGAAGAAAATTTATATAAATGAATTTAGGAAACTGTTTACTGAATATTTGCGAAATAATAAAATTCCCAGAAAAGTAAAAAAGCTGTAATTATTCAACTACATAAAAAAGAGGACTAACAAGGTGTAAATGTGCAATATATTCCCGAAAATAATCAGCAATCATGTAGGAAAAACATTTGACGCAATGGAACAAGCCGACTGTGGAAGCAGACGCAGTTCAGTTTACCGTTTGCCAAGTGGTGAGCGAATGTATAAGGGGGAAATGAGTGGGTATGCATTGCCGAATTGCCTCAGATGAGTGACTTTCTGGAGAGTTTTTGAATCACGTTCAACAAAATCTATTCTGACAGCTCTTGAGGAGCAAGGCATCGATTTACTGTATGTTAGTGCACTGAAGAATATACAGATTATTAGTAATGAAAATAATGAAATCCCAGAAGTAATTCCAGACAAAATGAACAAAGACTTTCGAGGTTTGGCGAAAGTGAAAGCACTAGGAGATGATGACGTTTCAGTAGAAATTATTGGATCTGGAAGAAAATTTATATAAATGAATTTAGGAAACTGTTTACTGAATATTTGCGAAATAATAAAATTCCCAGAAAAGTAAAAAAGCTGTAATTATTCAACTACATAAAAAAGAGGACTAACAAGGTGTAAATGTGCAATATATTCCCGAAAATAATCAGCAATCATGTAGGAAAAACATTTGACGCAATGGAACAAGCCGACTGTGGAAGCAGACGCAGTTCAGTTTACCGTTTGCCAAGTGGTGAGCGAATGTATAAGGGGGAAATGAGTGGGTATGCATTGCCGAATTGCCTCAGATGAGTGACTTTCTGGAGAGTTTTTGAATCACGTTCAACAAAATCTATTCTGACAGCTCTTGAGGAGCAAGGCATCGATTTACTGTATGTTAGTGCACTGAAGAATATACAGATTATTAGTAATGAAAATAATGAAATCCCAGAAGTAATTCCAGACAAAATGAACAAAGACTTTCGAGGTTTGGCGAAAGTGAAAGCACTAGGAGATGATGACGTTTCAGTAGAAATTATTGGATCTGGAAGAAAATTTATATAAATGAATTTAGGAAACTGTTTACTGAATATTTGCGAAATAATAAAATTCCCAGAAAAGTAAAAAAGCTGTAATTATTCAACTACATAAAAAAGAGGACTAACAAGGTGTAAATGTGCAATATATTCCCGAAAATAATCAGCAATCATGTAGGAAAAACATTTGACGCAATGGAACAAGCCGACTGTGGAAGCAGACGCAGTTCAGTTTACCGTTTGCCAAGTGGTGAGCGAATGTATAAGGGGGAAATGAGTGGGTATGCATTGCCGAATTGCCTCAGATGAGTGACTTTCTGGAGAGTTTTTGAATCACGTTCAACAAAATCTATTCTGACAGCTCTTGAGGAGCAAGGCATCGATTTACTGTATGTTAGTGCACTGAAGAATATACAGATTATTAGTAATGAAAATAATGAAATCCCAGAAGTAATTCCAGACAAAATGAACAAAGACTTTCGAGGTTTGGCGAAAGTGAAAGCACTAGGAGATGATGACGTTTCAGTAGAAATTATTGGATCTGGAAGAAAATTTATATAAATGAATTTAGGAAACTGTTTACTGAATATTTGCGAAATAATAAAATTCCCAGAAAAGTAAAAAAGCTGTAATTATTCAACTACATAAAAAAGAGGACTAACAAGGTGTAAATGTGCAATATATTCCCGAAAATAATCAGCAATCATGTAGGAAAAACATTTGACGCAATGGAACAAGCCGACTGTGGAAGCAGACGCAGTTCAGTTTACCGTTTGCCAAGTGGTGAGCGAATGTATAAGGGGGAAATGAGTGGGTATGCATTGCCGAATTGCCTCAGATGAGTGACTTTCTGGAGAGTTTTTGAATCACGTTCAACAAAATCTATTCTGACAGCTCTTGAGGAGCAAGGCATCGATTTACTGTATGTTAGTGCACTGAAGAATATACAGATTATTAGTAATGAAAATAATGAAATCCCAGAAGTAATTCCAGACAAAATGAACAAAGACTTTCGAGGTTTGGCGAAAGTGAAAGCACTAGGAGATGATGACGTTTCAGTAGAAATTATTGGATCTGGAAGAAAATTTATATAAATGAATTTAGGAAACTGTTTACTGAATATTTGCGAAATAATAAAATTCCCAGAAAAGTAAAAAAGCTGTAATTATTCAACTACATAAAAAAGAGGACTAACAAGGTGTAAATGTGCAATATATTCCCGAAAATAATCAGCAATCATGTAGGAAAAACATTTGACGCAATGGAACAAGCCGACTGTGGAAGCAGACGCAGTTCAGTTTACCGTTTGCCAAGTGGTGAGCGAATGTATAAGGGGGAAATGAGTGGGTATGCATTGCCGAATTGCCTCAGATGAGTGACTTTCTGGAGAGTTTTTGAATCACGTTCAACAAAATCTATTCTGACAGCTCTTGAGGAGCAAGGCATCGATTTACTGTATGTTAGTGCACTGAAGAATATACAGATTATTAGTAATGAAAATAATGAAATCCCAGAAGTAATTCCAGACAAAATGAACAAAGACTTTCGAGGTTTGGCGAAAGTGAAAGCACTAGGAGATGATGACGTTTCAGTAGAAATTATTGGATCTGGAAGAAAATTTATATAAATGAATTTAGGAAACTGTTTACTGAATATTTGCGAAATAATAAAATTCCCAGAAAAGTAAAAAAGCTGTAATTATTCAACTACATAAAAAAGAGGACTAACAAGGTGTAAATGTGCAATATATTCCCGAAAATAATCAGCAATCATGTAGGAAAAACATTTGACGCAATGGAACAAGCCGACTGTGGAAGCAGACGCAGTTCAGTTTACCGTTTGCCAAGTGGTGAGCGAATGTATAAGGGGGAAATGAGTGGGTATGCATTGCCGAATTGCCTCAGATGAGTGACTTTCTGGAGAGTTTTTGAATCACGTTCAACAAAATCTATTCTGACAGCTCTTGAGGAGCAAGGCATCGATTTACTGTATGTTAGTGCACTGAAGAATATACAGATTATTAGTAATGAAAATAATGAAATCCCAGAAGTAATTCCAGACAAAATGAACAAAGACTTTCGAGGTTTGGCGAAAGTGAAAGCACTAGGAGATGATGACGTTTCAGTAGAAATTATTGGATCTGGAAGAAAATTTATATAAATGAATTTAGGAAACTGTTTACTGAATATTTGCGAAATAATAAAATTCCCAGAAAAGTAAAAAAGCTGTAATTATTCAACTACATAAAAAAGAGGACTAACAAGGTGTAAATGTGCAATATATTCCCGAAAATAATCAGCAATCATGTAGGAAAAACATTTGACGCAATGGAACAGGCCGACTGTGGAAGCAGACGCAGTTCAGTTTACCGTTTGCCAAGTGGTGAGCGAATGTATAAGGGGGAAATGAGTGGGTATGCATTGCCGAATTGCCTCAGATGAGTGACTTTCTGGAGAGTTTTTGAATCACGTTCAACAAAATCTATTCTGACAGCTCTTGAGGAGCAAGGCATCGATTTACTGTATGTTAGTGCACTGAAGAATATACAGTTTTTGCTACAGTTTGCTTTTGATTTCATCAGGACCGTAATAAAGACAAAATTAAAAGGGAAGTCAGAGGAGTGGATTCTGTATCACCAAAATCATTCTCAGCAGCCCTAGATAAAGTTCTTCCATCCTTAGAGTGAGGAAACGAATAAGGAATGCGTGTTAATGGAATATATCCGTGCGATTTTCATTTCTCTGGAGATATTTTCCAATTTACAGATAAACTTTAATAACTGACTAAAGTACAAGGTTATTATAAATAATTGAAGAGATTTCCTAAAATCAGTGTAGCGATAGTAATAATGTATTGTCACAAAACTCAGTGCTCATGCAGAAAAGCTAAAAAGGTTTTGTATTGTTGCAGCCGCACTTCAGATTTCTGCCATGAGAGCGCAGCGGTGAACAGTTAAGCAATATGATGGAAGGGCAGAGAAAGTGTGTATTGTGCTTGGAATGCTCCCGACCTAACGCAATGCGATTTTTTTGTGTGGGGTTATATGAAAGATTCAGTCTTAACGTCTCCTCTTCCAACAAACCAACCAGAACTGCGAGCTCGCATCAACAATACTTTTGAACAGATTGACAGGGTCGTGCAGCGCCAAACGTGGTAAAAACATGGCTATCGCCTTGAACTCTGTCGAACCAGACGAGGGCACATATGTAGCAATTGTAGTATGTAGTATGTTTTTGAGTTTTTCTGTGCAGTGACTATATGTCAAATAGTATAGCTACAGAAAATCTGTGAAATAGCTTCAGTCATTTATAATAACCCTGTATTTAACAACGCAAATTGAAAGTAAGCCTGAAATTCAAATAATAAAGATTATAATAACATATAACCAACATACTGAAAGGAAAATAGTACAAACTAATAATGAACTTATGCAAATTAAAGACATTTGCAGGCTGAACAGGAAACGAAACAAACAGGAGCGTAAAAATTGCCTTGGAACACTTTTGCCAAATTACATAGAGTTTCCAGAACTAAGCTTCCTGTGTATCTGTAAACGGAAGCTAACAAACAGCGGCAACTACCTATTTCGATCGATGGCAGTACAGCATGGGATTTTAAAGTGAAAATATTTCAGAAACTGAGGACTGCTCCTCGAACAACTGGGAGATACTTGTTGGGAATTCCTAGTAAACGGGGAAACAGACAAGCTGATCAGTGAACAAACTGGAGAGGAAAGTGTAATTACGGCTAGACTGAAAATGTACTGAAGATGTGCAGAACATGTACGCAAGCGAATGTATGACAGATGGACCAACGATGTCCTTCGCTGAGTTCCTATTGACTGAAATAGACCTGACGCAACACCAATGGAAGGCAGGCAGATATCGTCAGGAAAGATGCAAGATCAACATAACTACATACAACTGATGACCGTATGCATTTTTGACTGGAATCGCCAAGTGCAAGTACTCTGCTCCATTTTATTCTACTAGGAGAAATGAAATGCAACCTTAATATTACTTCCGTTTAACTTTGACCTCGCTTTAAATAAGGTAATTAATCCTGTAGCACTGTGTGTTGTTATGTTTGAGTAGTAATATCATTTGTCATATAGTCATGGACTCAGATACCAGCCATGGACAAAATGAAGTGAGGTAATAAATAGTTTATGTGAATTCCGACTCATTCTTGTCCACCGTGAGTGCGATGAAGACTGTTTGGGACGATTTTCAGACTTTGTCAAGACTCTGATATTTTATTGCTTAACAGTTAGGTCCCCATGATACGGTTCGATTGCACGGAGACGTAATGCATATCATATAAACACCCATTATGCATGAAAATCTGATTAAATGTAATTCTGAATCGGAATAGACTTGATTTCTGTAGTTTTTGAGAGTACAGTTGTAGGATGCGGGAATGTCTGGCGAGGGTCCACATTTGATAAGCAACTCTGATCAAGACTGCCAATTTATTACAGTTATCAATAACTGACACAAAGCACATGACTGTATCAAACCAATGAGAAAACTATACAGTTCCTTGTTTCCATTATAACCACGCTTAAACGAAATCACAGGGGAAAACCAGTGCAAAAAATACAGAGGTAAGGACATGAAAGTTGGAAGTCCATGCAAAGAGGAGAACAATCCTACATTGGCATTAGAACAGACAAACAAAACATAAGAACAAAAAGGAATAGCCCTTTCTCCACCACTATTACACCATGAAAGACAAGAGGCTGTGGTATAGAGTTACTTAAGTCGATATCAAAGCCTTCCCACTAAAATTAATAAATTTCGTAGCTACCATATTTGACAACCATGATCAAACTGGAGTTCATTCTGCGTAGAATCATTTATGTTAATTATTAGGAATATCCTCAGGGAGTCAAAGTTAGTCCCTTCAATTTCTCAATGAAATGACATGAGTCTTTTACATACTGATTCTTGTCAGTTTTGACATAGTGTCTTTATTTACAATGATTTTTCTTAACGAAGTTATGGTTTACATAGCGGGTGTTTTCCCAGCAGATTTGACTGCTCTTTTCAGACACTCTCACCTCTAGTCAGTTCCAGTGGGAGGGTGAGTTTTATGAGCAGGTTGATGGCGTGGCCATGGGAAACCCATTGAGTCCTACGGTCGCCAATTTTTACATTGGAAAATTCGAACAATTAGCTCTGGAAAAAGCGAATAAGAAACCATGTAGATGGTATCGATAAGTGGACGATAAATTTGTGGTTTGGTCACATGGAAAAAAAGCTTTAGAGGAATTCTTTTGTTATTTAGATAGTACAAATACTAAACTCCAGTTTACCATGGAAATGGAGAAAGACGATGCAGTATCCTTCCTGGACGTCTTCGCTATGAGACAGACTGATGGCAGCTTGAAACATAAAGTCTTTCGGAAGGTTACACATACCGACAGATACTTGCATAAGGATTCCAATCACCATCAACAACAGAAAAGAGGTGTAATTAAATGTCCAGTGGACAGAGCTAAAAGGATTTGTGCGCCGGAATACCTGGACGCCGAGTTAAAACATCTAAAGCAGGCTTTTGAGAAGAATGGGTACTCTAGTAAGGAAATAAATAGAGTTTTGCGACCGAACAACAGGAGGCCTAAGGACAACGATAGAACACAGCGATGGAAGAACGTTTCTCTACCCTTCATCAAAAAACTAACGATTCAAATCGGCAAGATTTTAAGGAAACAAACCGTTCGACCGATTTTCAGACCAACTAAGAAAATAGGCCAAGCACTTCGTTTCGTTAAGGATAAACGTCCCCCTCTGTCTGCAAGTGATGTATACAAGATTCCGTGTACACGTGGTAGGGTCTACATTCGAACTACAAAGAGAAGTGTGAATACACGGTTGAAGGAACATAAGAGTCTTTGCCGACTAGGGAAAACAGACAAGTCAGCCGTGGCAGAACATGCTCTTCAGTCGGGTGATCACGTAGTGAAATTTTCGGGAACTGAAGTTTTATGTACTATGACGAAATATATAAACATGAGGATAGTTTTAACAGAAAAGAAGAAGCTATGAAACTCTGCGATGTATGGACAGTGGCACTACAGAATCGATGAGAAGTTTTTATCTTTGACGAACTATGATCGATACTTGTATTTTATCCTTGACAAGGTTCATCTCTGCTATCACGTGAAATACCGACCACACCTACTTTCCACTGTATTTAGGTCATTCTTCGATGTCCGACTCGTCAGTCGGCAAGACTCAGCACAACCAGGAGCACCTCCGAAGATGTCCAACGTAGCATTGGACGAAACGTCAGGGATAGAAGAGTTCCATGGACCACGGCCGTACAACCCGGAAGAATTCTCGGCAACTGAAACATCCGGTCGTGAAACTCTTCATTGTATGACTACACACGCTGGAAGATATCGTTCACTGGTAATTCGCCATACCCACACCTCGCCATCGGATCGCCACATTGTCTGCCGTGATTCGTCACTCCATACAACGTTTATTCGCTGTTCAGTCATACAATGTTTACGCTCCTTGCACCAAGCGAGGCGTCGTTTGCTATTTACCAGCGTGATGTGTGCTTATGTGCAGCCACTCGACCACGAAATCCAAGTTTTCTCATCTCCCGCCTAACTGCCATAGTACTTGCAGTGGATCCTGATGCAGTCTGGAATTCCTGTGTGATGGTCTGGATAGATGTGTGCCTGTTACACATTAGACCCTCTTCAACTGTCGGCGGCCTCTATCAATCAGCAGACGAGGTAAGCCTGTAAGCTTTTGTGCTGTACGTGTCCCTTCACGTTTCCACTTCACTATCACATCGGAAACAGTGGACCTAGGGATGTTTAGGAGTGTGGAAATCTCACGTACAGACCCAGTTAACTGGCCACGAGTTCCGCGGAGGGCCCCATTCTGCTTTCTCACGATGTCTAATGACTACTGAGGTCGTTGATATGAAATACCTGGCACTAGGTGGCAGCACCATGCATCTAATATGCTAAACTTACGTTTTTTGGGGTGTCCGGGTACTTTTTATCACATAGTGTAAGCAGTAAGAAACAGCCTTACGTCATTTTGTCACCTCTGGAGTGACCCGCTGGGACGAACTTTCATGGAACAATAAGCTACAATGAAACAAATCTGCCACCTGGTGGTCAGCTCCTGATTCGATGGGAATCAGTTCAAAAACTAAGTGCGAGCCTTTACCCCCGGCGGGGCTTTACACCTACCTACCCTATAAGATGCAAAAGACCTATCTATCTTTCAGCTAAATACTATGATCGCAATACAATAAGCATGCATTGAAGCCTGGTCAAATTTATCTGCTGTTGCGGCATTTAGGTGCTGAGTCCAACTAAGAAGTTACTTTAAGAATAGTGCTTAACATACAACTGTGTTGCTATGAGTGTCCTACATTCTTCATCATCAGTTCTTAAATGAACAGCTACGAAAACTTGCTCAACGCTAAGTCAATTCGACCCTCTTTGCCAAACCCACGATTGTCCACTTATGTGCATCGGTGAGCTTCGCTTTTGGTGTTCTTTGCTACGACAGAAACTGAAATTTGTTGACCGAGCGAATTGAGGCAGTGAAGACACTGTTCTAGCATTCGAGAGAACGATGGTTCAGGCTCGCGTACAGACGCCTGATTTAGGTTTTTCGGGATTGCCTAGATTGTTTAAGGCAAATGCCGAGTAGTTGCATTGAAAAGGACACGTTGGATTTCCTTCCTTAAGTCGACCTTCTGTTCCGCCTATAAGGACATCCTTGTCAACGGGACGTTAATGGCTGATCTTCCTTCCTTGTTTCTTTCGAAGACCTTTGATATTGCACGAGAAAACGCTATATTCGTGATTTCAACGCTTTCAATGAGGCATATTACTTTGTAATGCCTCTACAACGAATATGATACAGTCATTATGTTGGTAAGTAGATTGTGAAATGTCAGAAGAGTGAATGTACCAAATTCGTATTTTTGGAGTTCCGTTGAAACCCCAGACTCGTTGTGCAAGAGTAAGTGTGCACTGATTACATGTACTGACAAATTTTCGTATGCGCAGCTACAATCATACATGTCGCCGTTATTTGCGCACTTCACGCATGTTAACCCTCAATCGGCGCTGTGGCTTCTTCGTATCCTAAGTGGCGTTGTGGGGTCGAAAATGATACCGCTTTTGTTTTCTCCATAAAAAAGTAATTTATTTTACTTTCCTCATGAGCATTTATTCATAAATTTCATATTTTCGTACATTAGAATACAAAACATCAGTTTAACAGAAAAAACTCAAAATAAATCACAAAAGGAAAACAAATGCCGGCCGAAGTGGCCGTGCGGTTAAAGGCGCTGCAGTCTGGAACCGCAAGACCGCTACGGTCGCAGGTTCGAATCCTGCCTCGGGCATGGATGTTTGTGATGTCCTTAGGTTAGTTAGGTTTAACTAGTTCTAAGTTCTAGGGGACTAATGACCTCAGCAGTTGAGTCCCATAGTGCTCAGAGCCATTTGAACCATTTGAAAACAAATATAACCCTGCATAAACTAGTTTATTGTGTTGGAAATAACATAAAACAGTAACAGATGGCTGCACGATGAACATATACACTGTGAAATATTAATAGTATATAATGTACTTCGTATATGAATTGATACAAATTTTTTTCACTCATGTTCAGTATTCTAATCCTCCTCCCCACAATCTTTACACATTACTGCAGCTCCTCTCTGTATTCTTTCCGCTCTTCATTATATGAGTCATAGCTTTGTTCTGAAGCAGTTTCATGTTTACAATTGTAAGAAGGGCCAGTGTCATCTTCGAGATCATTTTCTCATCGCTATCTTCATCTTCTCCTTACGTTTACCTCACAACTTTTAAAAAATTTGCATCAAGCACTGGCATACGTGAATGAGAGCCCGAAGCCATAGGAATCCTGAAAATAAATGAAAACACTAAGACCAAAAATAAAATGATGTTTAGTTCACAAGTAACTTTAAACTATATAGGAAACACAAACTCTTACGATATCGTGGGGTCAATAATGACACCATCCGAATTTTACAACTGTGCCCTGAAAAAGCAGACGACTCTTCAATGCTTCTAGATTGTCTGCAGGTCGGTTCTCAACCGCCGACAAGGTACGTGGAACCTCCATCAATAGAGTGACCAACAGAACAAATGGCAGGGGTGTACACTTCCACTGGTATCGAAAAGGACCCCACAACTCCCTTTGAGCGTTCATGTAACTGATACCATTTCATCTGTTACTTTTTGTGCTCATAATAAGTTTGTTACGGACAGCATTATTGTTAGACAGAAATGTAATCAACAGTAGAGGAGGGGATAATGCTGAGAATTACTTACTAAACTATCGTGGTAGTGGTATCACTGCACAGTGTGAGTGAAAAGAATTCCCATTATGGCTTGGGAGTTCAACGAGTAAGAACATGAATGCTCCCAACTTCTTACGAAAGAGGAGCGTCAGATACAAATTGGTAGTATCACAAGATAAATTTGGTATGTTTTAATTCATCTTCACCTTCCTAGAGATATAACGAGCAATATCTTCAGCGACAGAGTACGCCAGTATACTGACAACGAGACCAAACGGCAATCGGATTTTTACGTTTTTTATAAGTTTATGGTACGTGAAGTTGAGAACTCAAATATCAGTCAACCAAAGCTTTTGATGCAACTTTCAAAAATTCTCGAGAAAATAGACTTTGAAGTTATCCGGCTATCGTTAATACACTGAAGTATGACCACACAAACAGTGTAGTTTTGTAGTAGAGTGCTTGCCTGCCATGTGGAGGGCCAGGGTTCGATTTGTGGCGGATTCAAGTTTTTAAACAAAGGTGCATGTTTTATGAGGATTTCCTTGAAGCATAAAATGTATAAAGACGGAAATAAATCGGTAGCGATTGATACGGGTGATCGCTGGATAGAACTTCTTTTTGGTCTTTAGTTATATCGTTTCTTTCGTGCAGTTCGAAAATCTACCTCATTTAAAAATAAAATTCATCAAATATACGCTAATTTTTACATGTGTAATTGTCATTTTTATGCAAAACCCACATCTTTTTATTTCTAATTACACATCGTACCCAAAAACCAGTTTTCACGTAAATATAAGTTCTTAATTACCGAACTTTTATATAACATTGTTAATCAAAATAGTTAAACACGACTGTTTAAATTTAAAAAATAAAATATTACAATTTTTCCATCTTTATGTGTTTTACACTTCTTGGAAATGCTCGTATAACATGTACTTTTGTTTAATAACATGAATCCACCAGGAATTGAACCCAGGTGCCCCACGTGTCAGACGAGCGCTATACCACATAACTACACCGCTTGTTGAACAAGAATTTTTGAGAGTGGCATCGAACTGCTTTGGGTGATTGATAGTTGAGTTCTGAACTAAATACGCCAAATAAACACTTTTGTTCCGTAATATAAATATAAAAGTGCGAACGCGTATGGCGTTCTACATCTACATCCACACTCTGCAAACCATATAGCAATGCCAATAGTGAAGGTGCTGGTCATTCTATCAGTTATTAGGCTTACGTCCCGTTGCAATCATGCATGGATTGCAGGAAACAGGACTGTTTAAACACCTCTGTGTGCTCTCTAATTAGTTTAATCTTGTCTTCGTGATCTCTTTGGAAGCGATGCGTAAGGGATTCTAGCATATTTCTATATTCTATATAGAAACCTTCTATGTAGCCTTTCACGGGATAGTTTACGCCTGTCGTCAGGAGTTTGTCAGTTTAGTTTACTACGATCCCAGGATGGCCATTGTTGACATCGTAAAATGTTGGGTAATCGTCTCAGGGTGGTTGACTATATGGTAGGAGAGAAGAGCCAGTTCTTCGGCTGGTATCAACAAAATGTAATGGGCAGTCAAATGAAAACGAGCGAGGTTGCAAAAGTAACTTAAGTGTTTATTATTTCAAAAGTAATGTACATAATTGATAATACACTGTGAGACAAGATGGTCAGCCCCTTGTGGAAAGCTGTCTACTGTTGCTCTCGGAAGCACGATTGTACCTAGGCGTGCACTTCGTCCGAAGCAAATGGACAATGGAGGATGCGTACGGGCTTCCCAGCGAAAATTCTGCAGCATAGACGAAACAACATCTTCCGCCTGTGGGCGGGTATTATCGTGCAACGCATTCATACCGTCCGTCGACATTCCTGGGCATTTGGACTTGATAACGTGCTTGAATTTTTTGAATTGTCCATGTACCGTTGTGCGTTAATTGTGACGCCCTGTTCCAGAAAGTCAATGATCAGCGGGGCCTTACAGTCAAAGGAAAAGGTCATCATGAATTTCCCAGAGTTGGCGTGCTTATTGTTTCGAAAGCACTTACGCATCATTCGTAGAGTGGTTATCTCTCACCATACGATATCCATATATTTGGAGCCCTGAAGTAAGACACTGGTGGCCGTCAATTTGCTTTGGACGAAGAAGTGCACCCATAGGTATACACTTCCGTAGGCAACGGCAAACATTTTTTCAACGAAGGCACTGGCCGCACAATGGGATAAATGTATTAATAGTAACGGCGAATACTACTGAAATACAATGGTGCCCAAAATTAAAGTAACAAAACGCCATTCTAATTCACGATATAATCGTACAAACTGTCAACCAGATGTCGGTACGATCGTGTTCTCCACGGAAGATGGCATTCCGGTCAACTGACAACCATGCCCACGATGCAGTCAGGGTACCTATGAAACAATCGCTACTATACAGACACAGACGGTGCAGTATGGCACAGAGAAGACGCCTATCAGGCCCTCTACGGTGGAGGGCCATAGAAGGAAAGGAAGCAGAATAGTCCCAATCTGATGTGGCCCGATGGCTTAATGTGAATCGTTCTGTTGTTTCTCGGATGTGACGACCGTTTATAGAAACCGAAATTTTATCCCGAAGACCAGGGTGGGGCCGATCACGTGTGACATCAGAAAGAGAGAATAGTTATTTAGCTGTAAGGGCACGACATTACCACCTTAGTACTGCACGGCAACTGGCATCTGACCTCGCAGCATCTACTGGAAGTGTTGCATCGAGGCAAACGGTGCGCAAAAGGCTTCGCCAGAATGGCCTTTATTGTCGGAGGCCTGCTGTATGTCTAACGCGTCTTCAAGGAAGGGAACGTCTAGAGAGTCATCAACATGCCACCTGGGCGATCAAACAATGAGCCAATATTGTTTTCACATGTGAGTCCCAATTTGGTCTGGAGAGTGATTCTCGATGGATTTGCATCTGGAGGGAACGTGGAACACGATATCAGGACCCAAGAGACTGATATCAAGGATAAATGATAATTAATTGAAACCCTCAGCTGCCGACAGGTGTTGTTGATATACCTCGATGGGGACAGCCGAAAGTGTGTGCCCCGACCGGGACTCGAACCCGAGATCTCCTGCTTACATGGCAGACGCTCTATTCATCTGAGCCACCGATGACACAGATGAATAGCGCGCTGCAGTGACTTATCCCTTGCACGCTTCCCATGAGACCCACATTCCCAACTGTCCACAATCTACATACGTAATGTTTCTAATAGATATTTGCCCATCTACTCATTACTCTCGCCAACTAAGGTCACGATTCCCGGAAGAGGTCGGGTAGTCGCGCGGAATTAGCCGAGCGGTCTGAGGCGCTGCAGTCATGGACTGTGCGGCTGGTCCCGGCCGAGGTTCGAGTCCTTCCTCGGGCCTGGGTGTGTGTGTTTGTCCTTAGAATAATTTAGGTTAATTAGTGTGTAAGCTTAGGGACTGATAACCTTAGCAGTTAAGTCCCAAAGATTTCACACTTTTTTTTTCTTTTGAACAAGAGGTCGGGTAACCTTTGCGCATTCGCACAGACGAAGGTCAATGGCCGGTTAGCCACTTAGCTACATATGAAGATAGTAACTGTTCTCAAAAGAACAGATACCATTGATGACCGTTCTTTCGAGAACAGTTACTATCTTCATATGTAGTTAAGTGGCTACCCGGCCATTGACCTTCGTCTGTGCGAATGCGCACAGGATACCCGACCTCTTACGGGAATCGTGACCTTAGTTGGCGCGAGTAATGAGTAGACGGGCAAATATCTATTAGAAACATTACGTACGTAGATTGTGGACAGTTGGGAATGTGGGTCTCACGGGAAGCGTGCAAGGGATAAGTCACTGCAGTCGCGCTATTCATCTGTGTCCTCGATGGCTCAGATGAGTGCCGGCTTAAAGCGGCGATGGTGGCGGTTGATTTTGACAGTGCTTTTGATAAGGTGCCACAACTATCTGTACGCTGTACTGGAACAAATGGGATTTCCAGACCGTTTTACTGGTCTCATTAGAAGGATTTATGGGGGCGCACAATCCTTGGTACAGGTTAATGAGCGTATAGCAGGGCCCATTCAAATTCGACGATCCATTCGCCAGGGCTGCCCTCTTTCGATGCTACTGTTCGCGATAGCGTTGGAACCATTAATTGAGAGGCTAACAAATTCTCTTTCTGGGATGGAACTACAGGGCTACACCTTCAAATGTCGTGCCTATGCGGACGACCTCCTGCTGCTCGTTCGTTCTGAGGAAGAGGTGAAGACGGTCCTTGAACTGTTGTTGGACCACAGTGTGACGACGGGTAGTGCAGTGAACATGAACAAATCGGCGGCAATGCCGGCTGGAAGGGGCCTTACGCCGGAAGAAATCAGTCCGTTTCATTGTGTGCAACGATTCCGCTATCTCGGCATAGACTTTACCTCATCTGTAAAACATACTGCGGCAGTCAACTACAGACGTATTTTACAGACAACACGTACCATGGTCCGACAACATCTCCTATGGCGCCTTGATCCTTCGCAGCGAGTCGAGTATCTGAACTCTTATGTGGTTTCTCGAATGGTGCATATTTCGCAGATCCTGCCCCTACCACTCACGCTCGGACGTCGACTTCAATCTGCACTAGACTATTTTGTGATGATTGGATCGTCCCTCAAGGTGCGATAGTCCGCAGCTCGTGGACGTGCGGTAGCGTTCTCGCTTCCCGCGCCCGGGTTCCCGGGTTCGATTCCCGGCGGGGTCAGGGATTTTCTCTGCCTCGTGATGACTGGGTGTTGTGTAATGTCCTTAGGTTAGTTAGGTTTAAGTAGTTCTAAGTTCTAGGGGACTGATGACCATAGATGTTAAGTCCCATAGTGCTCAGAGCCATTTGGACCATTTTGAACCAAGGTGCGATACGCAATGCTCGCGCCCCCTACCGTCAAGGGGGGACTCGGACTTACGAATGTTCACTGCCGAGCGACGGCGCTCTTTCTAGCCACGATGTACAACCAATGGCGTAGCGGGCGTCGTTCCCTTACATCCCGCCTACTGAATCTCCTTGTTCCAGCGTCCCTCACACCTCCGGTGGCGGTGGGCAACATTACGCCACATTTTGTGCATGTATCAACATTTATCGTGGAACTTAGTTATATCAGAGACGAGCTTCCGCGCACGAGACCGCCATGCGCGAAGGATTTTTATGTTTGGCTGCTACGACGGATAAGTCGTAATGTCATTGAACTCAAACACCCCAGGTTGCATAGGCCGAAGATTTGGAGACATGTACACCAAAACTTCCTTCCTACTTTCGTTCGGGCACTGTGGTTCTCTGTCGCCTGTGGCAAGTTCAACACCAACCAACGGCTCCATGCAATTGGACTAGTGGACACTCCAGTAAGCCCGAAATGTCGCCAAGTGGATGAAGACCATCACCACTTAACTTGTATCGCGGTGGTGGACGTCTGGCTCCTAGGAAGACAGATGGTGGCTTGCTACCTCCGTATGACCCCGCAACATATTACACCTGTTTCCTTCTTACATCCGGAGAGAGAGTGCTTTCCGGCGACTAAATCACAGTCGATCATCTGGGTCAAAGGTTGGACGATCGCGTACCTCTATGGGGATGCTGCCAAGTCGCGAGTTGACTTTTGGTAATTCCTGCAGCAAGCCCACAATGAGGTTCATAGATGGTCACACTATCGGAAAACCTTTGCCAACTATCTTCAGGCAGTCTTTCTCGACCCCCCACGCAGTTGGGATGTGCCGGGTGCAGTCGGTGTGCACATTTGACAGCTGATAATGAACCTCACGCTTCTCTCAATATGTAATGCACATACAATACCATCAAATGATCTAAATGTTCCTTTTAACAGAGTGATCTTCATTGAAAATAAATAAATAAACAAAAAAAAAACAAAAAAAGATGGATAGAGCGTCTGCCATGTAAGCAGGAGATCCCGGGTTCGAGTCCCGGTCGGGGCGCACATTTTCGGCTGTCCCCATCGAGGTATATCAACAACACCTGTCGGCGGCTGAGGGTTTCAATTAATTATCATTTATTCTAGAGAATCTGCACGGTCATCAATAGTATCTGTTCTTTCGAGAACAGTTACTATCTTCATTTATGATATCAAGGAGGTGTGGGCAGGGATTATTTTGACCACTCGAACCCCTCTTCATGAAACTGTATGAGTGAATCGGCAATGTTGAACTGCTGTCACTATCGTGACGAAATCTTTGGACCGCACTTGCGGTTGTTGCGAGGTGCTGTGCGCCCGGACTTCGTACTGATGGATGATAATGGTCGACCTCACAGAGCACACGTGGTCGATGTTTTCTTGGAAACCGGAGATACTGCACTCATGGCGTAGGCTGCTCGCTCTCCTGAATTGAATACCATAGAGCATGTGTTCAAAAAATGGTTCAAATGGCTCTGAGCACTATGGGACTTAACATCTTAGGTCATCAGTCCCCTAGAACTTAGAACTACTTAAACTTAACTAACCTAAGGACACCACACACATCCATGCCCGAGGCAGGATTCGAACCTGCGACCGTAGCGGCCGCGCGGTTCCAGACTGCAGCGCGTAGAACCGCTCGGCCACTCCGGCCGGCGATGTGTGTGCAATCCGCTAAGTTGGAAAAAGAACATTTTTGTCTAACGTTGTGCATGTTGCAGTTGTTTATGTTTAACAAACGACGGAGCTGATCCTCCTTGGTACACAAAACGGGTTAGAACACTGTTGCAGAAACAACGAAACAAACAAGCCAAATTTAAACAGACGCAAAATCCCCAAGATTGGCGATCCTTTACAGAAGCTCGAAACTTAGCGCTGAGTTTAATGAGAAACGCCTATAACAGTTTCCACAACGATACTTTGTCTCGAAACTTGGCAGAAAATCCAAAGAGATTCTGGTCGTTTGTTAAGTATGTTAGCGGAAAGAAACAATCAATGCCTTCTCTGCGAGATAGCAGTGGAGATACTATCGAAGACAGTGCTGCCAAAGCAGAGTTATTAAACACAGCCTTCCGAAATGCCTTCACAAAAGAAGACGAAGAAAATACTCCAGAATTCGAATCAAGAACAGCTGCCAACATGAGTAACGTAGAAGTAAATGTCCTCGGAGTAGTGAAGCAACTTAAATCAGTAAATAAAAGCAAGTCTTCTGGTCCAGACTGTATACCAATTAGGTACCTTTCGGAGTATGCTGACGCATTAGCTCCATGCTTAACAATCATATACAACCGTTCTCTCGACGAAAGATCCGTACCCAAAGACTGGAAAGTTGCACAGATCACACCAATATTCAAGAAAGGTAGAAGAGTAATCCACTAAATTACAGGCCCATATCGTTAACGTCGATATGCAGAAGGGTTTTAGAACATATATTGTGTTCGAACATTACTTCGAAGGAAACAGTCTATTGACACATAGTCAACATGGGTTTAGAAAACATCGTTCCTGTGAAACACAACTAGCTCTTTATTCACATGAAGTGCTGAGTGCTATTAACAAGGCATTTCAGATCGATTCTGTATTCCTGGATTTTCGGAAGGCTTTCGACACTGTACCACACAAGCGGCTCGTAGTGAAATTGCATGGTTATGGAATATCGTCTCAGTTATGTCACTGGATTTGCGACTTCCTGTCAGAGAGGTCACAGTTCGTAGGAATTGACGGAAAGTCATCGAGTAAAACAGAAGTGATTTCATGCATTCCACAAGGTAGTGTTATAGTCCTTTGCTGTTCCTTATCTATACAAACGATTTTGGAGACAATCTGAGCAGCCGTCTTCGGTTGTTTGCAGATGACGCTGTCGTTTATCGACTAATAAAGTCATCAGAAGATCAAAACAAACCGCAAAACGATTTAGAAAAAATATCTGACTGGAGCGAAAAGTGGCAGTTGACTCTAAATAACGAAAAGTGTTAGGTCATCCACATGAGTGCGAAAAGGAACTCGTTAAACTTTGGTTACACGATAAATCAGTCCAATCTAAAAGCCGTAAATTCAACTAAATACCTAGGTATTACAGTTACGAACAACTTAAATTGGAAAGAACACATAGAAAATGTTGTGGGGAAGGCTAAGCAAAGGCTGCGTTTTATTGTCAGGTCACTTAGAAAATGTAACAAACCTACTAAGGAGACTGCCTACACTAGCTTGTCCGTCCTCTTTTAGAATACTGTACCGCGGTGTGGGATCCTTACCAGATAGGACTGACGGAGTACATCGAAAAAGTTAAAAAAAGGCAGCACGTGTTCTGTTATCGCGAAATATGGGAGAGAGTGTCACAGAAATGATACAGGATTTGGGCTGGAAATCATTAAAAGAAAGGTTTTTTTCGTTGCGACAGAATCTTCTCACGAAATTCCAATCAACAACTTTCTCCTCCGAATGCGAAAATATTTTGTTGACACCGGCCTACATAGGGAGGAACGATCACCAAGATAAAATAAGGGAAATTAGAGCTCGTACGGAAGATATAGGTGTTCATTCTTTCCGCCCGCTATACGAGATTGGAATAATAGAGAATTGTGAAGGTGGTTCGGTGAACCCTCTGCCAGTCAGTGAACCATCGCTAGCAAAGTCGGCTGTACAACTGGGGCGAGTGCTAGGGAGTCTCCTCTACACTAGACCTGCCGTGTGGCGGCGCTCGGTCTGCAATCACTGACCGTGGCGACACGCGGGTCCGACGTATACTAACGGACCGCGGCCGATTTAGAGGCTACCACCTAGCAAGTGTGGTGTCTGGCGGTGACACCACACACAACCAACCCATAAGCGATCGGCGAGCCAATTGACGTCGTCCAGTAGGACTATTCAGTAGTTAGAATGAATTCTGAACAGACAATATTGTGAATCATGTACCGTCAAGAGCGACGTTCATCATTAATGGATTAAAGTTAAGTATCAAACTAATTATGTCCGCATTCTGAATTCTAATTCCTTGTCGTGTTTCAGACCTCACGTCAGTATAGTTCTTCCCTCCTCATGCCAGCCTGCGTGAGCTAAAATGCGTCATTTCGGCCTCCAGTAGTAACACGGTGTTGGCTCTTCTGCCAACACAACACTGTGTGTGTGTATGAATCGACTCCCGATTTGTCTTCGCAATTGCACAGCCACTGCTTAGTGTCGTTCAAGGCTTCGTGCAAGTGTTTGTCAAACTGTGTGTGCAGTTGGTGTCATTTCCACTGACAACTTGTTTTAAATGTTGGCGGTGTACTAGCAGTGAGCCGGTCGATTGGAGCGGATCAGCAAGCAAGTCTTCGCGCGGCGCTGCCGGCCGGGCCCGCTGCCGATCTCTATGCAGTGTCGGAGCGCGTGGGGGCTGTTCCGAGTGCTACGGGGTTCGTGGCTCAGCAACCCAGGACATGAAAGTTGAGTGGCGATTTAGTTACCGAAGCCACGTCTGCTCACGTTGTCCTCTTGGTTGGTGGTTAGCTGTTGGCGATATTCCTGGGAGCAACAGCGAGTGTTCGAGTTGGTGAAGATTTAGCCGCCGTGTGGTGGAATTAACTATATTTGTAGGTTTGAAATTCAAGTGCACCAGCGGAATTTTCTGCCTTGAAGCCATTAGTGTTCCGGTTACCTGCCCTGGTCGCTGACGTAAATTCAGGCGGTGTCCTTTCCTCACCTGCTGTCGTTGTCCAACATGGTGTGTAGTTTTTGACAGTTTAATGTATTTTTGGTTGTGGGCGGCTATGTCTGTAACGTTTTGGCTTTGGAATCCTCGTATACTCGTCTGTGGTTAGCAAGTCGTCTTGTCGGTGGGTTCTTGACTGTCTCTTGGTTGCGTTGCCGGCGGATCGAGTCTAGTTGGGCCGATTTCTTGTCTCACCTAAGCGAACGTTAAGATTTCTAGCGCAGACCGAACCCCCTGGAAACTTCTGAGCGCCGTTGCCTATACGCCCTCGTTATTACCGTTTAATTGTGTATTTTTAATGGCCTATAAACGATGGTTGGGATTTGCGTTCTTGTAATTGTGTTTTTAAAATCAAAGGCCTTCAGCCGTTTTAAAAGATGAAGATTGAGCCTTCTGCCTGTTGAAAATTTATTGTATTGTTTTAAAGAATGGGCCCTCAGCCGCTTTAAGTTTTAAGGTTTTTAAAATGATGGGCCTTCAGCCGCTTTAAAACTTTGAATTCTTACTTATTAAGTCTTACATCACTTGGGCTTAAATACTATTTAAGATTAAAAGCTTTGGGCCTTCTGCCTTGCAAAATTGGTTGCAGTTTTTTTTCCAGCCGTTTTTGAGTATGGTTTCTTATTGGTCATAAAGCTTGGCCCTTCTGCCTATTGAAATGTTATTGTAGTTATTTTGTTTTAAATTTATCGGCCTTCAGCCGCTTTTAAAATACTGAATCTATCAGACTAGTCAAGTCTTACATCGCTTGGCCTTAAATACTATTTAAGGTTAAAGCCTAGAGCCTTCTGTCTCAAACAAAAAAAAATATTTATAGCAGTTGTATTTCATTCATGGGCCATCAGCCGTTTTAGAATTAAAGACGTTTTCTGTCGATAGTCAAGCTTAGAAGTTGCGCTGTAGTGTTTGGAAAACTAAATAAAGTATTATGTTTGGAGTGTAACTGACAGCCGCTCATTCTAGCCCCCTTCCACAATCCCTACTACTTGTCCTGTCCTGCGGGTTCAGCAGGGCGTATCAAAGTGGAGCTGTGAACGCCAGAAAATGGAGTTCCACGTGTAGAAATCGAAACATTTTCGACATATTTTTCTCATTGAGTCGTGTAGAGTGGTGACGACAGAAGAGGCGGCCTGATACATTTGCGCCGTTTATTGGATATTTGATGAAGATCGATTAAACGCATTCGGTCGCAGGTTCGAATCCTGCCTCGGGCATGGGTGTGTGTGATGTCCTTAGGTTAGTTAGGTTAAGTAGTTCTAAGTTCTAGGGGACTGATGACCTTAGAAGTTAAGTCCCATAGTGCTCAGAGCCATTTGAACCATTTGATTAAACGCATTAATACATAATGACCTACGTAAGCATACTCGAGAACTGCCCTATGTGATGAACTGCCATCATTCCACCATCGTGCAACATTTGCCCGCAATGGTGAAGGTTCAAAAATCGCATGTATGGCTACCGCATGCTCTTCATCAGTTGACTCATGAACAACGACGACCATTGCTACCCCGTACCGTTACTGGTGACGACAAATGGTGTCTTTACGCTAACACAATGAAACGACAGGAATGGTTGAGCCCAAACAAAGCAGCAACTCGCCGTACAAAGACTTGCGCGCATCCACAAAAGATAGGTTATGCATCTGGGGAATAGCGACGGTGTGGTGTACTGCGAATTGCTTCCCTGAGGTGTAACCGACACTGCTGACGTGTTTCGTCAACAAATTGGACGTCTTGCAGAAGCAATCCAAGAACAAGACGGGGAAGACTTCGTGAACTGATGCTACTCCACGACAACAACCGCCCTCATTCTACTTGACTGACATAAAACACTATACAGGAGCTGGGTTCCGCACCCTACTCGTTCACCTTATTTTGCGCCCTCAGATTTTCACCTTTTCTGCTCTCTATCGAACAATCTCCAAGGAACTTCCTTTCCGGGTGAAATTGTGCTCCAGACATGGCTCGCCAAGTTCTTCGCCTCAAATTTATGTGAATTCTACTGTCGTGCAATCGAAAACTTACCTCAGCGTTGGCAGAATGTCGTAACTAGAGAAGGAGAATATACAGGGTGATTCAAAAAGAATACCACAACTTTTAAAATGTGTATTTAATGAACGAAACATAATATAACCTTCTGTTATACATCATTACAAAGAGTATTTAAAAAGGTTTTTTTTCACTCAAAAACAAGTTCAGCGATGTTCAATATGGCCCCCTCCAGACACTCGAGCAATATCAACCCGATACTCCAACTCGTTCCACACTCTCTGTAGCATATCAGGCGTAACAGTTTGGATAGCTGCTGTTATTTCTCGTTTCAAATCATCAATGGTGGCTGGGAGAGGTGGCCGAAACACCATATCCTTAACATACCCCCATAAGAAAAAATCGCAGGGGGTAAGATCAGGGCTTCTTGGAGGCCAGCTTTCTGTTGAGCGGTCGCCATCTTAGCATCAACTGACGCTGACGCCTAGTCAACAGCGCCTCAAGCGAACAAATGTACAACTAAATGAAACTTTATAGCTCCCTTAATTCGCCGACAGATAGTGCTTAGCTCTGCCTTTTGTCGTTGCAGAGTTTTAAATTCCTAAAGTTGTGGTATTCTTTTTGAATCACCCTGTATTATTGAGGACTAATGTCTCTGTTACGTGTACCTGTTTATGTTTATTAAATTTACGGTACAATGCTACGAACTTATGCACCAACCTAATATTTGCGAAAATCCACTGCTTCTCCGTATGCAGTGAGGCCAAGGCAGCGCAGCATGAGGTAACCCAGCGCTCCACTGCCCCCAGCTGGTGCCTTGCGCCGTCTCATCTCAGCTGCGCTATGGCACCGCCAGTGGAATTTCGAAAGCAGCATGCTCACTCGCCAAGCTGCAGATTGTGAGACCTGCCAGGGGAAGCGCTGGCGCAACACGTCTTTTCAGTGTCTCTGTGATGCTTTTCCACCGGTCAAACAAATCTGTAAACAACTGTGTTGTCCTTCTTTGTATACGTTCAGTATCCCCTGGTAGTCCTATCTGGTACGGGACCTATACACTAGGGCAATGTTCTAGAATCTGTCGCACTGGCGTTTTGTAAGCAAACTCCTTTGTAGACGGATTGCACTTCCCTAGAATTCTGCCAATGAACCAGAGTCAGCCACCTGCTTCACATACAACTGAATCCACGTGATCAGTTCTACACAAATCCCTACAAATTGTTGTAGCTAGGTATTTGTTCGAGCTGACCGAGTCTAATTGTCGTTGACTGATTTTGTAGTCATAGAACACTATGGTACTTTTTCTCTTTTTGCAAAGTACACAGTTTTACATTTCCGAACATTTAAAGCAAGTAGCCAGTCTATACACCAATCTGAAATCTTTTCAAAATCCGACAAAATATTTGTGCACTTTTTTCAAGCTGCACTTTATTGTAGATAACTACGTAGTTGCAAAAGTCTGAGGTTATTAATTGATGGTTTCTACAAGATCGTTAATATACAACATAAACTATAAAGAGCCGAACATACTACACTGGTGCACAACTGAAGCTACTTCTACATCTGTGATGACTGTCCATCCAAGATATCATGCTGGATCCTCCCTACCAAGAAATACCCAATCCAGTCACTTATTTCGTTGATGCCCCATGCGATCGTACTTTTAATAATAATCGTAGGAGTGGTACTGAGTCAATGCTTTTCGGAAATCGGGAAACACTGCATCTACCTGAGTGCCTTGATCCGTGGCTTTCAGGATCTCTTATCAGAAGAAAGACAAAAGTACCAAGAAGTAACAGAAATGAGAACAGAGAGAAACTGAACATCAGGATTGATGGTCCCGAAGTAGACGAAGTTAAGGAATTCTGGTACATAGGCAGCAAAGTAACCTGTGACAGACGGAGCAAGCAGGACATCCAAAAGCAGACTACCACTGGCAAAAAGGCCATTCCTGGCCAAGAGGATTCCACTAGTATCAAAGTCCGCAGCTCGTGGTCTTGCGGTAGCATTCTCGCTTCCCGCGCACGGGGTCACAGGTTCGATTCCCGGCAGGGCCAGGGATTTTTCCCTGCCTCGAGATGACAGCGTGCTGTTGTGTCGTCTTCATCATCATCATTCATCCCCATTACGGTCGGAGGAAGGCAATGTCATATCACCTCCGCTAGGACCTTGCCTAGTCGGCGGTGCGGGTCTCCCGCATCGTCCCCTACGCTCCTCAGAGTATGGGACCTCATCATCATTACTAGTATCAAACATAGGTCTTAATTTAAGGAAGAAGTTTCCGAGAATGGACGTCTGGAGTACAGGATTGTGCGGTACTGAAACATGGACTATGGGAAAACCGGAACACAAGAGAATCGAAGAATTTTCGATGTGGTGCTACAGACGAACGTTGAAAATTAGGTGGACAGATAAAGTAAAGAATGAGGAAATTCTCCGCAGAATCGAAGAGGTAAACAATACATGAAAAACACTGGCAAGAAGAAGGGACAGGATGATACACGGCTGTTAAGACGTCAGGGAATAACTGCCATGGTACTGGAGGAAGCTGTAGAGGGTAGAAATTATAGAGGAAGACAGAGAGTGGAATACATCAAGCAAATAACGGAGGACGTATGTTGCAAGTGCTACTCTGAGTTGCAGAGGTTTGCACATGACAGGAATTCGTGGCGAGCGACTTCAAACCAGTCAGAAGATTGATGACTCAAAAAGAAAAAAAAAATGAGAAAAGCGCGAGTTCGGCTTCACATTTTCGACTTTTCGGAATCCATTCTCATTAGCATGGAGGAGGTCACTGTGTTCGACCATATTACATTTGACCTCATTACAAGTTCTAAGGTTCTCCTACAAACGGATGTCAGGTAGATCGGGCGGTGATTTTGCGGATCACTTCTACTATCCTTGTTGTAGGCACGATTTTTTGTTCGAAGGATCTACGGTTTCAGTCATGTCTGCCAGAGTTAAATTGGAGCAGTAATCCTAGATTTTCCTATGTAAAAAAAATCTGAAAACAGATTTGAGAATGGCTTCTTTTGCTTTGCTATCCTCAGTTTCAGTTCCTGTCTCTTATGTCTGGGCACTAACTTTGGTATCACTAAGAGCCTTTACAAATGGTTCTGAGCGCTATGGGACTTAACATCTGAGGTCATCAGTCCTCTAGACTTAGAAACTACTTAAACCTAACTAATCTAAGGACATCACACACACCCATGCCCAAGGCAGGATTCGAACCTGCGACGGTAGTAGCAGCGCGGTTCCGGACTGAAGCGCCTAGAACCGCTCGGCCACAGCGGCCGGCGAGCCTTAACATATGACCAAAATTTCTTGCTGTTTTTTAAGAGATCCTTCCATAATATTCAGCTGTGGTAGTCACTCAAGGCTTCACGCATTAACCTCCCATATCAAAACGCGTTTCATTCAGCATCTGCCTACCTACAATCCTATGCACTTACATCTGTTATAGAGTAATCTCTGTTTTTTAAGAAGTTCCTTTACATTGACTGTATACCATGGGAGACTCTTCCTATCAAGAACTATACGTTCACAACAACAAATGAGTCAGCAACTGAAACGACATTTTGGAGTGCAGGGAACTCTATGTCTGAAGGTTCCTGCAGATCTATCTCCACTGACTGGAGATACCCTTTTTTTTAATTCTTTGGATCCATTCGAATTATAACACGCTTCCTTCATTCAATTGTCCTTGTATTTCTTTGATTGGCACAGAATGACAAAAAAACTGGAGCTTTCGAAAAATGCCACACAATCCTTCGACAAAAACGTATAGTTATTGGACCACAAGTACTTGGCTGTTAAGAGACACTGATTACCAGTTTTTGGAAAATAAGTCCGCCGATTGAATATTTCTGTATACATGCATTTGTCCATTTCGCCATTTATATATCTCATCGCTCACTGCAGCACTGCAGCTATGATATCATGTATTCTACATCATGAAGATAAATAACATGGATGCAAAATAGCCAGAGCCAGTTGTATTTATCAACGGGAGCAGTTCAACGATCGGACTGTATTTCGTATCATCCTGTCTTTCATAAGACAGCTTTGCGTCGCAGAAGGAAACAGATATTTTACATTTTTCTAAACAATGGACAGGAGAGATTACGTAAAACGTCGATATGAGCGATTTTGGCAAATGAGCGAAAAATATCAAACAATTTTTTTCCCTCATTATTTTACATATAGATCGAAAGATGGCGTAAATTGGCCGTAACTGGACACATCACTAAATTACTTGTCCTGGACTGTGCTTTTTATAGAAATACCTTACCCTTCAGTAGTAGCAGAAGCTATCTGTCGTTTCTGCTAGAGGAGGATACAACTCTGATAGTCAAAACTAAGCCAGCGTATTGTTGCACCGCCTCATAATTATAATACCTTCACACCCGTCGTTTCTTCTCGTTGCCGGCTAAGTATTGCTTATGCAACTTTTCACCACTCGTAAAGATTTCAACTGGGTCATACCAATAGCACTAACGTGCGACGTAGTGTCGTCGGCAATTGTGTCGGCAAACATACGATGGACAATTATTTACGTACATGTTCAGGAGTGGGCCGAGACAGCTGCGGAACCAAGAGAGGGGTGACGGGAGGGGGAAAGTGTTTGTGAGCGTACTCCTCCCTTGCGCCGAAAACCGTTTTGCTAAAAGCGTTTATATTTTTGCATATACCAATTTCCAAATTTCTCAGCTAACTTCTGGAGAAAAAGTAGCATTAAAACTACGAGTCTCGAAAATGTCGAACATTCTAGGAAATTTCAAGTTTTGTTTCACACAGGATATTTTACAGGCGAGCAAGCGTGGTTGAGCGTACGGCCTGATGGCCTGCACAAAACATTCCAACCAACGAAAGGCGCCTGCTGCCAACGAGAAATCCGACACGGTTCGTTGAGTCCTGAAGCAGAAATGGCAAATTATAGGAATATGATTACGGTAGGACAGAAAAGGGAAAATCCTCTACCAGTAAAAAAACAACGCTGATTTTAACGAATGAGGTCAAAAACCACTGAAAGAAACAACATTCCAACCATTTACACGCTGTGCATATCAGTGTCAGAAATCGTAGTCCTACGTGTATTACTTATAATTGTGAGTGGCTAGTGGCAATTTCCGTTGATAATTACCCTAACGACCAGAAGGGAACATAGTTCAGTGCCAACAGGGAAAAAGTCGCTCAAAAAACATCACTCTCAGATTTATAGACAAAACAGTGAAGGCCGAGCGGTTCTGGCGCTACAGTCTGGAGCCACGCGACCGTTACGGTCGCAGGTTCGAATCCTGCCTCGGGCATGGATGTGTGTGACGTCCTTAGGTTAGTTAGGTTTAAGTAATTCTAAGTTCTAGGGGACTGGTGACTTCAGAAGTTAAGTCCCATAGTGCTCAGAGCCATTAGAATCATTTGAAAACAGTGAAATTTATTTCGCAGCATTACCAAGATGCCGAGTTCGTCTCGTTCAGTAAACCCGTACTACCCACCTAGCAACTGGCTCTTCGTTTCCTCTGAGATCTTAACTGATCGTAAAAGTCCACACTCGCTACTCCGCAACACTCAAACAGAACAACAGGAAAAAGTGTAAGCGGTAATCGACGCTAGCGCACGGAGAGGCACTTTCAAATACTTTGTCGGCTTTCCCTACCGGAAACACAACTCTGTGGATCACTCGAGAACTCCGAAATGATAACCACGTTAAAACACTAACTACGAACCAGAGGGCTCTCGGTCTTCCACCTCAACCCCGCGAGAAGCTGGCGGTCGACTACCTCTATTTCGTGAGCTCCCACGGCCCCACGAAATGGTTTAAAATATAGGCCTCTCAGGTAAGAAGGAAACAGAAGCTAAAAGTAAGCACTGACGTTAGCCATTCCCCTGCTCCTGCTTACAGCGCTGCAGAAAGACCCCTTCTGCAATGGCCTTCATGAGGAAATTTCGCTCCCTGTAAAAACCCGTGCTATCCCGAATGCGCGCAGACACAAAACTTTACCTGTTCTTTAAGTGGTCAACTGCGCGAGTCGTCGCTTTACAAAATAAGTCAGCTGCGCATGTTGGTCGATTTTTGAGTCAAATCAACTGCACGCAGGGCAGAACACAAGTTGGCACAACAGAATTTTTCTTCATGTTTTGAGGGACTTAAGAGACTGACTGCTAAGCTTGACCACTCATAGGTATGGTCCAAAATACTTGATACATGGAGGGGGGGAAGGGGGATAGAAAGTAGTGGCAAGACTGTTATAATTTATACCAGACTTTACTGACAGACATTCACTTTATTACATGCCCTAAATATAAAACCCCTGCATCTCGATCACATTCTCCCACACGCATGGCAAGCGTCACACACTGTCAGTACGTCTACCTCTGTCGACGTCTCGGAAGCACCGTCCTGTGCCTCGGAAGCTGATGTCTCCTCTTGATTTGTAGCATGTGCCATGAGGAGTTTCCTTCATTTTGGCAAAAAGGTCGTAATAGCATAGACTCACATCGGATGAATGCGGTGATACTCCAGTATCTCCGACCCTCGGGTACGCAGGACCTTCTGCATCGGTTTCACCGTGTGGAATAGTGCACTGTCACGAAGCATGATGCGATGCAGTGCCAGATGGCGCCGTCGCTTTCTTGTCAGTGTGGGACGAAGCTGACGTCACAAGAAATGGAAGTAGCAGGGTGTAGTGGCCGTCAGCCCCTGCAAGACAACGTGATGCAGGATTAACCCACAGTAAGCCACAATAACCATCACTTTGGTGACAGCTGGTTCACAACGCACGTTCTGTGGGCGAGGAGAACCAGGGCGCATCCGTTCATTGGGTTGACCTTGAATGATATCCCTGTCACCCCAAATACTTTCACCCATCCCGCCGCTGTACGATATGCCAATGCTACATCATCTCACGCCTCACGCAAACCCTGAAAAGGTTGTTGTGCACGCAGACCACAAGCTTCTTGAATCTTGATCCACGCACGATTTTCATGTTTCCTGGGCATACTATTAGGGTGCTTGAATTGGCCTTTCTCACTTTCATACAGGACACACTGCAACTGACTCAAACACAACCATCGCCGCTCACTACACTACTTCAACTGACCTTTTGTTATCAGCTACACACATTGCGCATGTCATTGCACACACTTCACTAATGTAGCGGTTATATTGTCACTACTTTTTATCCAACCCTAGAAAATGCTCATATCCATAATTGGGCACTCGTCAAGGTACTGAAAAAGGCGCAAGAACTATTCTCTTTTCATATGATAATAATAAGAAAAGCATTTTACATTATTCAAACGTGTCATAGTTCCATTTCTGTACGATAAAATCGATTTCTCTATACACCGTACATCTTCACGTTTATTGCTACATAGTTGAGGCCCATCTGTATCACTCATTTCAGTGTAGGTTGTTGTCTGAATTTGAGCGATGGCGTCAACAAAATGACATAACTGGAGATGTGCACTTTGAAAATTAGGACCGAAAGCCCTGTGAAATACCCCACAAGCTCTGGTTTTTCTTTCAGAACTTACAGTAGTGGAAGCCCAAATTTCGAGTTGAAATCACATTATGAGTCTGTTAAGATCGTTGTCAAATGATCAAATTATGTAATATTTTCACCTATGGTTTCAACACTCATTAAATCTTCAACAAAAGCACCCCAAACCTCGTCGGGAGGGAGATAGTAGGGCAACAGTGCTGCCAATAGCTCAGTGGAAGCATTACCAAGCAGCAAATAAAACACTCACGCGAAGTCGTTCTGTTTATGAAGTACACCACCGCCCGCCGTCGATGTTTGGAGAGATAATGCTGAACCTGCTCTCACGCAGCTGGGAAAACAGTAAACCTTTCCGCACTCAACTGGTACCCACCCGCAAAACCAACCGTTTACAACAGAAGTAGTCAAACGTTTTTGCTCTAGCACCAGTACTGACACTGTAACAGTTGTTGTGCGTATATTTAAATGCATCAGGGAATATGAGTCACGATCACTGGTGTTTACTAAATGTTTTGAATGTCATTTGCCTTTTACTCATTCTGTTGTATTACAACAGCCTTAATTTAATTTCATATTCCTTACTACAAATAAATGCCGGATTTAAAGATGACTATCTCTGTAATTCGGGTTCACTTATCTATGTTACTACACTACTGGCCATTAAAATTGCTACACAACCAAGATGATGTGCTACAAAAGCCAAATTTAACCGACAGGAAGAAGATGCTTTATATGCAAATGGTTAGCTTTTCAGAGCATTCACACAAGGTTGGCGTCGGTGGCGACACCTACAACGTGCTAACATGAGGAAAGTTTCCAACCGATTTCTCATACACAGACAGCAGCTGACCGGCGATGCCTGGTGAAACGTTGTTGTGATGCCTCGTGTAAGGAGGAGAAATGCGTACCATCACGTTTCCGACTTTGATAAAGGTCGGATTGTAACCTATCGCGATTGCGGTTTATCGTATCGCGACATTGCTGCTCGCGTTAGTCGAGATCTAATGACTGTTAGCAGAATATGGAATCGGTGGGTTCATGAGCGTAATACGGAACGCCGTGCTGCATCCAAACGGCCTCGTATCACTAGCAGTCGAGATGACAGGCATCTTATCCGCATGGCTGTAACGGATCGTGCAACCACGTCTCGATCCCTGAGTCAACAGATGGGTACCTTTGCAATACAACAACCATCTGGCCCGCCGGAGTGGCCGTGCGGTTCTAGGCGCTACAGTCTGAAACCGAGCGACCGCTACGGTCGCAGGTTCGAATCCTGCCTCGGGCATGGATGTGCGTGATGTCCTTAGGTTAGTTTGGTTTAATTAGTTCTAAGTTCTAGGCGACTGATGACCTCAGAAGTTAAGTCGCATAATGCTCAGAGCCGAGCCAACAACCATCTGTACGAACAGTTCGACGACTTTTGCAGCAGCATGAACTCTTCAGCCTAGAGACCATGGCTGCGGTTTCCCTTGACGCAGCATCACAGACAGGAGCGCCTGCGATGGTGTACTCAACGACGAACCTGGGTGCACGAATGGCAAAACGTCATTTTTTCGAATGAATCCAGGTTCTGTTTACAGCATCATGATGGTCGCATCCGTGTTTGGCGACATCGCGGTGAACGCACATTCGAAGCGTGTATTCGTCATCGCCATACTGGCGTATCACCCGCCGTGATGGTATGGGTACCATTGGTTACACGTCTCGGTCACCTCTTGTTCGCATTGACGGCACTTTGAACAGTGGACGTTACATTTCAGATATGTTACGACCCGTGGCTCTACCCTTAATTCGATCCCTGCGAAACCCTACATTTCAACAGGATAATGCACGACCGCATGTTGTAGGTCCTGTACGGGCCTTTCTGGATACAGAAAATGTTCAACTACTACCCTGGCGAGCACATTCTCCAGATCTCTCACCAATTGAAAACATCTGGTCAATGGTGGCCGAGCAACTGGCTCCTCACAATACGCCAGTCAATACTCTTGATGAACTGTGGTATCGTGTTGAAGCTGCATGGGCAGCTGTACCTGTACACGCCATCCAAGCTCTGTTTGACTCAATGCCCAGGCGTATGAAGGCCGTTATTACGGCCAGAGGTGGTTGTTCTGGGTACTGATTTCTCAGGATCTATGCACCCAAATTGCGTGGTTCAAAATGGCTCTGAGCACTATGGAACTCAACTGCTGTGGTCATTAGTCCCCTAGAACTTAGAACTATTTAAACCTAACTAACCTAAGGACATCACACACATCCATGTCCGAGGCAGGATTCGAACCTGCGACCGTAGCAGTCGCCCGGTTCCGGACTGCGCGCCTAGAACCGCGAGACCACCGCGGTCGGCCCAAATTGCGTGAAAATGTATTCATATCTCAGTTCTAGTAAAATACATTTGTCCAATGAATACGCGTTTATCATCTGCATTTCTTCTTGGTGTAGCAATTTTAATGGCCAGTAGTGTACTTTGTCAAAATTGATACCATAGCGGCTGATCTCTACGAGTCGCGCATGCCTGTCAGTTGCCAGTACTGGAAAATCAACAATAAAACATTCTTCTGTGACATCCTCCAATCTCCTAGTGGCCTTACTAATTATCCCTCTGCCCCAAAGGTAAGCAGCGAACTTCACTGAGCCCATGACCGTATTTTTGTTACTGAGCGAGAAAACTCTTAAGAAGCTCCTAGCGTTAGTAGAGTTTCTGGATTCGGCTACCTACATTACTAAGCGACTGTCCTGGAACCTGGTTCCAGTTGTAGGTTGTCTAACGACTTACAGGGATAATAAAAATTTTATTTTCAGTATTTCGCGTATTGAACGAATTTAAAAATGTAAAATACTGTCATAATCTACTCATTAAGCGGTATAATCTACGTTAAAAATTTAGCACAATAAGACAAGTATTACCATTGGAAACTGTGTGTCTGTCTTGAGACAGCGCAGCTGACGTAGCCGGCCGCCGTGGCCGAGCGGTTCTAGGCGCTTCAGTCTGGAACCACGCGACCGCTACGGGCGCAGCTTCGAATCCTGCCTCGGGCATGGATGTGTGTGATGTCCTTAGGTTAGTTAGGTTTAAGTAGTTCTAAGTTCTAGGGGACTGATGACCTCATGTGTTAAGTCCCATAGTGCTCAGAGCCATTTGAATTTGAACAACTGACGTCGCGCAGCTAACTCAACTTCATTCACTTAGTATTTGAGAAAAAGAGCAGTCAGCGCCTTTCAACGACTTTACACATAATTTCAAATCTTCATGAAACTTTTCTTCGCACCCCCCCCTCCCCAAAAAAAACAATGATTGAAGCAAAGATATGTATCACCTACCACATTTTCGCAGTTCATTGCAGTAAAACATCAGCATCAGACATGACGTTCTAATTTATAATTTCATTACTATCGACACTATTCGCAATAAAGTTTGTAGACAGCATCCAAATAGAATACTAAATGAACGTGCAAAATTTTAACAGTGTACGACACATGGTTCAGGAGATGTGACGTCGTAAACATTGAGAAGCATGAAAAACTTAATTTTGGTTTAAATGAAGCTCGAATTATGCAGACTATGATCATCTAGTGTTTCGTAATGAGAGCCTTATCGACTACCAACAAACTTTAAGCAAAATTTCTAGTCTTTTCTCAAGTTCTTCTCTTCTACGTGCTTATCGTCTAGTTGTTGTTGTTGTTGTGGTCTTCAGTCCTGAGACTCGTTTGATGCAGCTCTCCATGCTACTCTATCCTGTGCAAGCTGCTTCATCTCCCAGTACGCACTGCAGCCTACATCCTTCTGAATCTGCTTAGTGTATTCATCTCTTGGTCTCCCTGTAACGCCGGAAATGCATATCCTCCTATTTCCATCTATTGTACTATAATTTTTTTCCTTGTTTTGTCACCTGAAGATATGATATTTCTGTCTCTTTATTGTAATTGTTTTACTATTTGTATATATATGCATTTATGTCGATGTATAATTGGTTTGTTTTGTGAATATTATTTGTATTTATACGCTGGGTCTGGCCTAGGGAAAACTATGCTATCGGACGAACACATCGATAAGTCGTGTGGAGAACCAAAGTGTTTAGGATCTTTGGTAGTGTTAACTCTGCCGCGTGGAGCGCGGGCAGAGCAGAGGGAGTCTGGCTGGGGAAGTGCAGTGGAGCAGGTGTGTTGTGTGACGCTCCCGCGAGTTGCCGCTTTTTCGGGGTTGGGCAGCATGTAATTGCGCTCGACTTGCTATGATAGTTTCTGACATGGTGTCGCGGACGGGAAGCATTAGCTGGCACACATCAAGAGCCCGTTTCGCCTGGTGACCGTGTCGAGAAGGAGGCGCAACAGCGACGGCCGACAATGAGTGACTGTCGCCACCTCCTCGATCGACGGCTTCAAACCTTCAATCAACCAACAAGGAAGACAGGAAGCACGTAAAGTTTTAGAACTGTATGGCAGACCTCATCTTTTCAAACTTTTAAAATTGTTGCATCACAAAATTACAGCAACTTAGCATGAACCTTTGCTGCTCATTGTCCCAATTGCATTGCCAAGCAGGGTCCCTTCCTTTTCCGAAATGAACCCGAGTGTCGTTCAAATTCAAACGCCAGCATTAATATAATATAATTCAATTTCACTGCCTTAATTTCAAAGTTCAGTTAAGGTATTCATAGCTGGCTACAATATTTAGATTACACGAGCACAAATTAAGAGTGCGAGTTTTGTTAGCATATTTTAGCTTACCTGTGACTGCAGCTCAGCTTAGTATGTACTAAATTTTACTATTGTTAATTGTTCAGAATCATTTAATTCAAGTTCAAAGTTAAATCTCTTATTTCTAAATTGCGTAGATTCAAGTAGCTTTTGAAATGATTGTGAGGTAGTCCAAGACTAACCATATTTTACTGAATTTCGATGTGCTTCAGAAACAAAGCTCACTATTAATTTCAGTCACTAAATTAACTTTCAATTTTCCAGTTTTATTAATTCTTTTGCTAAATTACGTCAGAGTGTAGCGAAATTTATTACTTCTGACAAACTTTCTGTTTTCACACTACACGTGTCAACCTTCAGTTGCCACACTTCTACTGCTAATTATATGGGTAATAATCTTTCTTTTTCAGTTACCATAGTAACTGTCCATAGGACTGGCGACCGTAATTTCCCCCAAATCTCAAATATCTAATTACCGCTAGTTAATTGTTAACGTAACGGCCGCACATTTACTTTCTTTATTAGCTTTACCCCTTTTCAAAATTAATTTCCACCAGTTTCATTTGCATTTTTCCTTTCATTTAGATGTAACCCTTTCCTCCCTCTTTACCGACAGTTTAACTTCGGTGACGATTGCTTTTCCCAAATTCCCATTAGGTACACGCGGTTTAATTTTTCACTGTCATTAAGGTCGATAAGTGACGGGGAGGTTACATCCCTCTACGATTTTTACCCTCCACGCTGCCCTCCAATACTAAATTGGTGATCCCTTGATGCCTCAGAATATACCCTACCAATCGATCCCTTCTTCTAGTCAAGTTGTGCCACAAACTCCTCTTCTCCCCAGTTCTATTCAATACCTCCTCATTAGTTATGTGATCTACCCATCTAATCTTCAGCATTCTTCTGTAGCACTACATTTCGAAAGCTTCTATTCTCTTCTTGTCTAAACTATTTATCGTCAATGTATCACTTCCATACATGGCTACACTCCCTCACAAATACTTTCACAAACAACTTCCTGACACTTAAATCTATACTCGATGTTAACAATTTTCTCTTCTTCAGAGACGCTTTCCTTGTCATTGCCAGTCTACATTTTATATCCTCTCTACTTCGACCATCATCAGTTATTTTGCTCCCCAAATAGCAAAACTCCTTTACTACTTTAAGTGTCTCATTCCCTAATCTAATTCCCTCAGCATCACCGGAGTCAACTCGACTACATTCAATTATCTCGTTTTGCTTTTGTTGATGTTCATCTTATATCCTCCTTTCAAGACACTGTCCGTTCCATTCAACTGCTATTCGAAGTCCCTTGCTGTCTCTGACAGAATTACAATGTCATCGGCGAACCTTAAAGTTTTTATTTCTTCTCCATGGATTTTAATAGCTACTCCTAATTTTTCTTTTGTTTCCATTATTTCTTGCTCAATATACCGTTGAATAACATCGGGGAGAGTCTACAACCCCGTCTCACTCCCTTCCCAACCACTGCTTCCCTTTCAAACGTCTAGTATCTAACGTACTAACTCATTTGCATAGCAAGCAAATGTTTGAAGCTGTTTTATACATAGGAGTTCGATTTTTTAAACAATCACGTTTTCACTGTTTAATTGCTAAATGCAAATTTTGAAATACAAATGAGAACTGCGGGCCGCACGAATACGTGATTCGGACCGCATGCGGCCCGCGGGCCGCAGTTTGGCGACCGCTGATTTAGAAAGGTTAGCGAAAATCCAGCCGATCCTCTTCAGGCCGAACAAAGCCCTCTTTCCCGGCCGCTGGAAACGAGCTGAGGCGAATACCACAGCGAAACATGACTACAGCAACTGGGCTGCCTGGAAGTGACGTCTTACAATTTACTTGTGTTTGTTTACACTGATCGGTCAGCTGACAGTGAGAGGAGGATAGACTCACTCGGTATTTCCAGCCACGTGTACGAGTCTCTTGCGACTTGTGTGATGCATCGCGCAGCGGACCAACGCTCCCTCGTGACTCACCGTGAGAGTCGCGGAAAAATTTGAGTGCATGCTGGAAGTGGCCGTTGACTCGGATGAGAGGCGTGGAAGGGGGTTTCCGCAGGGAAGGCGCGACACCTTTATCTAGGAGCGCGCCGCGCGCGCCAGCTGCCAGTCGCTCTCTGACAACCGCGCCATGTCGACCGCCAACCTGCTGGTGCTGCTGCCGCTGCTGCTGGCGGCTTCGTGCTTCGCCCAGGACCAGACGGCGCAGCTGCCGCAGGGACGAACCACGCTGGGCGATGGCACCTGCTCCCTCCAGGCTACTACCATCACCTGCGTCTGCCTCCCCGGCCAAAAGGTTAGTCAGGTTCTACCAATGACCCTTCTCACATCCTATCAAAACGGGACGACAGTGCTCCCACCAACGTGTCGCATTTTTGCCAATGGTTTTCTTTAGATTTCTCGCATCCTCTATTCGTTTTATTAGGTTGATGCAAAAGTTCGTAGCGTTTTTCCGTAAGTTTAATAAACACAACAGATACATACAACAGAGACATTCGTCATCAATAATAAATTCTCCTTCACTATTTATAACGTCCACCCCCGGCAGCTGAGTGGTCAGCGCGACGGAATGTCAATCCTTAGCGCCCGGGTTCGATTCCCGGCTGGGTCGGAGATTTTCTCCGCTCAGGGACTGGGTGGGTGTTGTGTTGTCCTAACCATCATCATTTCATCCCCATCGACGCGCAAGTCGCCGAAGTGGCGTCAAATCGAAAGACTTGCACCCGGCGAACGGTCTACCCGACGGGAGGCCCTAGTCGCACATTTATTTTACTATTTATAATGGTCTGCCAAGCTGGGATAACTTTTCGATTCTGCGACTGCAGAAATCACTTGGTTTTGAGGCGCAGAAGCCGTCACCAGGAAAGGAAGGTCCTTGAAGGTTGTTCGGTAGTGAGCGGAAAAGGTGAAAATCTGAGGGCGCGAGATCAGGTCAATAAGGCGAGTGCGGAATGGCCTCCCAACCCACTGTCACTCTAGCAGAATGGGTTGGGTTGTTTGGGGGAAGAGACCAAACTGTGAAGTCATCGGTCTCATCGGATTACGGAAGGACGGGGAAGGAAGCCGGCCGTGCCCTTTCAAAGGAACCATCCCGGCATGTGCCTGGAGCGATTTAGGGAAATCACGGAAAACCTAAATCAGTATGGCCGGAGGCGGGATTGAACCGTCGTCCTCCCGAATGCGAGCCCAGTGTGCTAACCAGTGCGCCACCTCGCTCGGTCTAGCAGAATGGTTCAAAAATGGTTCAAATGGCTCTGAGCACTAAGGGACTTAACTTCTGAGGTCATCAGTCCCCTAGAATTTAGAACTACTTAAACCTAACTAACCTAAGGACATCACACACCCGAGGCAGGATTCGAACCTGCGACCGTAGCGGCCGCTCGGTTCCAGACTGTAGCGCCTAGAAGCGCTCGGCCACCGCGGCCGGCTGGATTAAATTCCCCAAAAACCATGGGATTAAACCATCAGCTATCAAAGAATTATTATAGAAAAATTTTTCGTTTGTTTGTGTCTCCAGTCAATAGGCCACCAAAGTTTCCAAATCTCACCTGTAAATTCTGAAAACATCCTGTCCCTGTCTCGCAAACAGGAAAAGGAAGCAGATAACGTCCTGAGGCGAAGGAAGAGCAACTTGCAAGGCTTCACAGAATCTTGCAGCTCACTGCAAAGGCGGAATACTTGGTTATCTCTGTAGGAGCGTCCGAGATTGGGGAACAGTTGCACGCCTTATCCGGAGTTCATATACAACTCAGTTTGCCGACGCAGTTAGATAAGAAGTGTGCTCCCACCGCTAATTCCGTGCTGCTTTCTTCAGATTGCATGGCTGCTAAAGGGCATAGCATATCTGAACTACTGTACAGGGTCGACGAGGAGATGTGTACCTCACGTTTGTAAAACCGTGATCTCTGTTCCCATACTTTTAAGGAAAAATGTAGTTTTAGTTCATCAGAAACGATCGTTTTGGGAAACGAAGGACGATGAAAAAATCATAATAAGTATGTTAATACATGTCTGGAGCCAACTTAATTGTTTATAAGGCCTTTTTGTAAATAGGTTGGGCAAATGCTCATCTTTGCAAGGCGTTATGAGTTGTCGCTGTGTCTGATTCGCCGGTATACTCATATTCCTACCAATAGTAACGATATTAATAATAACTAGTATCACCTATAGTTGAAATTCGACTAATCGTGCTTATAAAGTAACGAAATTCTATTTTTATATAATTAATTGGAATTTATTCGTATGCAGATACTTAGTTCTTAGCTGAACACTACATTTCAAAACAACAAAAGATTTGTCATTATCAATGTCCACGTCATTCCTATTACTTTGTCAGTGCAAAAATTGTGTTTCTCTAGCTCCTCGTCTCTCAGTCCGATACTCCCAGAACACCAGCGGTCCACAAACAATCCATATAAATTGATGACGAACTTCTTCACAGCGAAAAAATCGAAATGTATATGCATAGTCAGCAAGTCGGATAGTGGGTCCAATATTTTTTGGAACAACTTAAACACTGCTGTGTATATGCAAATCTTTGAGGAATTTTACACAGATTTGACCCCCCCCCCTCCACGCTCGTGAACGTACGTATGCTGTCTTTCAACAGGATGGGGCTACCTGTCACACTTCACGCGAGCAGTCGGTTTTCGTGCGACACCCTTTACTATTTTGAATAACTCCCTTCCCGGTCGTTCACAAACGATGTATACAGGATGATTCAAAAGGTTGCGCACAAACGGAAGGAGCTGATCAGAGGAGTCGAAATACAACGCCTCTAGAACTGAAACTTCTGGTCTTGGCACTAATCCTGAGCCTTTCTCCTGACGTGACATCCACAACTGTTATTCATTATCATTGACAAAATCTTGCCTATTCGAGGCATGTTGCCACAGGATGGTAGGGCCGCAACTGTTCAGTGCTGAGGACACATGTAAAATTGATACTTCCATTTTGATGCCACGTTATTTTGTAAAACAAAATTGTCAACATTTTCTATCATGTAAATTTGATATTTCTTTACTTTTAAAAATCTTACCAATAAAAAAGACAATCGTTGCGGCAACACGATAGAAAACTAATAGGCAGTCATATGCGCACGCGCGTATGTGTGAAGTCGACACTTATAAAGGTGTCCGTTGACTACTGTAGGTAATATTCGTCAGTTTGGTTGTGACAGTCAGTTTCAACGGACACATAAGCCTAACATCAGTGAGGGTACTTGTTTCCCACTTTGCCTTTTGGTACCATATTGTACCATATTGGTACCATACAGTATGAATAATTGCGGTTAATAGCGAGGTACGTCTACAAGCATATGAGCACCTGAAATACGTACTGTTCGTACACATTATTGTAACACATGTATTTTGTAATTTCTAGGTGTGTGGTTTGAGTTGGCGTGTCAGCCCGAAACCGGTAACCATTACAGTTGAATTTTATATCAATCCAGCTGAGACGGACAAAAAGAAAACCATCCAATTTCCTCAACGATAAAATCCGCTACAGTTTCATGCCATGTACCAGGGATACAGCATTTTGTCATATTTTAACCTTTTTTAGCCTCAGATGTGTATATTTATGGACTCACATATTAATGTACACCTGAAGATGGGTTAAAGATCCTGAAACCGGGTTTGCAACTGTAGCAGATTTGATCACTGATGGTGATCCTGAGCCGACGAAAGTTTTGAAATGTCAGTTATAAAAACGACAATCAATCCAAACATGCCGTGAGTTCATCAAAGATAAATTACTGTTTCCGTGAACGTAAAATGGGTTATGGGGACATATTGAAAGCCACGTGTACGTGACACCAGCTGCCGACAAAGAGACACTTCTCGCCTCGACACTTGCAACTTCTGATGGGGTAGTGCGCTGCCTGGCGTACTCGTCAGACTGCACCAGAATATTCTGCGAAGATGTTGCGCAACTATTGACTGTCGTGGTCGCCATTTTGAGCGCCTTCTGTAATATGCAACGCTGCAGAGTAAACAATACGCTATCTTTGCTGAACTTAAACGGCACTAATTATCCTCGTTCTTCCTGGCATTCCAAAGCGCTCACTGGCTGAAGTACACATTAATACAGTTGTTCCTTCGTAATGTTTGGCTCTCTCGGAGAATACTTGAGAGGAAAAACGGCCAGTGTCAAATGCATTCTACGAATTTCAGGCGCTGGACCTGACGGCTCCCTTCATGGAAGGCAGCGGTGCGGCCGAAGTTCTGGAGGTGAGCAGCTGCCCGTCGGTGACGTTCGCCTTCCCGCCGCTGCAGAATCTGCACACGCTGCGGGTCGCGCACACCGCCAGAGCCACGTTCCAGGAGAAGGCGTCGCCTCTGCTGCGCCACCTTGCGCTCGTGAACATCTCGGAGGTGGAGCTCCAGGGCCCCACCTTCCAGGGTGCCGCTCTGGAGACGGTGCTCCTTGACGGAGTTCGCATTAGCGTTGTTCGCAGTGGGGCTTTCGCCGGCCTCAGCAAAATCCAGAACGTCACATTCAGAGACGTACGCTTCAACGCAGTACTACAGGGTGCTGTCGAACTCCAGATGGTCGGCAACTCAGAGCTCACTATCCTGAGAAGTGAAGTAAGTAACCAAGTAGAGAAACAACGAGATTTTTTTTTATTACTGTGAGTCTCTACATTATGAGACAGAAGTCAAAAACACTTGCAATTTGGGCGTTGTTTAAGCGATACCTGCCCTTTGGAGTACTGTCGCCTAACGTGTGTTAAAAAACCAGTGTCGTCTTTCTTTTTCCTCTTGTACTTATTTCTTACTCATTATGCATCCATTGTTAAGTAAAGACACCTTCATTCTTTCTGTTTCACTCGATTCCATGCTATCAAGCATCCCTCAGTTCCAACAATATTCTTCATATCATCAAGGCATTTATTCTACGGCCTCTTGGCACTTATTTTGCAGCCCGAAGAACTGTGGACCAAGTTATGTCAACATCTGTTCGAATCTTGTGTCGTTGTGAGGACCGGACGAAGTAGTTTTAGTCTAGTAGCTCTCTCGGAACTATGAGTTGCCCATGGTTGTCTTCTGCTCGCGTCCTTCTGTAACACCTCCGCTTCTTATCCCGACCTGATCTGATCGAATAGCATCCCAATATTTATTGTTAACATGACCGTGAACCTAATGGGGCTGGTAATCGGAATTGACTGCTACGGAAGTTTTTACTTTCCAGTTCGTCCTGTTCAATACTATAATACTGAATGTATGGTAATAAGGAACACCAACACATTTTTACTGATTACGAACTTATATTCTTCTCAAAACACAAAAAGGAGACAGCCACTTCCTTCGTCATACATATCTAATTACGGCTAATCTCAGCACAGGCTTTCTTCATTTGTCATTATCGTCACACGCTAATCCATCACTGCATCCAACACTGCAATCCAAGGTTAGGCCGGCGCGGTAGACGCGAAACTAAATATCGGCACTAGTAACGTCACTGATCACTTTTACAAAGATACTTCATCACTTTCCTGGTATTCATTTATTATTTAGGGGTCTAACCACGACGATGGTGACACCCTTCTCGGTTAAAAACCCTGTACTCCAATAATGGCCTCCACACACACACCATTCCCGCCAACCACTCTGGCGCGTCTCGACACTCGCTCTGTCAACACGTCACAATCGATTGTACGCCCTATCGACCTGTGCCGAGTGCAAAGTTATAGTAAGGGCCTACGGACCCCTTACACTTCCTAATTCTGCAAATATCTCCCGATTGTTCTTTCTACACGCCATGAACCTTTTCCAGACTCAAAGATTCTCTTCCATAATTCACTAGTGGTAGGCCACAAGTCCCTCACTCTTTCGTTGACAAGTTTACTGACAGATTGTTATTCTCCAGAATGAACTGAAGTTTCCCTATTGCTACACAACTCAATTACTCGTAGACCTATACTCATTGTGCAGTTACGCTCTGTGGTTGGCTTGTCACAGTTGAATTTTGAGCAAAAGGCAATTGTATACCGTTAAACATTCAACAGATTCCATTTTCATAAATAACTGGTTACATATCGTTAGTTGTGGTACTCATTCATTTTGACAGATATTCGTTTCCGAGCCAGCTTCATTTCTTGACTCAGGCCTTCACTTGTGTGCACATTGTTATCCAGAACAGCAGGAATTTCAGGCATTGGCCATCGATTTTAGTCACTTAATACACTCGCATTTTACAACGTAATATCTTAAATTTACACTCAAAGCACCAGGACGTTAGGTCTTTAAACCAGGAGAGACCGTGTATGGTAGTCACACGGGCTGATTGTTCCATAGTCAATAACTCGGGCACCAGACGACTCACTGTACTGGAATGACTTTGTTAAGAGTGGTAGTTTCCGTCGAGTGAGTGAGGAGCAATCTATATTTGTCTGTTAGTAGTGCTAGTTAGTAAATTTTAAAGCATTATAACTACAGTACCTTTTGCTGTTTTGGTGCTCGGATTCTACATACACGCGGCGTATAATTGAATATACACTGAAGAGCCATAGAAACTGGTACACCTGCCTAATATCGTCCAGGACCCCCGCGAGCACCCAGACCTGCCGCAACACGACGTGACAACGACTCTACTAATGTCTAAAGTAGTGCTGTGGGGAACTGACATCATGAATCCTGCAGAACTGTCCATAAATCCTTAAGAGAACGAGGGGGTGGAAATCTCTTCTGAACAGCACATTACAAGGTATCCCAGATACGCTCAATAAAGTTCATTTCTCTGGAGATAGGTGGTCAGCGGAAATGTTTAAACTCAAAAGAGTGTTCCTATAGCCACTCTGTAGCAATTCTGGACGTGTGGGGTGTCGCAATGTCCTGCTGGAATTTGCCGGCCGCGGTGGTCTCGCGGTTAAGGCGCTCAGTCCGGAACCGCGCGACTGCTACGGTCGCAGGTTCGAATCCTGCCTCGGGCATGGATGTATGTGATGTCCTTAGGTTAGTTAGGTTTAAGTAGTTCTAAGTTCTAGGGGACTGATGACCACAGATGTTAAGTCCCATAGTGCTCAGAGCCATTTTGAACCTGCTGGAATTTCCCAAGTCCGTCGGAATGCACAATGGACATGAATGGATGCAGGTAATCAGACAGGATGCTTGTGTACGTGTCACCTGTCAGAGTAGTATCTAAACGTATCAGTGATCCCGTATCACTCCAACTCAATGCGCCCAATACCATTACAGAGCCTCCACCAGCTTCAACAGTTCCCTGGTGACTTGAAAGGTGCATGGATTCATAAGGTTGTCTCCATATCCATACACGTTCATCCGCTCGATACAATATGAAACGAGACTCGTCCGACCAGGCAGCATGTTTCCAGTCATCAACAGTCCAATGTCGGTGTTTACAGGCCCAGACGTAAAGCTTTGCGTCGCGCAGTCATCAAGGGTACACAAGTGGATCTTTGGCTCCGAGAGCCCATATCGTTGATGTTTCATTGAATGGTTCGCAGGTGACACTTATTGATGGTCCAGCATTGAAATCTGCAGCAGTTTGCGGAAATCATGCACTTCGGTCACGTCGATTAACCGATCTAACAACTGCGCGAGACACTTGCCTTGTTTAGTTGTTGCCGACCGCAGCGCCGTATTCTGCCTGTTTACGTATCTCTGTATTTGAATACGCATACCTATACCATTTTCTTTGGCGCTTCAGTGTATTTTGTACGTTCTTCCTAAATCGTTGTGAAACATCGTTAAGCATATTAGCTAAAGTTTTCAAAATGGCGTTTCGGGTTTGCTTGTCACAACCAATGGGGATAGCCGTCACACGGACAACCATCCACGAGAAAGGATTTGCGTTTCAAATTCTGATACCATCCTTCCTCTAATTCTCAGTCCAAAAGAAGTGTGAAAATTGTGTCATGAGTTAGCTATATCTAATAGCCTAGAACTACCTGCAAAATGAACTGAAACTCGACGAGTTGGGGCTGACTGGTTTTCTGGGTTCATGAAGAGACACAATGACATGTCGTAGCAGATCAACCAAATCCTAATAGGTCTACTGCCCTATGTGCTGACACGATAGAAGAAGGAAATAATCAAATTCAAACATTTGAGATCTCTCCGAACCAAATTAATGACACAGAAAAACTGTCTGAGTCCCAGCCTTCTTACAGTGGCTTGGAGAATTTCGGTCAAGGCCTAATATTATTTCTCCGAAAGATGTCGGAATTTTCTCTAAAGCTGGAAAAAGAAAACAACGAAGGAAGTACAACAACACAAAGAGATTCTCCTTACGTACACTCCTGTGAAAAGGGAACTCGAAAGGAAAAAAGCCAATTTCCACAGATCTCAAGAAGTGTATTTTCCCAGCTGAGAAAAGTAAAACTAAAAAGCAGAAACACGAAAAACAATCTCAAAGACCTGGGAATGAGGACGATGACTTTTTGTATTGTATGTCTTGATTCACTTGACAATAGCAGATCATTGGAAATGTGGATACAATGTAAAGACTTAAAAAAATGGGCACACGAGGAATGTACGTCAGGAGATGGCCATTTTGTTTGTCAGAATCTCCAGTCTGATTTTTCAGATTAATTTTGTAGAGTCCTAACAGTTTTTATTATTACAGTTTTCACTGTAGACTGCTGTTGTAAGTCCATGATATTCGCTTTTAAGTCATTTCTTCCTTGTGTATAATGAATTGCTGAACTGTGTATACAATCATCAGAATTATTTTGTTTGCCTTTACTTTATTAGTATTACATAGGATTGTTAGATTTTAATCTTGATTACCCCTTTGGCTTCAAGTAATTTATATGATTAAGCGGATGATTTTTTTTCTTCAAACACGTAGTATTAACATGTCAAAGCAACCCCGACCCCTGTGACAATTCCGCTCCCAGGGACGGTAATCACAGACATTTCGTAATAGAAAAGGCAATGGTAATTTTATCACAATAACTATGAAGTCATAAATTATTTTTGTAAACGTTCTTAAAAATATAGACGAAAAGCTACTTAAGTAAAAGTGTGAATACTTACGTCGGTGACCGCATAAAAAATCTGAAATAAAAAAATATGACTATCACATCTGGTATCCCCTACCTTCTTAAAAAACCACGTCAGAGAATTGTAAGAACACTCGTTAACACTACCGTATGGACAATACTACAACAAATAAAGTTACTGAATCTTAAGTTCTCCTGAGAAACAGCAAAAACTTCACAAACTTTAATTTTCATCTCATAGTGTTACTACAGAAATGGGCCTAAGATAGTACTGGGACGCTAAACTTTAGTAAATTTGACATATTGCGCATAAACAGGCGGAAAGATCCGTTACTATTCTTCTACATCTACATGAATATTCTGCAATTCACACTTAAGTGCCTGGCAGAGGTTGCATCGAACCACTTTCACTATGTTTCTCCACCGTTCCACTCACGAACAACGAGAGAGAGAAACGAACACTTAGATATTGCCGTGTAAGCACTGATTTCTCTTACTTTATGACTCTGCTTGTGCATCAGGAAAGTATTTTTGGGACCATTGCTGTTCATGTTGTATGTGTAAGACCTTGCAGACGATATTAACAACAAGACTATTCGCAAATGACAATGTTTTTTGTAACTAAGTACTGTCTGAAAAAAACTGCACAAATTTTGAGTCGGATCTTGATAAGATTTCAAAAGGGGTGTAAAGATTGGCAACTTGCTTTAAATGTTCAGAAGTGGAAAATAGTGCACTTCACAAAACGAAAAAACGTAATACCTTATGACTTAAAGTTTCAACGCGTCGCAACTTGAATCGATCAATTCATACAAACACCTATGTGTAACACTTTGTAGGGGTATGAAATGGAGTGATCACAAAGGCTCATTTCTATGTAAAGCAAATGGTAGACTTCTGTTTATTGGTGGAGTACTAGGGAAATACAAGCAGTCCACAGAAAAGACTGTCTACATATCACTTGTGCAGCACATCCTACAACACTGTTCAAGGGTGAGGGACCCGTACCAGATAGAACGAGCGGGGGATATTGAACATACACAGAGAATGGGAACAGGGCTGATCACAATTTCGTTTAATTCGTGGGACAGTGTCACAGTGACTCTGAAGAAACTGAACTGTCAGACACTTGAAGGCAGATGAAAGCTATCCACAGGAAAGCTACTTACAAAGTTTTGAGAAGCAGCTTTAACTGATGATACTATAGTTGAATTCTTTTATCTTGGCGGCTCGCGCATGCCCGCCCAGACGCGGGAGATTGCTGCGTTGCCAGTTGCACACGACGCACGCGCCAAGAGAAACAGCGCCATAGTACAGTATAGTTCGCAAGCTTACGTTTAGGGGGGAGCGCGCAGTTTATGAAGTAAAGCCACCACGGCCGCATTAACCCTTTCGCTGCTACAGAGACGTGCTCCCCGCATTCCGCGCTGTGCGCGATTTTGTCACTGCACTGCTCGCCTGTGCTGACACATGGTGTTTCCGACTGCTTTGACACACTTATCATTCGATTCCACAACAACTATTTGGCCCAAAAATTAGATTTTTACACATCTTCTTGACTGATACATTCCCCCCACTTCCTTTGACTGACTGAAGTGCTTTAAAATAAAGCCAAACGCGCCCGGTGTAAATAAAACTTTTATTACAGTCGCGAAAGACGGAATATTTCTCAATATTACATACGACACCTATGTGGTACTTAAATTAAATGAGATATTGTTATACAGTAAATTTTATATGAAATTTAGGTACCTTGTCCACATTTCATTCTCAACATTGTGACAACTAAAATCGACCATACGGAAACTATACGCTATGGACTTTTACCTCTGCAAACTCTTCAAAATTTCGTGCAATGGTTTACTACATTTAATGCTGCACAGTAACTGGGTTGAACATCGAAACAAAATTAAGTCATTTATGGGGGGAAGGTATCAGTCAAGAAGATGTGTAAAAATCTAATGTTTGGGCCAAATAGTTTTTGTGAAATCGAATGATAAGTGTGTCAAAGCAGTGGAAACACCATGTGTCTGCACAGGCGAGCAGTGCAGTGATGACAAAATCGCGCACAGCGCGGAATGCGGGGAGCACGTGACTGCAGCAGCGAAAGGGTTAATGAAGAGACAAAGCACTAGAAATTTCAAAAAACTGCATTCAAACGAATAAAATTCGTGAAGTAAGACACTTCGATATTGTTTTAAAATAAAAAAAAATATTTCACCTCGCACAAGGTTTGAACTCGTTACCTATCACCTTCTAATCCAACACCTTAACCATTACGCTAACGCAGCTCGTCCTGCAAAATGCCTCCATAAGGACTATAACAACAAAATTGTGACAAACACTGTTGGTATGCCTATGAATTACTCGCACTTCGTCGAAGTACAATAGGAAATAAACAATTACCGCTGTTCTTTATTGCGAAAAAGCGGTTCGTGAAATTGATACAAACACCTTTCCTTGCTATCTCCTGAATTAAGAGTCTTATTGCTTGTTTGGTTTAATTAATTAATAGAAAATGAAGCAATTGGCATAAAGAATGGTTTTTCCAAACTTTCAAAAAACAAAGTCTGCTATCAAGACATTGCTTTTGTTCTATTACTTTATTTATGACTGAACGTTTCTAAAACTGAAGACACTCGTCCGTGCTCTGTACTACAGTCGAGATCTGGCAACGTCGTTCTCTGTTCATTGGCTGACTGTATGTTTTGACGGCAGATGCGCAGAACGAACCTAAACTCGGCCGCCAAGATATATGACGCGCACTTTAGGAATACACTGAAACACCCCATGTATCGGTCCCGTAGGGATCGTGAAGATCATACGAGATTAATTACAGTGCCGACAGGGGCATTTAAGCAGTCATGCTTCCCGCGCTCCATATATGAATGGAAAGGGAAGAAGTCCGAGCAACAAGTCCAGTGGGAAATACCCTCTACCATGTATCCATGTTTTTTACAGTGAATGCAATATCCTTTCTTTCAGGAGTGCTAGTTCTGCAAGGTTCGCAGGAGAGCTTCTGTAAAGTTTGGAAGGTAGGAGACGAGATACTGGCAGAAGTAAAGCTGTGAGGCCGGGCGTGAGTCGTGCTTCGGTAGCTCAGATGGTAGAGCACTTGCCCGCGAAAGGCAAAGGTCCCGAGTTCGAGTCTCGGTCGGGCACACAGTTTTAATCTGCCAGGAAGTTTTTTACAGTGGTTTGCAGAGTTTGGATGTAGACGTATATTGTCCTAGGCAAAAGGTTTATGAGTGCGTCTGCAAGAGAGAGAGAGAGAGAGAGAGAGAGAGAGAGAGAGAGAGAGAGAGATAAGTGCGTACATATCCCATATCCCATACATATGGACGCATGTCCATAACCCGCCCTATGACTTGGAAATCCTCAAGTGCCGTTTTGTTAGAGGACGAAGCAAGTATAAATTTTGTAAAGTAACGTGATTTTCGCATCTGTAAAACGCAGTTTGATGCTCCCTAAGAAGGAAATTTAATTTCGAACATTTTTGTCCTTCTCATTTTGACGTACGTCTTATACTCACAAGTTAAGAACACCATCTCGAACGGCTAAAACCACTTAAAAGTGGTTTTAAAATATGGAGATGTGTTTGCTGTACCATCAGTTAAGGCTATTTATCCGTAAAACTTTACGTTTGTGTACAATCGATGTCTGAAGGTTAACGAATCTGAATACTGTAGCAGCACAAATAACTAAGTAGTACGGTGTAACAATCATAACCATCAGATTCACAAGAGTCTTAAATGAGGTAATAGTTGATAAAAACGAAAAATTTGTTTGAAACAATGTATATTAACAAACGCAGCAGTTACATAGTCACATTTCCCAAAACAGAAGTTGCTGTCTTCACTTAAAACTTCCGGGCTGATAGGCCGTGGTCGAAGTATAAAACTGTCTCCTAACGTTTCGTCTCCGACTGCGGGAGACATCATCGGAGGTAAAGCGGCGAACTGCGAAGAGGACTCGAGGAGGCGCTGATTATATAGGCAGTACAGAGGGCGCCACTGTCGATCACGTGGCGTCGGCTATGAGATTGTCTCTGGTAATGCCAACATTCTCGATTGAAAGTAATCGATCGTCACGCTTGCGGTGCAACGCTGACATCCAAATTTTATCCAGTTTAAAGCACCTTCGTCTTTCCTGTTAAAATTATTAAGATGTTTATCAATCTCGATAGCCTCTCTATACAAGCGTGCATCATAATGCGAGGTTTTTGATATGACGCTCGTCTCGCTGAATTTTATTTCATGATCACCTTCCTGGTAAACATGTTCCGCTACGGCCGATTTATCCATGTGACCTAGGCGGCAATTCCTCTTATGTTCGACAAGACGGGTGTTCACACTTCTCTTTGTGGTACCAATGTAAACCTGTCCACAACTACAAGGAATTTTATATACCCCCGGTGTAGCCAAAGGGTGCCGTGCATCTTTTGCCGACCTTAAGAATTCTTTTATTTTCCTAGTAGGTCTGAAAATAGTTTCCACCCCATACTTGCCTAAAACTTTCCCAATGCGATCTGTGACCTTGCTAATGAACGGAAGAAAAACTTTGCCCATGGACGACTGTTGTTCGTCGTTACTCCTAATTCTCTGCCTAGAGTGAAGTGCTCGATCTATATCCTTGCTAGAAAAGCCATTCTTCACGAAAGCTGACCGTAGATGTTCAATCTCATCTTTTAAATAAACAGGTTCACAAAGTTTGTGCGCCCTGTCTACCAAAGTTTTCATTACACCTCTTTTTTGTCTAGGGTGGTGGTTTGAATCTTTGTGTAGATAACGATCAGTATGTGTGGGCTTTCTATACACCTTATGGCCCAACGTTCCGTCCGGTCGTTTAATCACAGACACATCCAGGAAGTTCAATTGCCCATTCCTTTCTGTCTCCATAGTGAACTGGATTTTCGGATTAATGCGAGACGAGCGTCATATCAAAAACCTCGCATTATTATGCACGCTTGTATAGAGAGGCTATCGAGATTGATAAACATCGTAATAATTTTAACAGGAAAGACGAAGGTGTTAAACTGGATAAAATTTGGATGTCAGCGTTGCACCGCAAGCGTGACGATCGATTACTTTCAATCGAGAATGTTGGCATTACCAGAGACAATCTCATAGCCGACGCCACGTGATCGACAGTGGCGCCCTCTGTACTGCCTATATAATCAGCGCCTCCTCGAGTCCTCTTCGCAGTTCGCCGCTTTACCTCCGATGATGTCTCCCGCAGTCGGAGACGAAACGTTAGGAGACAGTTTTATACTTCGACCACGGCCTATCAGCCCGGAAGTTTTAAGTGAAGTCAATACCGGCCGTGAAAGTTTACATTGTATGATCAGAAGTTGCTGTGTTGTCGTATATTCTTCCTTCACTCGTCATCGAAATGAAGACGTCGCGTTTTAATTAATTGATTAAGACACAGTGGAATGTAATAATATGCATACTTGCCAAAGGCAAAATCTGGACATGCTACGTCTTTTTCTCTATATTAGTACTATAGTGGTCCAGTATCAGAAGTCACAGTGATCACATTATCGAGATGTTTAGAATTTTGATGAGGATTAGGTCGAGGGCCTGAATGTAATTAGTGAATGCAGTAATTCCACTCATGACTATGAAAAATATTTATTGCGATTTTAATCTCGACATTTTGCAATTTTCAAGTAGAGAGGTATTGTGAAGCCCACTGTGCAGCGTTAAGTCGTGACGTGCAGGGACGTAATTTCCCAGCAATCTCAATGCAAATGCGTAATGTGATATAAGTATACTCGTGCATCCACTGATCATTTGAGCACGAGCCATGTGATGAGCACTAAAATGCCATTCCGCTTACATAAACATAAAAACTTCATCCAGAATGCAACCGAATGAATAGGTCGAGTTGATAACGTGCTTTTTATAATCCATCCTCTAAGTTGGTCACAGGAGCCAGTGTAGAGTGGGCGTTAATATTCCCCAACGCTTGAAAATTACGAAATGTTGAAACAGCAATAACAATAAATATTTTAACAGCAGTAAACCGAATGACTACATTCATAGAGGTCTTTATCAAGACTTAATTCATTCCGCAGTGTTTTAATCAATTCAATGGAACAGCTTTGCAAAAAGGTCCACAAAAAAATCTCACGCCGTGAGATCAGGCTCACTCGTTAACAACTATAACCTTATATTAAAGGTTTAATACAATAAGTTAGGTATTACAACTTGTGTGTGTGTGTGTGTGTGTGTGTGTGTGTGTGTCCTAAGGCGGCGTAATTCGCAGCGCGCAAATTAGCCCGACTACATTCATCCATTATTTGATAACGAGAACACTTAGAGGCTACCAAAAACTTTACATGTGATTTCAAACCTTTACGAAACTTTTTGTCGCGGATTCCCGCCACCTCCCCTCCCACCCACTTCTTCACAACTAACTCTGTGCGCAACACACTCTGCAGACAGCATCCATGTTTATCACTGAATGTACCAGTAAAATTTCATCGTCGTACGGTACATTGTTCGGGAGGTATGACGGTTTTACACGGGTGTCAGGTTCTATAAGAGGTTGAGAAATAGCCTTATATAGCAATTACCGATGCGATTATATCTATCTTGCTGAAAAATAAAATTTTCGGCATGTTCTCGGAGTTTTGGAAAAAGCAAGGTATATGAGCGTGCGAGCTAGCTGCAGCAGGGAGACCCCTACTGGCAGCCACATGAACCAGCAACTTACAAATGGTGCCAAGTCAGATACCTAATTTCGATGCGTAAGTTAAAATTAACCTTAAGTTTCTATCTTGATTCATGCAGAAGATATATTCTTCTGAAATCGGATTAATTGTTTTGGAACACAGTGTACACTGTTTCGAAGAAATGTTTTGGTTTTTGCGAAATAATACCTAATTTGTGAATCTGCCGGTCATAAATGTCCGTTACACGGTATTGTTCCTTCAGCGACTTATGCTCGTGTAGGGTTCTGTATTCAATATAGGCTAATTTACTATCGATCTTCGTTTATTTCGAAATTACCGGTTTCGGGCAATGTTGCTCATCTTCAGCTCTCATAAACAAAATACAGTTGGGTTCTAATCCTATGTTTACAAAGCTTAAAAATACAAAAGTTGTGTAAACCATATGTCGTAGTTACAAAGCAACATGTAGTAATGAAACTATCACTTCACTGTCATACAATAGAAACATAGTTGCATGCTGTCGCTTTGTATTAACATATCTAAAAGGAATATGATGTGACGATAGCGCCTGTGGCGTAACAGAATGCCCTCTACACGGATTAAAATCGAGCATTGTGGCGCAATGGTTGGATCATTGGTGTCAGATCGGGAGGGTGACACTTCAAACCCGTGTGCGGCCACTCCGATTTGGGTTTTCCGTGATTTTCCTCAATCACTCCAGGCAAATGACGAGACGGTTCCTTTGAAATGGCACGCCCTATTTCCTTGAAACAACCCGAGCTTGTGGTCCGATTCCCTTGACCTTCATGAGGACAGGCAGTTAAACCCCAATCTTCCGTCCTTCGTACTCTGATTAAAATACCGTACCGCTAATGAAATACTTTGTATGTAAAACGTCACTAGCGGCCAATTTCCTAACTCACAAGCATATTTTTGCTATAGGGAAACTAAATAACTATTAAGGGACTTTTAAACATGAGTCTCCTCTCCTTCCCATTGGAGGACGGCAGAGGGAGCTGCGTAAGCGCCAGACCGAAACCAGCGCCATGCTGAGGGTTCCTCCGTTGTGTGAAATTCGAACTGCTCAGTGTGCGGCGGGCCGCCGTTGCGATGGGTTTGCAACATAATATAAGGAGTTCGGATCTCGCGACCTCAGTTTACTGCGAGGCCACTTGAAAAGCTGCAAGTTTATCACATCATGTCGTTTTCTTAATGGATGATTTAAAGTCCTCCATATCTGACTGCTTTTCGTAGTAAACAGAAGGTGGTTTCATCGCAATGCGTTTCTGATCACGACCTCTTGTGTGTATTGCACTCTTTGAATTGCATTGTAAATATGTTGCTCCCATTTTGCTCACATCCGTAATATTGCGTGGAGTAAATTGTTCCATATTTGGTTTTGTTTCATATTAAACAGAAGCTGGTTTCGTCACATGGTGTTCTGTGGACTTTTGTATGGTTGTCGCAGCTTACGAACCCGTGTTTGAATTGCTCGATTTAAACGCGTTGTAAGTGTATTGCTTTTACTCTACTTTATTTTTGTTTGCATCCGTTTTCTTCACTTTCTCGCAGTTAACGGAGAACTCCTTGTTAGTAACTTTTGGCAGAATTGTGTTCAGGTTTATTATACTTGTCACGAAATGGGTATTTAACTCTGCTCTTAATGCTGTTTCTTGCTATTGAGAGCCATGCATTTCACATTGATTTGCAGAGTATGGGTGTAGATGTAGATGAGTAGTCTCGGTGACTAGAGCATTCTTTCTTGCAAAAGCAGCAGTAGTTACCCAAATTTATTCAAACATTATTAACAGTAACTACAAACCACACATTGTAGGAGAAATCAATATACTAGGGTCATCCTCTGACTCCGATGAAAATCTCGGAGACAATCGTTAAACGCGAGAAAGAACTAAGAACGGATGCGAACAAAAATAACATAGAAGATAAGTAATATACATATAGTGTATTTAAATAATGGAATTCACACATGGATTCGTAAGTAGTAACAAACAGATATAAGTCCACAGAATATCACGCAACGAAACCAGCGTTTTTTTTTATGTGAATCAAAAACAAGTATGGAATCATTTACCCCACTCAATACTGTACAGTGGATGTGAGCCATAGTTAAACTGAATATGAGCAACGTATCTACAATACAATTCAAAGAGTCCAATAGACACAAGAAGGTCGTAATCAGGAAGAGAATGCGATGAAATCAGCTTCTGTGTCATGTCATATCAGATAATTTGTAAGTCGTCATTTTTTCTGTATTCTGTTGATGCTTGGTTCTCCACGAAATTTGACTGCAAAACTGTTTATTTGTAAAATTCAATATTGTAATTTCGACTGTATGGCCATCGTCAAACGGGAATTAATTGTGCTTTAGCAATAGTCAAAATTTAAAATGATCATGATGGATGGTACCAGGTGGCTCAGGTGGCTATAATTAAATGTGCAGCTACCCACGGAGATCCAGTGTGGGCTGAAATTATCGAATGGCAGCGAAATTTGGTAGATACTTTAATGTGTTAATGCGGAGCCGACTCTCACTCAAACAAAAAAAATAAAAATTGTCCCACTTTGGGCCGCGAGGTGCATATTTGGTGCTATACAAAATGTCATCAACGTCTATGGTGCTCATAATGGACAAACTATGTAAGCAGCAGTTAATAATAAAATCAGCATATGCGTTTCTCATGTATTTGATCTTTTCTGCCCAAGTTTTTCTTCTAATCCATTACATATGGAATCATTTCTATACGTCTTTCTTGCATTCACAGCGCCATGTTTGCACCTGGTGGCCAAAATTGGAACTTATTTTTGTCCACTGTAAATCGGTTCCGCATTAATGCATTAGAATATCTACCAAGTTTCATGTGATACGATAATTACAGCCCACACTGAACGTCTCTCCGTAGCTACACTTTAGTTGTAACCACGTGGTAGAACAGACACACTTCCATTCATTTTACTCGGTTTTAGCCCTTTGATGTGGAGTACTTCCGTTTACAGCTCAAATGTCACGTTTTAGCTATTAATTAGACTTGTTATGGCACATCAGGGGGTATAGAATAATTTCATTTGGTCTGATAAACATGTTGTTGTTGTTGTGGTCTTCAGTCCAGAGACTGGTTTGATGCAGCTTTCCATGCTAGTCTATCCTGTGCAAACTTCTTCATCTCACAGTACCTACTGCAACCTACATCCTTCTGAATCTGTTTAGTGTATTCATCTCTTGGTCTCCCTCTACGATTTTTACCCTCCACGCTGCCCTCCAATGCTAAATTGGTTATCCCTTGATGCCTCAGAATATGCCCTATCAACCAACCCCTTCTTCTAGTCAAGTTGTGCCTCAAATTTTTCTTCTTTCCATTTCTATTCAATACCTCTTCATTAGTTATGTGCTCTACCTATCTAATCTTCAGCATTCTTCTGTAGCACCACATTTCGAAAGCTTCTATTCTCTTCTTGTCTAAACTATTTATCGTCCACGTTTCACTTCCATATATGGCTACTCCATACAAATACTTTCAGAAACGACTTCCTGACACTTAAATCTATACTCGAAGTTAACAAATTTCTCTTCTTCAGAAACGCTTTTCTTGCCATTGCCTGTCTACATTTTATATCCTCTCTACTTCGACCATCATTAGTTATTTTGCTCCCCAAATAGCAAAACTCATTTACTATTTTAAGCGTCTCACTTCCTAATCTAATTCCCGCAGCATCACCCGATTTAATTTGACTACATTCCGTTATCCTCGTTTTGCTTTTGTTGATGTTGATCTTATATCCTCCCTTAAAGACAATGTCCATTCTGTTCAGCTGCTCTTCCAGGTCCTTTGCTGTTTCTTACAGAATTACAATGTCATCGGCGAACCTCAAAGTTTTTATTCCTTCTCCATGGATTTTAATACCTATTCCGAATTTTTCTTTTGTTTCCTTTACTGCTTTCTCAATACACAGATTGAATAACATCGTGGAGAGGCTACAACCCTGTCTCACTTCCTTCCCGCCGCGGTGGCCGAGTGGTTATAGGCGCTTCAGTCCGGAACCGAGCGACTGCTACGGTCGCAGGTTCGAATAGTGCCTCGGGCATGGATGTGTGTGATGTTCTTAGGTTAGTTAGGTTTAAGTAGTTCTAAGTTCTACGGGACTGATGACCTCAGATGTTAAGCCCATAGTGCTCAGAGCCATTTGAACCATTTTGAACTCCCTTCCCAGCCACTGCTTACTTTTCATGCCCCTCGACTCTTATAACTGCCATCTGGTTTTTGTACAAATTGTAAATAGCTTTTCGCTCCCTGTCTATTACCGCTGCCACCTTCAGAATTTGAAACAGAGTATTCCAGTCAACATTGTCGAAAGCTTTCTCTAAGTCTACAAATGCCAGAAACGTAGGTTTGCCTTACCTTAATCTATTTTCTAAGATAAGTGGTAGGGTCAGTATTGCCTCACGTGTTCCAACATTTCTACGGCATCCAAACTGATCTTCACCGAGGTCGGCTTCTACCAGTTGCAGTGTTACGTGGCTTTATGCTTAATTACAGATTTACTATTTTATCAGTTGATTTGTTTTCACCACGTAACGCCCGCTGTTTACGTCCTTCTTCGTTGCTGAGCGATGGATCACTTTTCCTTCTGACACCGCAACTCTTCCTTTCCTATATCTTAACTACTTTTTATCTATATAAATGATGAACTGTTGGTTTTGCCGTTTAACAACTTTTTAATAACTGTGGAAGTATTACAGGCATCGGGTCCCACGTAATGTGTCACCCGCCTATACGTTTTACAGGAGCCTTTCAAGACTCCATCGATCTGTTTACAAAGAGAAAGCAGAATACCTCTTCCCTTCATGTTGTCCAACAACGACCTAGGAAGCTCGACGCCCTCGCGGCCCAGGCTCTTCCATGGCTCGCGGAAGTTTGCAGCATTCGTTTTATTCCTTGCCCACTTGCCGCTACGTCGATCTTTCGTGGTGAACGTTGGGCAACGTCTTCCACGTTATCTGCAACATAAATAAACTTTCTTCCCACAGTATTTGTGAAAACCCAAAAACAAACTTAAAGAACATAATAATAATAACTGTTCTTACAATTATTCGTATAAGCCTTGGTCGATTTAATGAGGGGTGGGACAGGCCTAAGCCTTGTGAAACCACACAAAAATGGTTCAAATGGCTCTGAGCACTATGGGACTTAACATCAATGGTCATCAGTCCCCTAGAACTTAGAACTACTTAAACCTAACTAACCTAAGGACATCACACAACACCCAGTCATCACGAGGCAGAGAAAATCCCTGACCCCGCCGGGAATCGAACCCGGGAACCCGGGCGTGGGAAGCGCGAACGCTACCGCACGACCACGAGCTGCGGACTGAAACCACACAGTTTTTCCATTCGTCTGTAAAGAATTCGTGTTAGTATTTATAAACATGTACTACTTTTGAAATTAGGTTGTGGCTGGAAAGCTAACTACTTTCCTCTAGCGGCTGTATTGTGCATACACCCCCTGTACGCCATTTATCCGTGTTCTACAGTTGCTGAGCGTTATGACATCCGGCATCGTCGTGAAAGGCGTGACGAACTTCACAATGCACGAGTCTAGACTGACGACAAAGGGAGACGACGGTCTGCAGTTGGACGCCGCTGGCGCCGTATCCGTCTCGGACAGCCAGCTGAAGTCGGGGGGCGCAATCCAGCTCGCCGTGCCGTCCGGCGCCACCTTCAGGTTCGTCAACAACGTCTGGAAGAACTCGTCCTTGCTGGTAGTGGGTCAGCAGCTTCTGCAGTCCGGCGCTGCTTTCGACGTGACGAACAACACGTTCCAGTGCGCCTGCGACCCCGCGCTCGACGCCGTGCTCCGCCTGCCCATGGCCGCCGCGCTGCTCGACAACAACCGGTGCGACGAGAGCCTGTGCGGGCAGCCGGTGCCGATGCGCGTACTCGCCAGCTGCCACAGCCCCAGCGAGAAGCAGGCCGCCTGCGAGGCCGCGCTGCCAGCCGCCGCCGCCACCGCTGGTACAGCCTCCGCACCGCCCTCCACCACTAACCGTACGGTGTCGACCACGCGCGCCGTCACCGTGTCGCCGAGGGCGGCCAAGCCGCTCAGCCCCGGAGGCAACAACACGGCCGCCGCCATCGCCGTCTCCGTGACCGCCGCACTCCTGCTGACCGTACCTGCTGCCGCGGCCCTTGCTCTGTAGCCAGTGGACTTAGCTCACAGGTTGCCACGGCCAACAACCGACGTCTACTCGTAGTGATGAAGGCGCCGACCACCCTACTTTGTGGCCAACGTCGCTCTAGCTTGCCGCTGCAGCTCATCTGTCACAGGTGGCGAGCGGTGGTACTGTGGAGCCGATCGACTGTGTCAACCTGGCGACATTCTGGGCTGTAGAGTATCTCTCACTCCGATATCGGCCCACTGGAGAATCAGGTCTCTACTGTCAAACTGGCTAGTACCCCATGTACATAAATCACTAGTTGCCTCACTACAGAACTGATTAAGTAGGCCCGCCAGTTGCCGTAACATAGATAGTCTGGTAGTAAATTTGAGAACAGTACCTGTCCGAAAAGACGCTGGAAACGAGATGTTCCTCTGTGTTCCCAGGTAGTGCACCAATCGATGGTCGCCTGCGCGAATTTCCGCAAATACTTAAGAGAACGCCGACAGTACAGTGGTGTGCGTGTAATAATGCGAGTGGTCTACATCTACATCTACACTCCGCAAGCCACCCAGCGGTGTGCGGCGGAGGGCACTTTACGTGCCACGGTCATTACCTCCCTTTCCTGTTCCAGTCGCGTATGGTTCGCGGGAAGAACGACTGCCGGAAAGCCTCCGTGCGCGCCCGAATCTCTGTAATTTTACATTCGTGATCTCCTCGGGAGGTATAAGTAGGGGACAGCAATATATTCGATACCTCATCCAGAAACGCACCCTCTCGAAACCTGGACAGCAAGCTACACCGCGATGCAGAGCGCCTCTCTTGCAGAGTCTGCCACTAGAGTTTGCTAAACATCTCCGTAACGCTATCACGCTTACCAAATAACCTTGTGACGAAACGCGCCGCTCTTCTTCGGAAGGGCAGCAACAGGTAGTGTACCACGTAATGTACCAGTTAATAGCGCCATTCGTCCAGGCCTGTCCGTAGGGTGCGCTTCGGGCAGTGCGTAGCACAGTAAGTGTTGACTTTCTTATTACTCTAGGTAAAGTGGCGGTATGTAGCCGTTGCAGTGCGCATTGTAGGTGGCACAAAGCAAACTCGTCAAGGATTACGTCAAAAAGCGATGAATATCGTTTTCCGAGTGCAAAAAGTTTTCTACGGAGTCTCAGAAGCAGGAACAGTGGCCCAGTGTGCGCTTACCCTAACACTAAAGTACTGGGCGAGACAACTGTTACGGTAGGATAAAGACACAGAACACACTGGTGGCGCTGTAAAGTATTCTCTCTCTCTCTCTCTGGACAGAACGCTCCATCCACATGCCTTCTTACTTGCACACCACTGAACTCGATGTCCTTCTGGGTATGAGTGCCGACCTGGAAACACGGCACAATATTCTGTGAAGACCTTCTAAGGCTCGCGAAAGTTTTCTGGACCCTACTACCAAGACAATCTTACCGAGTACTGTGCTTTCCGGCTGTAAAGCGGAGATGTTGATTCCATTTTATCCACAATACTTCGACGACCGGCCCAAAGCCGCCTCCATCAGCTGCCGCAAGCTGTCCTATGCGTAATCGCCGTACGGGTTTCAGCCAGACCAGTGTTCACGCAAAGAGTACACATAACAAAGCTCACAGCACCCGAAGCAGACGACTGGGTCAGTCACTGAATTATTTTGCATGAAACGGAATAAACAGTTAGCTGTTCATCCAAAAGCATATCATTAATCAATCACGACAGGGACACCTAAAAGAACACGCAGTCTTCCCTTCCCATTTATATATATTCTGAACCCTCAGCTCTGCTCCCGCGAATCTTTGAATTAAAGTAAATTCACAAGCCTGCAACCGCAACCCAATTTGATAAACAAAACATTTGTTCACCAGTTGTCCACAGGAAGTATGTCAATAAAAAGCGTACTTTCACCACACAGATTCATATGATATGTGACTGGTGCTTGTCTCACTAAAGGACACGATTATCGCATTAGCAGTATCGTGATGCCAAGGTGGAATCAACAACTGCACATCGCTTCACAATTTGTCAGTCGTGGCAGTAAATTCAAAGGTGCGATTGCACTCATGAAACAGTCGAGAGCGCAGTGCAGTTTCCTGACACTGAAAGGTTAGTGGTTTTGTAAGAAATTTCACGTTAATGTTGCAGACTCTACTGACGCCGCTAGAGATTTCGCAGAGCTGTAGTGTCATGCTAGTGTGATAAGGAATGTGAGCAGCCTGCCAATATGCTGATTTTAACGAGTGACAAGTATAGGACGTGTAATTAATTGTGATGTGACACAATTAAACTTATCCAACCACGTTGTAAATAGTTCCCCTTGTAAGGACTGACTGAACACTGTGAATTTTCTTACTGGCACTGAAAATCAAGATTCCTAGTGAAGTTTCTTCAATAAAATTATACGTTACGTCTGTTGTACGTCACTATTTTTTATAAATATTCGTAAGTATTAATTATTTATATATGTGTCTGTACGTAAAAATAAATTATCAAATAAAATCTTCATATTTCGTTGTTATTAAGAGTCATTTCCTGGTAAAAATGTGTTCAAACATTACGTATGGCTTGGAAAGGAGGATATGCAACGAGGAAAGGTAAGCAATGGTTATACATTAGCGTGAATATCTCCACAAAAACAAGTGTTTTATATATTTAGCAAAGAATTTTCACCAGAATGAGATTTTCACTCTGCAGCGGAGTGTGCGCCGATATGAAACTTTCTGGCAGATTAAAACTGTGTGCCGGACCGAGACTCGAACTCGGGACCTATGCCTTTCGCGGGCAAATGCTCAACCATCTTTTTTTATCTCATTTTGTTCTACATATTTCGTTGAATTCGTTCGTGGCGGACGTCCGACGACACCCGTTCAGGTTGTTCGTTGATTCGTTGACTCAGTTTTTGTATTAACAGAGGGTAGCTAAACCCTCTGACCGAACACGCCGAGCTACCGTGCCGGCTACCATCTGAGCTACCCAAGCACGACTCACGCCGCGTCCTCACAGCTTCAATTCTGCCAGTACCTCGTCTCCTACTTTCCAAATTTCACAGAAGCTCTTCTGCGAACCTTGCAGAATTAGCACTCCCAGAAGAAAGAATATGCGGAGACATGGCTTAGCCACGCACACTCCTCCGCAGAGTGAAAATCTCATTGTGGAAACATCCCCCAGGCTGTGGCTAAGCCATGTCTCCGCTCATCCTTTCTTCCGGGAGTGCTAGTTCTGCAAGGTTCGCAGAAGAGCTTCTGTGAGGTTTGGAAAATAGGAGACGAGGTACTGGCAGATCTGAAGCTGTGAGGACGGGACGTGAGTCGTGCTTGGGTAGCCCAGATGGTAGAGCACTTGCCCGCGAAAGGCAAAGGTCCCGAATTCGAGTCTCGGTCCGGCACACAGTTTTAATCTGCCAGAAATTAATTTTCCCCAGCTTTGAATAGGTAGGTTATTCAATGATAGTGAAGAACAATGAATTAGGGCACTAATGTTGCAGTTGTCTTTGCACTTTTGTTGCTAGTAAAGGTTAGCCTCTTGCTGAAGTTAGAAAATAAAGTAACAAAGACGCCGTTTGGGTGCTGTTTTAAAGGACTGAATACTCGAGTGTCTCGAAGCAGGTCAGGCACGAACCGTATCGCAGCAGGTTTCATGCCAGTTGTTTGATGATATGTCCGAGACGCAGAAAATGTTCGTCCTAGGTTAGGTACAATTGTGAGATGGCAACGTCACGAAAGTGCTCAACCCAGTTACCATTCTCGTCCGCCCAAAAAATCAACTGGTAGTTCTACTCCACTCGAAAATGTCTCAGCTGTTGCGCGGGGTGTCTGTATCTGTTCTGACACGAATGTTAGTGACAGAAATTATACAGCCCGGATTTAATTATCATACTGCTGTTCACAAGCCACTATTTCTCCTCCTCTTTTCTTCCTTCGTGTGTGTCTGCCTGGAGCAAGCCATTCTTGCTGACGCCATTTCTGCGGCTTGTTTGTCGTACATCTGAAGGGTAAATGTTTGTTTTGAGTATCTCCACAGTGTGTCCCAGTTCAAATGGTTCAAATGGCTCTGAGCACTATGGGACTTAACATCTTAGGTCATCAGTCCCCTAGAACTTAGAACTACTTAAACCTAACTAACCTAAGGACATCACACAACACCCAGCCATCACGAGGCAGAGAAAATCCCTGACCCCGCCGGGAATCGAACCCGGGAACCCGGGCGTGGGAAGCGAGAACGCTACCGCACGACCACGAGATGCGGGCGTGTCCCAGTTCCGTTAGGGCTGTGGCTGTGGTAAAAAAAAGTTATAGATTCTGTTCACAAAATCACTGTATTTATTTCAAATGGTCTACCCCTGAGTCAATACACAGCTGAAATCATTTTAAAATGTTTTGAAACAGTCATTGTTGTCCTTTTTGGAACTGCAGTACTGAAGTACAATTTTGAGGAATGTCTTTAATTGCGTCTTAACGGTGTCCTTTCATTGCCAACTTCAATTTGGGCAACAACCCGAAGTTGGCTGGGGCTAAATCCGGTGAATACGGCGGAAGGTCCAGGTCTGTGATCCGTTTGCTGGCCAAAAACTTGGCCGCGATCTTCGCTTTGCGGGCTGAGACCTTATGACAGAGCGACCATGAACCTGCCTCTCGGTATCTGGGTCGAATTAGACAAATTCTCACCCACAAACACAAAACTAAGCACAAAAGTTGATGTTTCCCAACTGCTCCACCGCCATTTTCCGATGATGTCAGACACGTACTGTTACTTTGGGGGCCAGGACAGCTACTCTTCGACCTTCTACACGGCTGTTGTTGAAACTTCAAAGATCGTTACGCCGCGACTCGCCACGAGATTGGTGTTTCACTTTTGATATGCAGTGGTAGATCCAAGTTCCAACCACAGCAACAACTCGGTATACGGCAATGGTAGGACGTTAGAGAAGATAAATTTCTTTGCCAACATTGCTAATAATAACCTTTATTCTCGATAACCGGTTTCGGTAATCAAAGTTACCATCTTCAGATCTGGAAAGGACTTACACGGTGTGACTATACACAAAACAAGGTAATATAAGATATCAAGTATAACCAAAAGAATAGAACCACAAATAAATGAAGACATGGGCGGAAAAACTGGCTAACTCTCAAACGTAAAAACTTATAGATAAGTGCTGCCATCTGTTGCTGGATGCAGGAACTATCAAAATTGACATTGGTCTCATCTCTAAATATAACGTTAGGGTGTAATACAACGCAGAGAATTTCTTGCGTCTCGCTAGATATGATTTCTGTAATGTCAAAAATGGGCTAACCTTCCGCTACTCTCCGGGGTGGGTTGAGGGGGCGCTCGACATCACGGTCATCAGCGTTCTGACGAAAAATCAACAGGAACTCTCATGGGCGGGGACGAAGGCTGTCCCCACATGCAGAGCAGTTTATAACATACTAAAGTCTGCCGCCCTTCCCCACCAGTTTAGGGATGAGGCCTGATAGTTCACAAAATTTCACCACTCTGTTAACATACAGTGGAAAGAAGCTGAATAGCTGAGTAGCAGAATAGCTGGTACTGTGCCATATATTAAAGAGACAACAGATAATTAACCGTAATTTACAAAGGTCTGGGGGACGAGGTAGACTATATTGGAATTAATAAAAGTGTCAACTCGAAATATAATCCCAGTGTAATATGTAATAGTAAGTACTTTACGAACGTAGGGACATTCAGTACAGAATAAAAATACCGGTAGTGAACATGGGGGATGTAGAAGTGGGAAACGTTGACGGAGTGTGAAAAATCAGTGGATATTATCGAATGAGGGAGTTTAATGCTTAGAAATGGCACAAAAAAAGTTGAGAAGAGGAAGCGAACAGTGGCAAAGAGTATAAGGGTGTAGTGGAAAATGCAAAATCACGAGATTCAGATTAAGACTATGCGATAAAATGCTTCGATATTGTACCTACACGGGATAAGTTTTTTCGTGATTTCCGAAAACTAAGTAACAATGATCTTCTAGATTCTTATATATGTGAATATGAATCCTGTCAAGTGGAGATACAATGATGATCCAGAGAGGAGTAGGCGGCAGACAACTAACATCTATAAGGTTTCTGGAGGTAAAATAGACGTTCCGATTTGTTAGAAAGGTTGTCTAGCAATCTTCAGTAGAAGCAATGAACACCTGTCTCATGTGATCCAACAAAAGGAAACATCTGAGACTCCTGAAGTTAGTTCCTGTGTTTCCTGTGTCCCGTTTTAGCTGGCCGGACATCCCCGGTATCCGGCCCGCCAAATATTTGAGGTTGTACCTATACTGCCGATAATTGAGTTTCGAGGCCTATCGCGACATTGGCTCTGCTACTCGTTACAAGACTACATAACTAAACTTATTATTGCGCCGCTTGAAATAACAATGCGTTGACATACTCTACCTCTGTTACGTCTTGCAGTAATAGTGTTGCTAACAATGATTTTGAGATTTCGTTAACTTTGCAGGACGCTTTCATGAAGAATGGGCAGTGACAAACTTTTTTGTCGGTGAAATTCGCCAGAATAAAATAGGTCAGAATTTCGGTCAGGTACGTCCACCATTCAAAATTATGTAATTAAATAAAAATCGTAGTTTGTTTCAGTGCTAGCTATTCCCACAACCTTAGATTTTTGCGATTTCATCTTTCCTTTAGCCTTACATTACGGTGATCATGGAGTGCTAGGGTGCTTTAATCCCACTAGGTAGATCTTGGCCCTTATGACTTCGTGGAGGAGTCAATGTGGCCCGCGGACTAAAAAGTTTGGAGACGCCTGCATTAGACAACAAAACACACAATGATAGATTTACGTGTAACATTACATTAAAAGCCAAATATTTTATTTAACGTGGATAAGCGGGTGAGACCGCCTGCATATTATAACTTTCGTATTAAGCAATATTAGGGAATAAGCCAGCTAAATAGTGTGACGTTCGCAGTTAAAAAGCGCTCCTTTCCCTGCTACGTGAAGTTAAAAACGGTACAGTTATACGAGATTCGGAAATACAAAGGCGAATCGGTCAACAAGTTGGTTATGCTGGTCCACAATACACAGCTCCAGATAGTCGAATGTCTGAACTGTCACTGAAAGATGTGTAGCATTGGTAGGCGTCTCTATAATCTTATACTCTGTTCCATCCAACTGATGGGAAGAATCAGTAAATTCAATGAACCAATCTATCGTTGAGCAATGTGTTCATTGCAATGTTACACCCAACGCTGATTGTACCGATAGCGGGAATATTCACTGTCTGATCAGATTTGTAAAATTTACTGGGATCCGTCTTCGAAACCTATTCTTTTTTGAAACCCAATGGTGGGCCTATTGAACCTTTCTGCTTAAAGTCAGCCGATGCATTTCAGATGTAAGTGAACTGATATTTGCACAGAGCTCAATCCTTTTTCCAGACCGTTTTAAAACTTCGATTACATCGTCAATATCGCATGCACAAGGTTCAGTTTCCACAATTTCGTTTTTACCGTTACACTTTATAAATGGTTCAAATGGCTCTGAGCTCTATGCGACGTAACTTCTGAGGTCATCAGTCGTCTAGAACTTAGAACTAGTTAAACCTAACTAACCTAAGGACATCACACACATCCATGCCCGAAGCAGGATTCGAACCTGCGGCCGTAGCGGTCGCTCGGCTCCCGAATGTAGCGCCTAGAACCGCACGGCCACTCCGGCCGGCTACACTTTATACAGTTTATTGTCGGCCTCTATGATATTTGGAATGGTGGTGTATGTATCCACACCATTCAGCGTTCTACTCCAATCTCCAATGTTTAAATTAGTTGGTGAGAAGTAATTCACGTCTAGTACAGACGATCGTTCTTTTCAAGTCATGGCATCTAAACATCAGCTGGTGAGCGCATGCTTAAAACACATCCTTACATATAATTCGTAAACGCTAGGAGGAACATGATGCATAGATGACCACACAGGAATGTATTCAACTTTTGGTAGCGTAGAAAATTGTAGATCACGTGTCCTCGTTGTAATTTTTCTGGGGGTTGCAGTCGAAATAGTAGACGTTATTTGTATTTCTTTTTTTAAAATATACTGCCCAGTTAGTTACAACAGATTCTCCTGCTAAATCCAGATTCACAATTCCGCATTTTCCTGATTTCCACACAGTCTTCAGTAATGTATACCTCACAAACACACCTCAGAATTTCGGAATGTTGAATTTCTTCTTAACAAACTTAAGCAGATCTGTATTTTTATGCACCCTGTCTGGTAAGACTGCTTGGTGGCCCTTTTTTGTTTATGAAAAGACAGTTTCTTTCTTGTATGGTTTCAAGTATAGCCCTTTTCTAATGACTCCTGCCTCCATCATGCGGTTATATCTTCTATCTTCGTGCCTCCTATAGTTGCTTCTGAGAGTTTTTTGCTTTCCTGACAGTCTTGGCATTAGCTATAGCCTTGCCCGCTGCTTGCCTCCATGGCGGCCGCGTGTAAACCAGACTTTGCCGCCAACCCCCCCCCCCCTCCCCCCCCCCCCAAAAAATATTAGTATTAAAGACTTGTCCTTCGCATTTTCCTGATATAGAATGTTTTTAATAATAATTTTTACAAACAGAAAATCAATTTACACACTAATTCACTAGCTATTACATAAAAATGAGAATCACTGTTAGGAAATTTAAGAATACTTTAATTCTAGCTTGTTTGCTGACTAGAGTGGAAGTTTCTTCGACACATACATATACACACACAAACTGAACTTTTCTCGCTTTCCTAAACGCGAAAAGTCTAGTATCTAAATTGCCTAAGATCTCATGTTCTATTGAAATAACAGCCAAATTTGGAAGCCTCTGCTAATGCATTACGATCTTACATAATTTTTAATTTCGAAAATGATCTTTCACCGGATGCAACTGTCACTGGCAGAGTAAGAAATATTCTTAGGACTATTGCTGTGTTGGGAAAAGTTGATATTAAATAATTTTTGAAAAGATATTGAAGAATCGTATTATGGTTCACAAAGACTGATTTTCTAGAAAATGGAACCTTAAAGCGTCGATTTCATTGTGCAAATAAGTACCGTCAATGTCGGTTTCATTCCTTGAATGGTCTTTAAGTTTCATATGCAAATCTTTACAATTTTTCATTAATTCTTCTTTAGGGTAACTAAATAATGCACAGCTAAAAATACCAAAAATTTCTAAACTTTTTAACTGTTCAAATCTGTTTGTTAAGGAAATCATCTGCTCTAGAATTCGGAAAAAGACTCTACTTTGAAATTCATTTTGGGGTCTAACAAAACTTCGTCATGATGTTCATACAGAAACTGATTCGGTTTTCTTCTTGGGCGAAGTATATTTACTAGAGGGGAAACTTGCTTCGGCCTTTAGTTTGTTTGCCACATTGGTAGCTTCTTTTAAAACTCTTTCAAAGTTTTCATGTGTGCGATATTTTGTGAATTTCTCAATCAACCTCTTTAACAAATTGATGCATATCTGTATTAATTGACGGGTTTTGCAACATTGTACTTAAAGAATTAATTTCGCTCAAAACATCGTGTCAGATTACAAGAAAACAAATGAACTTATAATTATGAATTTTTAAATCTAGTGACTTCGCTCTGTGAGTGGTGGTACAATCCCAACTAGAAGCAGCTTCTGATATTTCCAACAGAGCATCAAATACATTTTCTGTGCAGGACCGTAAGGGTATTGATAGCTTCAATTCTGCTAGACCATCTCGTAGCACTTAAAACTTTTAGCTTTAGATCTGGTAAATGTCTGCAAATGATTGACCACCTAATTGTTGATGATGAAAGGAAGACGTAAATTTCTCGAATTATGTCGAAGAAGTTGATTGTCTCGTGAGAAATATTTGCTGCATCGTTTACCACTAAGTTTAAGCTATGCGCTGAGCATGGGACGTAAAATGCACGCTTATTGATATCCAAAATTCTTTTCAGCAGTCCGCTATGTTTTCCACGAGTGTTAGAGCCATTATCATAATCTTGTCCGCGCAAATTTTGAATGTCTAGGTTCAGTTCAGAAAAATTCAAAACGAAATTTAACAAACCCTCACCAGTTGAACTGATAATTGGGCAGAAACCAATGAAATGTTCACATCTATCTACTTTCTTGTCTGTGTTATTTAGATAAACATGCCTTAATATTACTGTTATTTGTTTTGTATGGCTTGCATCTGAGGTGCAGTCTAATTTGATGGAAAAAATATTTATATTCTTTTACTTTCTTCAAAATATGTTTTTGTATCACTGTGCCCAGTAAATCAATAATTTCATTTTGAAAGTGATCTCCTGAATAGTGGGCCATACCCATCCGACTTGAGTCAGATTTTGATTCAATTCAGTGAAAATGTTTCCGCATAACTGAATCAAAAGATGCCAGCATTTCAACTGCTTTTAAAAAATTTCCATTTTCGTGTTCATATATTTTTTTGGAAGAACTGCGAAAAGCCAGACATTGTCGCGACAAAAACTTAATAACAGCAATAATCCTTTCTAGCACATCACACCAATGTTTTTTTCCTTCTCTATTACTCTCAGTTGCATCTGGTTTACAGTGTTCTTTGTTTGTAACATATTATTCAACTGTACCCATGACTTCACATTTTCATTGTGGGAGGCACTTGCTTCGTGTCTTTTCAGAGTCAATGATAAATGCTGCCAATCTGCAAATCCATTCATATCAAACAGACTACTTACACTTTTGCCAAACATTTTACAACAGAAACAATACACTGAATCCTTTAATAAAGAATAAAGAAGCCAGTCTCTTAACTTTTTCGCAACAAATTAACAAATAAATTTTCCCGGCGCATAAGTGACTATACTCAGAACGTGGTTGATAACGCTACGCAATGTCTCTTAATTTTTTACGAAGTGTTTATTAGTTTAGGTTACAATTGGCAACAGAGCCAGTAAGGCGGAGCCAATTAATCTATCTAAATAGGAAACCACTTTTATGTATGTTACTGTAATACGGACTGTATTTACTGTACTGTTTTAACATTAGTAAATAGTGTAGGCAATTTGTTGAAAAATGTGGATTCGCTTTTGGCTGACGTTGCATCCATATTCGGTTTAACAGTAAAACTATTGGTGATGTACTGGAGATGATATGCAACCAGTAAAAAACGCGACAAAATGTTTCTCTGTTGTTAATCGTCTGTTACGGAAGCCACATCTCCTTGAATGCGCTGCTACATCATGAGGTTATAGCCAGTGGCGGCGATCGTATGTTACTGTGCACAGGGGCGTATATAACTAGGGGGGGGGGGCAGGAGCTGGTCCCTCCCACCCCGAAATAATGAATATAAAGAGAATGGTACGGTATTCGAATTATGTTAATGAATGATGCGTGAAGGTATCGCCGCGGTAGACAGTCATACTTCACTGTATTGGTGAAGGGCGTTGGGTTGTTAGTGGTGTTAAGTTCGTGCCAGTTCGGGTTGATTCGCTCCGAGTCGTGTTCCGTCCGGCCACTTGCGCGTATGCGGACTGTTCTACCACGTTCGGAATAAAGGCCAGTTCACACTATCCCTCTCCGCTCCTGTTTATTTGCGTTCCTTTCAGCGTCCGTACCCGCTCAGAAAATGGTGTAGCATTCAGGCTACCTTCCGTCAACGTTCCGTAAGTTGACGTGACAGATTCCTGTTTCCCATCGTCCAGCTGTTTTTGTATGACGTGTACATGTATAATGGATTTAAAATACCATTTCATACCGTAAGCGCAAGGGAATATATCAAAATACTCGTTAAATCGCGTCGATTCCATTTTGCTCCAAGTCAAAAACAAACTTGATTGTTTATCAATATTCATCGTTCGAAACACAATATTTGTCTTTAGGCAATTGTAAAAATGTAAACTGATTTCTCCACAAGGAACCCCTGAAAGAGGTTTTAAGAGATACTGTTCAAATGCCGTATATCTTATCCCCATCTGAGCTGAAGTTATGTTTGAGACAAAAAGTTTAGTGATTAAGTTCTGTTAGTTGAAGTATCTCCACATCAGCAGCTTAAATCGCATTTTCACTATTTTCATTTGGATAAGTGTTAGAAGAGACATTCTTAAAATCTTGACTAATGTTTGAAATATAGTATTATTGCCTCGCTATGTTGGTTCTCCAGCGACTCGCTTAGTTTCCTCGACGCTGTTATAATCACAAGATGCCGACTACCATGACAACGTAAGGTACTTACTGAATTCCACGTTGACGCGCTAGTCGGCATCTTGTAATTATGAAAGCGGAGAGGAAACGAAGCGAGCTGCTGGACAACCATCATAGCGAGGCAATAATGACCCAGATCTTTTCATCATCTGGTTTTTTTAAAATAGCTATGTATTTTATGATTTCATGTGAACAATTAAAAAGCTTGATCTCGGTAAAGTGAAAGAGGCTTAAGCGCAAATTATCCTCTGCGTATGATACAAGGTATCATGGAATTTCTACTTAAAATTAGTTGTTTTTATATTAATCTTGCCGCCCCCCCCCCCCAAAAAAAAAGAAACATATACTCCTAGCTCACTTATTTGTTACATAGTTTAATTCTTAATTTCTTTGCGTGTTTTTGGTACTTGCATTGTTTAATTCATAAATTTCGGGCGTATTATAGCATTTGAGAGTTGTAGCATCGCGTTTTAGTACCTGAATAGTGTAAAATCGCGTAGTCTCCTTCCGCCGCCGAGCAGTGTGTCAGCAGTGCGCAAGTAGCAGCATTACTGCATTTACTAGGCAATCTTGTATTTTAATAACCGTTTAAATTTTGTGTCGATTTGTTTGTGCTCTCTGTAGATTAGTTCAGACGTTATTTGCACAACAGTTTTAGCATGGATAGGGACTGCAACTGCTGTGTTCGGATGCAGGCTGAGTTGGCATCCCTTCGCTCCCAGCTTCAGGCAGTGTTGGCTTCGGTCACACAGCTTGAGGCTGTTGCCAATGGGCATCACTGTGGGGGTCCGGATGGGGGTTTGTCGGGGACGGCCAGCTCGTCCCACGCATCCCCCGATCGGACTACGACTGTGGCTGCCCGGGATACTGCCCGCATTGAGGCTGATCCCTCACCTGTGGTAGAGTGGGAGATCGTCTCGAGGTGTGGCAGGGGACCAAAGACATTCCAGAAGGCTGAACGGAAGGCCTCTCCAGTTTGTCTGACGAACAGGTTTCAGGCTGTCTCTCAGGCTGATACTGATCTTCGGCCGGACATGGCTGCTTGTCCTGTTCCAGAGGTTTCCCCTCAGTCTGCAAGATCCGGGCAGTCGCAGAGGGTGGGCTTACTGGTAGTTCGGAGCTCCAACGTCAGGTGCGTAATGGGGCCCCTTAGGGAAATGGCAGCAAGAGAGGGGAAGAAAACCAATGTGCACTCCCTGTGCATACCGCGGGGGGGTCATTCCAGATGTGGAAAGGGTCCTTCCGGATGCCAGGGAGGGTACAGGGTGCACCCATCTGCAGGTGGTCGCTCATGTCGGCACCAATGATGTGTGTCGCTATGGATCGGAGGAAATCCTCTCTGGCTTCCGGCGACTATCTGATTTGGTGAAGACTGCCAGTCTCGCTAGCGGGATGAAAGCAGAGCTCACCATCTGCAGCATCGTCGACAGGACTGACTGCGGACCTTTGGTACAGAGCCGAGTGGAGGGTCTGAATCAGAGGCTGAGACGGTTCTGCGACCGTGTGGGCTGCAGATTCCTCGACTTGCGCCATAGGGTGGTGGGGTTTCGGGTTCCGCTGGATAGGTCAGGAGTCGACTACATGCAGCACGCGGCTACACGGGTGGCAGGGGTTGTGTGGCGTGGACTGAGCGGTTTTTTAGGTTAAATGGCCTCAGGCAAGTACAGAAAGGGCAACAGCCTCAAAAGGTGCAGGGCAAAGTCAGGACATGCGGGGACCAAGCAGCAATCGGTATTGTAATTGTAAACTGTCGAAGCTGCATTGGTAAAGTACCGGAACTTCAAGCGCTGATAGAAAGCACCGAAACTGAAATCGTTATAGGTACAGAAAGCTGGCTGAAGCCCTAGATAAATTCTGCCGAAATTTTTACAAAGGCACAGACAGTGTTTAGAAAGGACAGATTGCATGCAACCGGTGGTGGCGTGTTTGTCGCTGTTAGTAGTAGTTTATCCTGTAGTGAAGTAGAAGTGGATAGTTCCTGTGAATTATTATGGGTGGAGGTTACACTCAACAACCGAGCTAGGTTAATAATTGGCTCCTTTTACCGACCTCCCGACTCAGCAGCATTAGTGGCAGAACAACTGAGAGAAAATTTGGAATACATTTCACATAAATTTTCTCAGCATGTTATAGTCTTAGGTGGAGATTTCAATTTACCAGATATAGACTGGGACACTCAGATGTTTAGGACGGGTGGTAGGGACAGAGCATCGAGTGACATTATACTGAGTGCACTATCCGAAAATAACCTCGAGCAATTAAACAGAGAACCGACTCGTGGAGATAACATCTTGGACCTACTGATAACAAACAGACCCGAACTTTTTGACTCTGTAAGAGCAGAACAGGGAATCAGTGATCATAAGGCCGTTGCAGCATCCCTGAATATGGAAGTTAAAAGGAATATATAAAAAGGAAGGAAGGTTTATCTGTTTAGCACTGACAGTGTTGAGTGTTTATAGAAAAAGTTCGAGGCAAACGTAAAATGCGTTTTAGACAGGTACGTGCCGAGTAAAACTGTGAGGGACGGGAAAAACCCACCGTGGTACAACAACAAAGTTAGGAAACTACTGCGAAAGCAAAGAGAGCTTCACTCCAAGTTTAAACGCAGCCAAAACCTCTCAGACAAACAGAAGCTAAACGATGTCAAAGTTAGCGTACGGAGGGCTATGCGTGAAGCGTTCAGTGAATTCGAAAGTAAAATTCTCTGTACCGACTTGACAGAAAATCCTAGGAAGTTCTGGTCTTACGTTAAATCGGTAAGTGGCTCTAAACAGCATATCCAGACACTCCGGGATGATGATGGCATTGAAACAGAGGATGACACGCGTAAAGCTGAAATACTAAACACCTTTTTCCAAAGCTGTTTCACAGAGGAAGACCGCACTGCAGTTCCTTCTCTAAATCCTCGCACAAACGAAAAAATGGCTGACATCGAAATAAGTGTCCATGGAATAGTAAAGCAACTGGAATCACTCAACAGAGGAAAGTCCACTGGACCTGACGGGATACCAATTCGATTCTACACAGAGTACGCGAAAGAACTTGCCCCCCTTCTAACAGCCGTGTACCGCAAGTCCCAGTCTTCAAGAAGGGTCGTCGAGCAGATGCGCAAAACTATAGACCTATATCTCTGACGTCGATCTGTTGCAGAATTTTAGAACATGTTTTTTGCTCGAGTATCATGTCGTTTTTGGAACCCAGAATCTACTCTGTAGGAATCAACATGGATTCCGGAAACAGCGATCGTGTGAGACCCAACTCGCTTTATTTGTTCATGAGACCCAGAAAATATTAGATACAGGCTCCCAGGTAGATTCTGTTTTACTCGACTTCCGGAAGGCGTTCGATACAGTTCCGCACTGTCGCCTGATAAAGTAAGAGCCTACGGAATATCAGACCAGCTGTGTGGCTGCATTGAAGAGTTTTTAGCAAACAGAACACAGCATGTTGTTATCAATGGAGAGACGTCTACAGACTTTATAGTAGCCTCTGGCGTGCCACAGGGGAGTGTTATGGGACCATTGCTTTTCACAATATATATTAAATGACCTAGTAGATAGTGTCGGAAGTTCCATGCGGCTTTTCGCGGATGATGGTATAGTATACAGAGAAGTTGCAGCGTTAGAAAATTGTAGCGAAATGCGGGAAGATCTGCAGCAGATAGGCACTTGGTGCAGGGAGTGGCAACTGACCCTTACCATAGACAAATGTAATGTATTGCGAATACATAGAAAGAAGGATCCTTTATTGTATGATTATATGATAGCGGAACAAACACTGGTAGCAGTTACTTCTGTAAAATATCTGGGAGTATGCGTGCGGAACGATTTGAAGTAGAATGATCATATAAAATTAATTGTTTGTAAGGCGGGTACCAGGTTGGGATTCATTGGGAGAGTCCTTAGAAAATGAAGTCCATGAACAAAGGAGGTGGCTTACAAAACACTAGATCGACCTATACCTGAGTATTGCTCATCAGTGTGGGATCCGTACTAGGTCGGGTTGACGGAGGAGATCCAAAGAAGAGCGGCGCGTTTCGTCACAGGGTTATTTGGTAACCGCGATAGCGTTACGGAGATGTTTAGCAAACTCAATTGGCAGACTCTGCAAGAGAGGCGCTCTGCATCGCGGTGTAGCTTGCTGTCCAGGTTTCGAGAGGGTGCGTTTCTGGATGAGGTATCGAATATATTGCTTCCCCCTACTTATACCTCCCGAGGAGATCACGAATGTAAAATTAGAGAGATTCGAGCGCGCACGGAGGCTTTCAGACAGTCGTTGTTGCCGCGAACCATACGCGACTGGAACAGAAAAGGGAGGTAATGACAGTGGCATGTAAAGTGCCCTCCGCCACACACAGTTGGGTGGCTTGCGGAGTATAAATGTAGATGTAGATGCTACACTACTGGCCATTAAAATTGCTACACCACGAAGCTGACGTACTACAGACGCAAAATTTAACTGACAGGAAGAAGATGGTGTGATACGCAAATGATTAGCTTTTCAGGGCATTCACACAAGCTTGGAGCCGTTGGCGACACTTACAACGTGCTGACATTAGGAAAGTTTCCAACCGATTTCCCACAAATAAACAGCAGTTGACCGCCGTTGCCTGGTGAAACGTTGTTGTCATGCCTCGTGTAAGGAGGAGAAATGCGTAACATCACGTTTCCGACTTTGATAAAGGTCAAATTGTAGTCTATCGCGATTGCAGTTTATCGCATCGCGACATTGCTGCTCGCGTTGGTCGAGATCCAATTACTGTTAGCACAATATGGAATCGGTGGGTTCAGGAGGGTAATACGGAACGCCGTACTGGATCCCAGCGGCCTCGTATCACTAGCAGTCGAATTGACAGGCATCATATCCGCATGGCTGTAACGGATCGTGCAGCCACGTCTCGATCCCTGAGTCAACAGATGGGGACGTTTGCAAGACAACAACCATCTGCACGAACAGTTCGACGACGTTTGCAGCAGCATGGACTATCAGCTCGGAGACCATGGCTGTGGTTACCCTTGACGCTGCATCACAGAAGGGAGCGCCTGCGATGGTGTACTCAGCGACAAACCTGGGTGCACGAATGGCAAAATGTCATTTTTTCGGATGAATCCAGGTTCTGTTTACAGCATCACGATGGTCGCATCCGTGTTTGGCGACACCGCGGTGAACGCACATTAGAAGAGTGTATTCGTCATCGCCATACTGGCGTATCACCCGGCGTGATCGTAAGGGGTGCCACTGGTTACACGTCTCGGTCACCTCTTGTTCGCATTGACGGCACTTTGAACAGTGGACGTTACATTTCAGATATGTTACGACCCGTGGCTCTACCCTTCATTCGATACCTGCAAAACCCTACATTTCAGCAGGATAATGCACGACCGCATGTTGCAGGTCCTGTATGGGCCTTTCTGGATACAGAAAATGTTCGACTGCTGCCCTGGCCAGCACATTATCCAGATCTCTCACCAATTGAAAACATCTGGTCACTGGTGGCCGAGCAACTGGCTCGTCACAATACGCCAGTCACTACTCCTGATGAACTGTGGTATCGTGTTGGAGCTGCATGGGCAGCTGTACCTGTACACGTCATCCTAGCTCCGTTTGACTCAATGCCCAGGCGTATGAAAGCCGTTATTACGGCCAGAGGTGGTTGTTCTGGGTACCGATTTCTCAGGATCTATGCACCAAATTGCGTGACAATGTAATCACGTGTCAGTTCTAGTAAAATATATTTGTGCAACGCATACCCTTTTATCATCTGCATTTCATCTTGGTGTACCAATTTTAATGGCCAGTAGTGTATATTCGCCACTGACTGTGCAACAGCACACTGCAATTATCGTACGAAAATTATGCCATTTATCTTCGAATGCAAGCCATAAATCGCAGTAAAAGTACGTCATTTCTCCTCGACTGTGAGCCGGAAGTCGCAATAAAATTAGGTCAATTCTTCTCCAACGCGTGTTGGTATGTAACTAAAACCAACTCGTTTTCGATTAATTCTGATATTAACACCGCAGGCTAATGACATCAAAAACTCGTATGTGTCAGACAGTGTAATACGTGAAAGCAGCAAGTTATGTATCATTGGCACAACGAATGAAATTTACATAATATATGTAGATGTACGGGGCGGGGCATTGAATTTATCCTACAAGATGGCAAAACTCGTCAGGACAACTAAGCTTATATGCGAAACTATTCATGATAGATTATAAATCATGATTATATTACTGACAAAATTTCATAAAGTCAGTTTGCCACAAGAATCACATGCGTATTGGTATAAAATTGCGCCCTCCTTCCTTCAAAGCAGATAAAGATACCTACATTATTTTGAGAATTAACTGTGCTATTACTGTTAAAAGTCCTTCGTTCATACAGTACTTACTGGGTGTAAATGAAGTTTTCCAAGTGGTGTTACAAATAAAAATATCATCACTCCGAAAAGGCAATAGGTAAGGAGATCAGAAGAGTAGCACTAGCCTATATGATCACTGCACAAATGCTATAAACTTCACCGAAAATTTAATTTTTAATGTCAAAGGTGAATTCCGGCGACTTTTGCAGAACGTTACATCCGACCGAGGATTTAAAGTTCTGTATAGACACTACCGTCAAAAATTAATGTGCTAAAACAGCGACTATAAAACAGAGAATTTTTAGGTTTAGAAATTAGTACAGTTAAAATGGAAAACCGTACTCACCTTATGGACGCTTCTTTCTCCGCCTATCGTTTCTAAAACTTATACGAATATGCACTGATAGCACTCTTAAGTTGCAGCAAACAATCAGCGGGCAATGTGCTGCTTTGTGTATCGCGCTAACGACCCGGAACAAGTGAATGAAGAGAGAAGTTTCGTCAGTCAAATGCACCCGCCAAGGAGATTCCCTACGCCATCTGGAGACCGCCTTTGATGGCTTAGTAATATCCATTGGGGATGTTCCTTCGCAAGTATGAATACCTGTCGTTGTTAATGGGATCCAGCAGACAGACGTTTCGTATTTTAATTCGAACAGTCTGATATAGATTACGTTGTTAGGAGAGGATTATACAAGGTGGTCCATGTATAGTGACCGGGCCAAATATCTCACGAAATAAGTATCAAACGAAAAACTACAAAGAACGAAACTCGTCTAGCTTGAAGGAGGAAACCAGATAGCGCTATGGCTAGCCCGCTAAATGGCGCTGCCATAGGTCAAACGGATATCAACTGCATTTTTTAAAATGGGAACCCCCATTTTTATTACATATTCGTGTAGTACGTAAAGAAATATGAATATTTTAGTTGGACCACTTTTCTCGCTTTGTGATAGATGCCGCTGTAATAGTCAAAAACGAGTAAGTACGTGGTATAACGAAACATTCCGCCAGTGCGGACGGTATTTGCTTCGTGATACATTACCCGTGTTAAAATGGACCGTTTACCAATTGCGGAAAAGGTCGATATGGTGCTGATGTATGGATATTGTGATCAAAATGCCCAACGGGCGTGTGCTATGTATGCTGCTCGGTATCATGGACGACATCATCAAAGTGTCCGGACCGTTCGCCGGGTAGTTACGTTATTTATGGAAACAGGAAGTGTTCAGCCACATGTGAAACGTCAACCACAACCTGCAACAAATGATGATGCCCAAGTAGGTATTTTAGCTGCTGCCGCGGCTAATCCGCACATCAGTAGCAGACAAACTGTGCGAGAATCGGGAATCTCAAAAGCGAAGGTATTGAGAATGCTACACCAACATCGATTGCACCCGTACCATATTTCTATGCATGGCGACAACTTTGAACGTCGTGTACAGTTCTGCCACTGGGCACAAGAGAAATCACGGGACGATGACAGATTTTCTGCATGCGTTCTATTTAACGACGAAGCGTCATTCACCAACAGCGGTAACATAAACCGGCATAATATGCACTATTGGGCAACGGAAAATCCACGATGGCTGCGACAAGTGGAACGTCAGCGACCTTGGCGGGTTAGCGTATGGTGCGGCATTATGGGAGGAAGGATAATTGGCCCCCATTTTATCGATGGCAATCTAAATGGTGCAATGTATGCCGATTTCCTACGTAATGTTCTACCGATGTTACTACAAGATGTTTCACTGCATGATGGATGTCCGGCACATAGCTCGCGTGTGGTTGAAGCGGTATTGAATACCATATTTCATGACAGGTGGATTGGTCGTCGAATCAGCATTCACCATATTCATGGCCCGCACGTTCACCGTATTTCTTTCTATGGCGAAAGTTGAAGGATATTTGCTACCGTGATCCACCGACAACGCCTGACAACATGCGTCAGCGCATTGTCAATGCATGTGCGAACATTACGCAAGGCGAACTACTCGCTGTTGAGAGGAATGTCGTTACACGTATTGCCAAATACTATGAGGTTGACGGATATCATTTTGAGCATTTATTGCATTAATGTGGTATTTATAGGTAATCACCCTATAGCAGCATGCGTTCTCAGAAATGGTAAGTTCACAAAGGTACATGTTTCACATTGGAACAACCGAAATAAAATGTTCAAACGTACCTACGTTCTGTATTTTAATTTAAAAATCCTACCTGTTACCAACTGTTCGTCTAAAATTGTGAGCCATCTGTTTGTGACTACTACAGAGCCATCTATCACAAAGCGAAAAAAGTGGTCCAACTAAAACATTCATATTTATTTACGTACTACACGAATATGTAATAAAAAATGGGGGTTCCTATTTTAAAAAACGCAGTTTATATCCGTTTGACCTGTGGCAGCGCCATCTAGCGCGCCAACCATAGCGCCATCCGTTTTTCCCCTTCAAGCTTGACAAGTTTCGTTCTCTGTAGTTTTTTCGTTTGGCTTATTTCGTGAGATATTTGGCCCGGTCACGATCAATGGACCACCCTGTATAATTGTATAATGCGTATTTGGAGACACTGAAAGGAATCCGATCAAAGCGATTTGGCTGAATCTGCCGCCCCCTAGGCGTGCCGTGCGCGTGCGCCGCACGCCTTGCACGCCCGCTCCCGGCGGCCCTGGCTGCAGCACCCCCAGCCAGTGAATCCATACCTCAGGGGTCGGCTAGGATAGGAATGAGGAAGGGAATTTTTCTAGCCAACGTCGTGGGTATTGGTAGAGTGCTGAATGATTTAATCGATTTTTCTTTCCGCTCCTTTCTGTCTCAGGGCGCTTATAGCTGCATACAACGCTGTTAGGACACTGTTTTTCATGCAACCTTTGGTTATCACTTTCTTCCTTAGCGCCATACATGCAGCGCTCATAACTTGGCTAAACTTTTTCACACCCAAGCCCAATTTAACTTTACTACGCACAGTTTATTCACTGCAAATGCTGCAGTGCGTTGACTTACACCAATATCCCTTCTCGGGTGTACTGCCTTAGCTTTATCAGCTAAGTTCAATCGGCAGTGTGACGATCTTTATTTGCTGCGTATGCGATGTCATGTCCCACACTTGCTTCGTCGAGCAGATTTATTCCCTAATCACTCCGTGCCAATTATTTTTGAACTTTTGTGCCAGATCCACAGCAGTTACACTATGCGATCAAAAGTATCCTGACACCCCAAAAACATACGTTTTTCATATCAGGTGCATTGTGCTGCCACCTGCTGTCAGGCACTCCATACCAGCGACCTCAGTAGTCATTAGACACCGTGACAGAGTAGAATGGGTCGCTCCGCGGAACTCATGGACTTCGAGCGTGGTCAGGTGATTGGTGTTACTTGTGTCATGTGTCTGTACGAGAGATTTGCACACTCCTAAACATCCCTAGGTCCATTGTTTACAATATGATAGTGAAGTGGAAACGTGGAGGGACACGTACAGCACAAAAGCGTACAGGCCGACCTCTTCTGTTGACTGACAGAGACCGCCGACAGTTGGTCGTAATGTGTAATAGGCAGAAATCTATCCACACCATCACACAGGAATTCCAAACTGCATCAGGATCCACTGCAAGTACTATGACAGTTAGGCGGGAGGTGAGAAAACTTCGATTTCATAGTCGAGCGGCTGCTAATAAGCCACTCCTCACGCCAGTAAATGCCAAACGACGCCTCGCTTGGTGTTAAGGAGCGTAAACATTGGACGATTGAACAGTGGAAAAAAAGGATAGTAGTCTCCTAGTCAGTATTTCAGATGTTAGGAATTTCATTGAAAAATAGGAGACTGGCGATCGCAAAAGTACCGGTATGATTAAATGATATGACAATCTATGGCAGCCTGACACAAATTACAATTTCAGGAATGATGTAGATGGCATGAAGAGAACACGTTGATCAGATTGACTGTAACCTCATCCATAGTTGGTTTATTGGAAAGCAGTTAAAGGTGCACTCGTAAGTTGTGTGTTGTTCTCAGACCACGTGTAATGCATTCCAGTCGTCATGGCACGTCCATAAGCGGTCCATTCACCTATTTCAAAAAGTATCTTCTATCCGTAAAAATGCACATGCAGTCTGACCGGCATAAAGATGCAGTTGGAAACTGAAGTAATTTTGTTAATATTGTGGCAAACAAAACAAAGATGCAGACTACCTTGTGAATAAAAATCTTACGAGTACAAACTAATCATACTAACTTGAAATTAAATGTTTCTCGTGTATTGCATTGTGCATTAAATGACTTCCCTTTAAGAAGCAAAAAAATTCAAATGCTGTATTTCATTAAATATTGCACTTTACAATACCGTCAGGTGACGTAACATAGCGGAAATGTTATGAAAATATCCCTAAAATTCCGAAAATATTTCTCACGGAACGTAAAATGACTTCAATTGTGAAACGGACTGTCCAGTTTTTCTTTCTTTGTTTTTCACATTGTACACAAGCAGATCACAAAATAGTTTCCACACGAAATAATCTGAAAATCGATGTTAAAACTTGTAATAGTTGTAAAAAGCACAAAATGTGGAAAATGTTATCCATACAAGGTTTTAAATGGTGGAAAAACAATTGAGATAATACGGCTTATGACGAGACCAACGTAAGATAATGCAAATTATGGGAAAATGTAAAATCTAGGAAAGTAAGGGAAGGTGTTACCGTAACTATACTGTTGGCTAGTTTATGTTCATAACATTGACGTGTAGAAACGAATAGGAAAAAATGATTGGCAGATGACAACATCCTTAAAATTTCTGAATCCTGTGTAACCAGCTCCGCAGATGACAAAGAGATTGATGAAATGTATGATGAGATAAAAGAAATTATTCAAATACTGAAGGGAGACGAAAATTTAATAGTCATGCGGGATTGGAATTCGACATTAGGAAAAAGAAGATAAGGAAAAGTAGTAGGTGAATATGGAATGGGGGTAAGGAATGAAAGGGGAAGCCGCCTGGTAGAATTTTGCATAGAGCATAAAGTAATCATTTCTAGCACTTGGTTCAAGAATCATGAAAGGATGTTGTATACATGGAAGAGGCCTGGAGACACTGAAAGGTTAATGGTACGACAGATATTTAGGAACCAGGTTTTAAATTGTAAGACATTTCCAGGGGCAGATGTGGACTCTGACCACAATCTATTGATTATGAACTATACATTAAAACTGGAGAAATTGCAAAAGGTGGGAATTTAAGGAGATGGCACCTGGATAAACTGAAAGAACCAGAGGTTGTAGAGAGCTTCAGGGAGAGCATTAGGGGACTACTGACAAGAATGGGGGAAAGAAATACAGTAGAAGAAGAATGGGTAGCTTGGAGAGATGAAATAGTGAAGGCAGCAGAGGGCGAAGTAGGTAAAAAGACGAGGGCTAATAGAAATCTTTGGTTAACAGAAGAGATGTTTAATTTAATTAATGGAAGGAGAAAATATAAAAATGCAATAAATGAAGTAGGCAAAAAGGAATACAAACACCTCAAAAATGAGACGAAGTGCAAAATGGCTAAGCAGGGATGGCTAGAGGAAAAATGTAAGGATGTAGAGGCATATATCACTAGGGGTAAGATTGATAATGCTTACAGGAAAATTAGAGAGACCTTTGGAGAAAAGAGAATCACTTGTATGAATATCAAGATCTCAGGTGTATACCCAGTTCTAAGCAAAGAAGGGAAAGCAGAAAGCTGTTCAGAGTATATAGAGAGTCTATATAAGGGCGATTTACTTGAGCACATTATTATGGAAATGGAAGAGGATGTAGATGAAGATGAAATGGGAGATATGACACAGCGTGAAGAATTTGACAGAGCGCTGAAAGGCCTAAGTCGAAGCGAGGGCGCGGGAGTAGACAACACTCCATTAGAACTACTGATGGTCTTGGGAGAGCCAGCCCTGACAAAAGTCTACCATCTGGTGAGCAAGATTTATGAGACAGGCAAAATTTCCGCAGACTTCAAGAATATTGTAATTCCAATCCCAAAGAAAGCATATGTTGACATCCGTGAAAATTACAGAACTATCAGTTTAATAAGTCACGGCTGGAAGATACTAACACGAAATCTTTACAGGCGAATGGAAAAACTGGTAGAAGCCGACCTCGGGGAAGATCAGTTTGGATTCCGTAGAAATGTTGGAACACGTGAGGCAAAACTGACCCTACGACTTATCTTAGAAGATAGATTAACCATACAGTTCTAGCATTTGTAGACTTAGAGAAAGCTTTTGACAATGGTGACTAGAATACTCTCTTTCAAATTCTGAAGGTGGCAGGTGTCAAATGCACGCAACGAAAGTCTATTTACAATTTGTACAGAAACCAGATGGCAGTTATAAGATCGAGGGGCATGAAAGGGAAGCATTGGTTGGGAAGGGAGTGAGACAGGGTTGTAGCCTATCCCCGATGTTATTCAATATGTATATTGAGCAAGCAGTAAAGGAAACAAAACAGAAATTCCGAGTAGGAATTAAAATCCATGGAGAAGAAATAGAAACTTTGGATTTGCCGATGACACTGTAATTCTGTCAGAGACAGCAAAGGACCTGGAAGTGCAATTGAACGGAATGGACAGTTTCTTGAAAGGAGGATATAAGATGAATATCAACAAAAGCAAAACGAAGATAATGAAATGTAGTCAAATTAAATAGGGTGATGCTGAGGGAATTAGATTAGGAAATGAGACACAAAGTAGGAGGGTGAGTCTAATGAAAACCTTAAATATTTTTTTAAATATTATTTATTATGCAGAAGTGGTACAAAGCTGTATCACTTTTCAACATAATCTCCCCCACGCTCAATGTAAGTCCTCCAGCACTTTCAAAGTGCATAAATTCCTTTAGAAAAAAATTCTTTTGGTGGCCCGCGCAATCACTCATGCACTGCGTGGCATACCTCTTCATCAGAACGGAACTTCTTTCCTCCCATTGCGTCTTCAAGTGGTCCAAACATATGGAAATCACTTGGGGCTGGGGCTGGTGAGTATGGTGGATGAGGAAGACACTCAAAATGCAGGTCTGTGATTGTTGCAACTGTTGTATGGGCAGTGTGGGGCCTTGCATTGTCATGTTGCAAAAGGACATCTGCCGACAGCAATCCATGTCGTTTGATTTGATCGCAGGCTGCAGATGATTTTTTAGGAGATCTGTGTATGATGCACTGGTGACAGTGGTCCCTCTACGCATGTAATGCGCCAAAATGATGCCTTTTTCATCCCAAAAGAGAGTCAGCATAACCTTTCCTGTTGATGGTTCTGTTCGAAACTTCTTTGGTTTTGGTGATGAGGATTGGCGCCATTCCTTGCTCGCTCTCTTCGTTTCCGGTTTGTGTAAGTGAACCCAGGTTTCGTCCCCAGTAACGATTCTTGCAAGGAAGCCATCACGTTCTCATTCAAAGCACTGAAGAAGTTCTTCACAAGCATCAACACGTCCTTCTCTCATTTCAGGAGTCAGCAGCCGTGACACCTACCTTGCAGACACTTTTGTGAACTGGAGCACATCATGCACAATGTTGTGTGCTGACTCATGACTAATCTGTAAACATGCTACAATGTAACTCAGTGTCACTCAGCGGTTTTCCTTCACTATGGCTTCAACTGCTGCAATGTTCCTGTGGAGTCACAACTCGTTGTGCCTGAGCTGGACGAGGAGCATCTTCCACAGAAGTCACACCATTTGCAAACTTCCTACTCCAATCGTAGACTTGCTGCTGTGACAAACATGCATCACCGTACTGTAACTTCATTAGTCAATGAATTCCAATAGGTTTCACACATTCACTACGCAAAAACTGAATAACAGAACACTGTTTTTCCCTGGTGCAAGTCACAAGTGGGGCGGCCATCTTTATACTGATACTGTGATACTATGTGTGCATCTGCACTATGCTGCCACCATTAGGCCATTCTGCACGCTGTTTGTAGCACGCTTACCAACTTACAGGATAATGGCGCAAAATTTCGATTTGTTATTACAAATGTAAGGTTTTCATTTGACTCACACTCGTAGTAGATGAGTTTTGCTATTTAGGGAACAAAATAACTGATGATGGTTGAAGTAGAGAGGATATAAAAAGTAGACTGGCAATGGCAAGGAAAGTGTATCTGAAGAAGAGGAATTTGTTAACATCACGCACAAATGTTTCAGGAAGTATTTGGGAGTGTATCCATGTATGGAAGTGAAACATGGACGATAGATAGTTTAGACAAGAAGAGAAAAGAATCTTTCGAAATGTGGTGCTACAGAAGAATGCTGAAGATAAGATGGGTAGATCACATAACTAATGAGCAGGTACTGAATAGAACTGGGGAGATGAGAAATTTGTGGCCCAACTTGACTAGAAGATGGCGTCAACTGGTAAGGTATGTTCTGAGGCATTACGGGATCACCAATTTAGTATTGGAAGGCAGCGTAGAGAGTAAAAATCATAGAGGGAGACCAAGAGATGAATACACTAAGCAGATTCAGAAGGATGTAGGTTGCAGTAGGTACTGGGAGATGAAGAAGCTTGCACAGGATAGAGTAGCATGGAGAGCTGCATCATCAAACCAGTCTCTGGACTGAAGGCAACAACAACTACATGTGTCACGTAGAAAACGTAAAACCAAGTTAGCTGTGGAGGCATTGTCTCCTAAAATTGAAGGAAGTGTGTCAGAAAGATTAAAATTCCGTCTCAGAACAGCTAGATGTGGACAGTCCAACAAAATGTGGACCGCAGTGACAACATGGTGGGGCCTCATGCCGGAGAAGATAGCCATACGTCAGCCAAGTGTGGCTGATGTGAAGGCGGCAGAGGACCACAGAGTCCCTGCGAGAAGCCCACAGAGAAGACTTCCACTCATTTGTGCTCTCCTTGATGGCGCGGAGTTTATTGGGCGTAACTAAGTTGCGCCATTCAGCATCCCAAATCCCGAAAACTTTACAGCATAACACCGATCGGAGGTCAGGTTTGGGTAGACCAATCACCAGAAGCGGCTTATGAGTGGCCTGTTTGGCCAGCCTGTCAACGAGCTCATTTCCCGGAATCCCGACATGCCCCGGGGTCCATACAAAGACCACTAAACGACCAGACTGACTCCTGGATAGCTGCTATCAGAGGATGGCATGGGTAGCACTGATCAATAGCCTGTAAACCAATTAACGAATCACTGCAGACCATGTAGGACACACTGGGGCAGGAACGAATATGCTCAATGGTACAAGAGATGGCCACCAGCTCAGCAGTGAAGACACTGCAGCCATCTGGCAAGGAGTGCTGTTCGATATGTGCCAAGTGAGCACAGGCTAAGTCTACGTAATCATCAACCAGCAAGCCGTCAGTATAGGATTTCAAAACCCTGGGACGCGTCAAAGATCGACAGGAAGTGACTGGAGTGTCTCAGGAGGAACGTAGTTCTTATGGAAACGTGATAGGTCCAGCCGTAGTTCTTATGGAAACGTGATAGGTCCAGCCGTAGTTTCGGCTGAGGCATACACCACAGAGGCGAATCTTTATGGACCAGCACAGGATGCTGTAAAGAAAAGGACTCGAGTTCAGACAGTAGGGAATGGATACATACAGCGATCGTTATACCTTAGATCGCCGTTCCGGGAGATGAACCACTGTGTTCGGGAATAAAAGAGGGTAATTCGGATGCTAAGGTGGGCTACGGACGTGCGCTGCGTAGTTGGCGGCTCCTGATGTGCAATGGAGGGACTCCAGCCTCCTCTAATAGACTGGCCACTGGACTTGTTTGAAAAGTGCCCATCGCTAGACAAACCCCACAGTGGTGCACAGGATCAAGCAACTTCAATGCTGAGGGCGCCAACTAACCATACGCTACACTCCCATAGCCAAGTCGTGACTGAACTAGGGCTTTGTAGAGCCGCAGCAATGTAGAATGATCTGCCCCACAAATGGTGTTGCTCAGGCAGCGGAGGGTATTAAGATGCCGCCAGCATTTTCACATAAGTTGACGAATGTGGGGGAGCCACGTTAGCCAGGCGTCGAAAACCAGTCCTAAAAAGCGATACATTTCAACTACACGTAGCGGACGGCCATCAAGAAAAAGAGTAGGGTCAGGATGGACTGTCCGTCGCTGACAGAAGTGCAAAACGCAGGTCTTGTTGGCAGGGAAGTGAAACCCATGGGCGAGAGACCATGTCTGCGCAGCCCGAATGGCTTCCTGTAGTTGGCATTTACCAACATCAATGGTTGAGGAACTGAAGTAAATGCAGAAATCGTCAGCATACAATGACACTGACGGCCCTACAGCTGCTGCTAGGCCATTGATAACACAATGGAAAGCTCAATACAGAGCCCTGCAGGACCCCATTCTCTTTCATATGGGAGGAGCTAAAGGAGGCCCCAACTTTAACACGGAAGGTACGGAAGGAAATTTCCGTATAAAAATCTGAAGTGAGCCACGGAGGCCCCACCCAAGCAGTGTGGCAAGGATGTGGTGGCGCCAGGTCGTGTCGAAGGCCCTCCGTAAGTCAAAAACGATGGCTACCAGATGTTGGCGCCTGGAAAAAGCTGTTCGGACGGCAGACTCAAGGCACACCAAATTATCAGTCATCGAGCGGCCGCAGCAGAAACCACTATGGGATGGAGCCAAAAGGCCCCGAGACTCCAGGAGCCAACACAACCTCCAGCTCACCATTCATTCGAGTAACTTGAAGAGAACGGCGGTGAGGCTAATGGGGCAGTAGCTGTCCAACTCTGCCGGGTTCTTCCCAAGTTTCAACACTGGGATGATGATGCTGTTCTGCCACTGGGACGGGAACACTCCCTCACCCCAGATGCAATGCAAGATAAATTGAATCTGATGCAGTGAGGCCACAGGCAGATGTTTGAGAAATTGGGAGTGAACCAGTCATGGCCTGGAGTTGGGTCAGGGCAATGGGCAAGGGCACTGAGGAATTCCCACTCACTGAAAGGAGCATTGTATGGCTCAGGGTGGCGCAACGTAAAACACAAATGCCATCGTTCTGCCTGCTCTTTTAAGGAACGAAAAGCTGGTCGATAGTTTGCAGATGCAAAACACTCTTTGATGGCCACAGCGATTTCTGGTGACCACCAAGGCACAGTTTTACGCTGAGGGCACCTGGAAGAAAGAGGAACCACGTGTTCCGCAGCCAATACGATCGACAAGGTGACCCGCTCGACCAACACATCAATAGTGTCATGTGCAGGAGTGTCAACAGTGACAGCAGATGTGAAAGCCAGCCAATAGGCCCTATTAAGGCCCATCACGGCAAATGTCCAGATGTGTGACACCTGGGTATTGACAGGAAGATCGGAAAGTGGTCACTACCACACAAGTCGTCATGAAACCTCCAGTGGGCAGATAGTAAAAGTCCGGGGCTGCAAAGCGATACGTCAATGGCCAAATACGTGCCATGAACCACACTGAAGTGTGTGGGGTCTCCTGTACTTAAGAGGCAGCGGTCGAGCTGAGAGAGAAGATTCTCGATATCTCTACCCAAGCCAATAATCATGGCGCCACCCCACAAGGGGTTATGGGCGTTGAAGTCCCCCAAAAGTAGGAATGGTGGGGGGAGTTAGAAGACTAGAGCAGCCAACTCATTAAGAGGTATTTCACCATCTGGAGGAAGGTAGACATTGCAGATGGTAAATCCAAGGTCATCCTTATCCTCACAGCAACAGCCTCTATATTCTGAATCAGTGACCTGATTCAGAATATACAGAGGTAAGGACATATAGACATACACCACCTGATGCCCTGTAACAGACAGTCCGGTTTTTATAAAAACCCCGATAGCCACGAAGGGCAGGGGTCTGCATTGCTGGGAACCAGGTTTCTTGGAGGGCAATACAGAGAGCAGTTGCTGAGCTTAAATTCTGTCTTAGTTCAGCCAAGTGGTGGAAAAAAAACCATCACAATTCCACTGGAGGATAACGCTTTCTGTGTTCTGGGAAGGTACGAAGGGACATAGAATGCAGGTTACTCCCTAGGGTCAGCTGTTGCCAACAGTGGAGGGCTAATGGCTAGAAGCATTGTGTCGGAGGCATCGGCGAGAGCTTGGTCCTCATGGGACACTAGAAGCTCCACCTCGTCCTCAGAGGCAGAAGTGGTGGTGGTGGTGGTGGTGGTGGTGGTGGTGGTGGTGGTGGTGGTGGTGGTGGTGACCACCAGAACCTCTTTTGGTGGAACAGGTTGTTTCTTTTCCTTGGACTTTTGTTTGTACTCCCACCGCTCTTTTGGAGCTTGCTGGGAGGGCTTCCCCGAAGCAGCATCAGGTAAGGATGAAGAGCGGGAAGCCCTTCAACCTGCAGCCTGTTGCTCCTTGAGCCACTGGCTAACTTCCACTTGTGCACTGTGTGGGACCTTGGAGGGTCGAGCCCCAAGGGACCCCATACGTGGGAGAGGGGCCGAAGAAGAGGGGCACTCCTTCGACTCAGATGTGGGGACTGGCGGCCCTGACGGTCAGGAGGGCATTGCTCCCGAAGATGGTGTTGAGGGAGCAACAGTGACAGGTGGAGCCCCCTCCCTTAAGGGGGCAGGTGTGGTCCTGTGGTCCACGTATAAATATACAAAAGGTATACGTGGCGCCTTACAATACAACATGACAATGTCACAGTATACAAGTCAGCCAGGGGTGCGAGAGGTTTGGAGTTCTGGATGGTACAGAGAGAATAAATCTGCTCCTGTAACGGGCCAAGCTGGTTTTGACTGTCAGTTATCACCTGCCCTGCGGAACAGTTTCTATGAGTGGACATGATATTTAGGGAGACACACCAACAACTCGGAAGTTACTTGGTCGATTTGACACAAGTGAAAGCTGTTTGGTTTCTTGGACACTTAAGGAGTGGAAGGATGGTGGCCACCCTGTCCAAGTTAACTAACTTTCATGTATATCCTTACCTCTCCCTCTTCCCCTTCCTGCCCCCTGGTAGGTTTTATGTAATGACCACTCCTAACTAATAGCAGTCATTTGGTTAAAAACTGAGCAGTGAATTTTGGCTAACAGTAGCTCTCTATTCAGTGAGTGTTAACTGTTCAAAATTCTTGTTTTCTGCTGTGCCCCACTCGGTCCTTTAACTAACATCCTGACTGCACCTAGCTTGCCTACTCTCTCTCCATTTCATCCCTCTATGCTTCCCCAAGCAGCACTTTAGTCCTCCAACCCCACCCTGCTATCCATATTCCTCCCCAACTGAGCTGTCTCCTTGCCCCCACAACTCCTCAAACCTTTCAGTGTGCAAATATGAAACTGTATCATTATGTTCTGGATAAGCTACACCTCATTTTCATTTTAGCTTTATTGGCATCAATAAATTGTTAAGATGATGTAATGACAGTTTATTGAAGTCCATTTTCTGATGAGGCCACCAAGTTTTCAAAATGTGTGAAACTTTTTCCATTACTGAGTTAGGTGAATACATTATGTGAATGAAATCATACCAATGACTTTTCATCTACATAGAAATGATCATACCTCTGGTGTAGAGAAACAACTGAAAAATTTGAAAACAAATAAATCACCAGGTCTGGATGGCATCCCAGTTCAATTTTACAAAGAATACTCTATGGCCTCTTACCTAGCTTGCATTTATCGTTATTATCTTGCACATCACAAAGTGCCAGGCGACTCAAAAGAATCACAGGTGACTCCAGTATATAAGAAAGGTAGAAGAATGGATCCGCAAAATTACAGCCCAATATCCCTAACTTCTGTTTGTTGCAGAATCCTTGAATATATTATCAGTTCGAATATAATGAACTCTCTTGAGACTAATAAGCTTAGGTACATGAATTAGCATGGTTTTAGAAAGCATCACTCATGCAAAACTCAGTTTGCCCTTTACTCACATGATATACTGAGAACTATGGATGAAGGGCAACAGGAAAATACCATATTTATAAATTTCCAGAAAGCAGTTGTCATGGTGCCCCATTGCAGGCTGTTAACAAAGGTACCAGCACATGGAATAAATTCACAGATATGTGACTGGCTCTAAGACTTCTTACATAATAGAATCTTAGTATTTTGTCATTGATACCGATTGTTCACCAGTAATAAAGGTATTGTCACGAGTGCCCCTGGAAAGTGTGATAGGACCATTGTTGTTCTCTATAAACATAAAATGATTTGGCAGACAGGGTGGGCAGCAAGCTGTGGTTGCATGCTGATGATGCTGTGGCATACGGTAACGTGTCGAAGTTGAGTGACTATAGGAGGATACAGAACGACTTGGACAAAATTTACACATGGTGTGATGAATGGCAGGTAGCCCTAAATGTGGAAAAATGTAAGTGAATGCGGATGAGTAAGAAGAACAAACCTGTAACGTTCAGATTCAGTATTACTAGTGTCATGCTTAACACAGTCAAATCGTTTAACTATGTGGGTGTAACACTGCAAAGAGATACGAGGTGGAATGAGCATGTGAAGACCGTGGTAGGGATGCAAGTGGTCGACTTCGGTTTATTGGGAGAATTTTAGGAAAGAGTGGTTGACTTGTAAAAGAGACCACAGATAGGATGCTGGTGCAACCTATTCTTGAGTACTATTCGAGTGTTTGGGATCCATAAGAGATGAGACTGAAGGAAGACATTGAAGCAATTCAGAGGTGGGCGGCTAGATTTGTTACCGGTAGATTCAAACAACACGTAAGTGTTATGGAAACGCTTCCAATACTGAAATGGGAATCCCTGGAGAGTGAAGGTGACATTCTTTTCAAGAAACACTACTAAGCAAATTTAGAGAACCGGCATCTGAAGCTGACTGCCGAACAATTCTCCTGCCGCCAAATTACATTGCGCCGAAGGACCACGAAGATAAGATACAACAAATTAGGGCTCTTATGGAGGTGTGCAGACAGTCTATTTTCCCTCGCTCTATTTGCAGGTGGAACAGGAGGGGAAATTACAAGTAACAGTACAGGGTACACTCTGCCATGCACCGTGTGGTGGCTTGTGGAGCAGTATGTCATACTTTTTCCATGATGCTCCACGTATGATTGATAGCTTTCTGCCTGTCTTCAGAGAAAACATCTTTAACGGCTTATTTTGCAACTACTTTGATTGCAGACACAGTAAATTTGTTATTACTCTTGGCAACGTAAATTTTAATTTCTTTCCTTATCAGCTCTACTACGTTCAAATCGCAATGGAGATGTAATTGTTTAATAATTGTATGCCAATGTTTTTGCCACTGTGGTGATTCTGTAAATGGAGAACTGGGGTTTATGGAGAAATACAGTCAATTATTTCCTTCTTTCACTTTGCCATGTTAGGTGTCTTTTCATCATCCAGGTGGTTGGAAACTTTATCAACATCTGACAATAATTTCCCCATATTTGTAATTAGTGACTCTATAAAACTCTTGCTAAATGTAACATGGTTTCATGATAATCTTCTTTAACATTTGATTTAAAAAGCAAAATAATGTTTGGGAGCAAACCTGAAATCTGCCCTCCCTTGTCATAAGACACTTTCATTGTTCCTTTAGTTGTGTCACCTGTCCAGGCCTGCTTGACATGAGGACATCACACACATCCATGCCCTAGGCAGGATTCAAACCCGTGACCGTAGCGGTCTCGCAGTTCCAGACTGAAGCGCCTAAAACCGCTCAGCCACACCGTTCGGCTGTATGTCATACAAAGAGTTTCCACCTGTGCAGTTCACAAAAGCTATTGTTGATGACAAGAAGCCACATGGCATAGGCTGTGAAGGAGTCATGAAAGTTTTGGCTGGCAGGTACACTATGTGATCAGAAGTATCTGGACACCCCCAAAAACATACGTTTTTCATATCAGGCACATTGTGCTGCCACCTACTGTCAGGCACTCCATATCAGCAACCTCAGTAGTCATTAGACATAGTGAGAGGGCAGAATAGGGTGCTCCATGGAACTCACAGACTTCGAACGTGGTCAGGTGATTGGCTGTCACTTGTGTCATACATCTGTACGCGAGATTTCCACACTCCTACACATCCCTAGGTCCACTGTTTCAGATCGGATAGTGGAGTGAAAACGTGAAGGGACATATACAGCACAAAAGCGTACAGGCCGACCTCGTCTGTTGACTGACAAGAGACCGCTGACAGTTGAAGAGGGTCGTAATGTGTAATAGGCAGACATCTATCCAGACCATGACACAGGAATTCCAAACTGCATCAGGATCCACTGAAAGTACTATGAGAGTTAGGCGAGAAGTGAGAAAACTTGGATTTAATGGTTGAGCAGTTGCGCATAAGCCACACATCACGCCCGTAAATGCCAAACGATGCCTCGCTTTATGTAAAGAGCGTAAACATTGGACGACTGAACAGTGGAAAAACATACGGAGTGACGAATCACGGTAACATTGCAGCAATCCGATGGCAGGGTGCAGGTATGGCGTATGCCCTGTGAACTTCATCCACCAGCATGTGCAGTAACAGTGTGTATTATGGTGCGGTCGTGTTTTTCATGGAGGGGGCTTGCACTCTTGTTGTTTTGCATGGCACTATCACAGCACAGTCCTACATTGATTTTTTAAGCACCGTCTTGCTTCCCACTGTTGAAGAGCAATTCGGGGACGGCAATTGCATCTTTCAACACGATCGACCACCTGTTCATAATACACGGCCTGTGGTGGAGTGGTTACACGACAGTAAAATCCCTGTAGTGGACTGACCTGCATAGAGTCCTGACCTGAATGCTATAGAATGCCTCTGGGATATTTTGGAACACCGACTTCATGCCAGGCCTCACCGACTGACGTCGATACCTCTCCTCAGTGCAGCACTCTGTGAAGAATGTGCTGCCATTCCCCAAGGAACCTCGCAGCACCTGACTGAATGTATGCCTGCAAGAGTGAAAGCTGTCATCAAGGCTAAGGGTGGGTCACCACCATATTGAATTCCATCATTACCAATGAAGGGCACCACAAACTTGTATATCATATTCAGCCAGGTGCCCAGACACTTTTGATCACATAGTGTATGTGCAGCAATCAGATGGTCCAGCTATCTCCTGGCCACCTTTTGGCAGTGGACATTCATGTGGACAGACAGCTGTTGGTACACACGTGGAATGCGGCACAGTGTTTGTAGCTAAGTTTGTAGACCACACGACTGCTGTCAAATTTGGTCCCGCCTTGATGGCATAGGAGATGCCAGTGACTGACTGGCGTAGGTGGTTGTGGGAGGACGTATGGGACAGGTCTTGGATCTGGGTCTATTGCAGTGATGTTAGCCATGAGGTAAGTGGTTGGTGGCAGGGACAGAGTAGGGAAGGACAAGGTTTGGTAGATGGTGTACATCACTGTCAGAGGGTTGGGGAGGATAGTGGGGAGGATATCTGTCATTTCAGGATAGGATGATAGATGAACCCCTAGTGGAGAATGTAATTCAGTTGCTCCAGTCCTAGTTGGTAATGAATAACGAGAGGAGTGCTCATTTCTGGTGGTGGTGGTGGTGGTGGTTAGTGTTTAACGTCCCGTCGACAACGAGGTCATTAGAGACGGAGCGCAAGCTCGGGTTAGGGAAGGATTGGGAAGGAAATCGGCCGTGCCCTTTTAAAGTAACCATCCCGGCATTTGCCTGAAACGATTTAGGGAAATCACGGAAAACCTAAATTAGGATGGCCGGAGACGGGATTGAACCGTCGTCCTCCCGAATGCGAGTCCAGTGTGCTAACCACTGCGCCACCTCGCTCGGTGCTCATTTCTGGCTGGACTGTGGGTATGTAGTGAATGGTAGGTGACTGGTGAGACAAGGCATGGCAGATCTGTTTCTGGACAAGGTTGAGAGGATAATTTCAGTTTGTGGAGGCCTCAGTCAGACCCTTGGCGTATTTGGATAGTGAATGCTGATCACTACAGATGTGATGACCACAGTTGCCTATGCTGTATGAAAAGAACTTCTCTGGTGTGGAATGGGTGGCAACTGTCTAAATGAAGGTATTGTTGGTGATTGCTAGGCTTGATGACGACAGAGATATCAATGAAGCTATCCTTGGGATGGAGGTCAACATCACGCAAGGTTGCTTTCTGGGCTGAGGACGACCAGGTGAAACAAATGGGTAAAAGGTATTGTGATTCTGGAGGAATGCAAAGTCCAGGTCATGAAAATGTCATCAGTGAATCTGAACCAGGGGAGATGTCTGGGTTTATGGGTGCTTAGGAAGGATTCCTCTAGTTGGCTCATGAATAGGTTAGCATAGGATGGTACCCAGTGAGTGCCCATTGCTTAATCATAGACTTGTTTGTAGGTGATGCCTTCAAAGGGGAAGTAATTACAGGTGAGGATATAGATGGGTCATGGTGACCAGGAAGGTGGTTGTAGATGTGGAGTCAGTCAAGTGTTGGGAAAGATAGCAGCAAGGCCAAAATCATTGGGGATATTAGTGTACAGGGAAGTGGCACTGACAGTGATGGACAGGGCACGGAGTGGTGAAGGATCAGCAACTATGGAGAGTCAGGGGAGTAAACGGTTGGTGTTCAAATGGCTCTGAGCACTATGGGACTTAACTGCTGAGGTCATCAGTCCCCTAGAACTTAGAACTACTTAAACCTAACTAACCTAAGGACATCACACACATCCTTGCCCGAGGCAGGATTCGAACCTGCGACCACAGCGGTCACGCGGTTCCAGACTGTAGCGCCTAGAACCGCTCGGCCACTCAGGCCGGCAAACGGTTGGTGTCTTTTATAGAAGTTACAGGAAATATGCTGAAAGTGTTGGACCACAAGGACAGAAATTTTCTCTCTGTGAGGCACAGAAACCAGCTCCTTAGTAGATCGGTTTACAATCTTTAGGAAGTATGTAGGGAGCAGGACTGCAGAATGACAATCTTCACCCCTCTATCTTCCTTTTTTCTTCCCTTTTCCTTTATTTTTAGTTTGTTCTTTGTTCCAATGACAAAAAATTGTTTTGAAAGCCATTATTCCTCTTTTAGTTTCTGCCACCTCAAAGGACACTCGCATTCTGGTTGACAGAATTTAACGCCACTCTGACATGTAGCTCTGTTTGTATCACTGCATACTTGCCTTTAGTCCACCTCTGCATCTGTGTGGTCAACATGGCTGATTGCTCCAAGTCAACCTGGGTTCTTTACTGGTGCTGACAGGAATTTTTCTCAGTGGGAGGACTGGTACGGGATGCACTCGGCCTCATGAGGCCAACTGCAGAGCTATTCCAAGATCAAGAATCCTTTTGATGACTGGGAGAGTGGTGTGCTGACAACATGCCCCTATATACCGCATCGAAAGATGCCACTAGCAGACGATGACATAATGGTTGATGGTCCCTGACTGGCCTGTCTAGGGCCAGAAGTCTGAACTACTTTAATTTATACTTACATTATCTTGTCACTGCTATCAGCTCTTACACCTTTCAAATCACTTCCATCTAGGGACATACAGAACATACAAAATATCGAACGTCAATTCAGTATTTCGTTTCATTGTTGAAAAAAATTTCAGCATACAGTAATCTTATTTTAATTTTAGTAACTCAACTGGTAGCATGCACAGACAATTTCAGTACAACTGCATGTAGTTTCCCACAAGGCTTTGTCAATAACTTCGAAACACTAGAAGGGTGTATACTTCTAAACAACAACAAAAGCACTGATAAGTAAAAGAGACAAAATAGCGTTTATTTACAGTATTTGTCATACAAATATTATAAAAATTAGGTGCTGTACACAGACTCTTGTAAAACAAGCAAGGTCTATGAAGCACTCTATCACATTTTAAACTGACGTTTCCAATATCTGAGATGATACCACCTCCTGGTTTAGAATAAATGCTACTTACATATTCTGCATAGAATATCATGCAGATTTAATAAAACTGAATGGCCAGAGATATGCAATGAGGGAATGCTATGGTCTGCACATCAAAAGTAATTATTTCACAGAAATCCAAAGATTTTGAAGGATATCGACATGTTTATGACACCTATGATGCTCTTCTTTTTATTGAGACCTTCCCACGTGTCAACTGTGACAGAAAAATGCGAACCTTGTTTCCATCAGAGACTTTTTTCACCCAGACCTGTGAATACAAACATTTCATTTCCATAGAGTATCTGCAGGAAAGTCAATATAAACTACATGTAGAAGATTTATTTACAAGAAAGCAACAATGAAATAGAACACACACAAAATTTTAAGTACAGTGGAGTAGAACTGACTGTGCATATTTTTTTATTTGGTTAAAAATGTCAGACTATTTATTTGCGTATAATAATTATCACCATCAGGCCGATAGCTTGACAAACAGTGTGACATATAAATTGCCCCCCCCCCCCCTCCCCCAGTTTCATTTTCCAGTAGATGGGATGAGTCACCAAAACTTAGCTACGAAGTTTCCTTGATATCCTGTTCTCAGAATAAGGTTTTCAGTAAGTGGCAGCATGTGATGGGGTAAGTATTCCACTATATGTTCAATGCCCACATGTTAAAATCTACTACAGATTTTACAATGAACTCTTGATTTTTGACAAAATTCCTATGTCCTTTCGAATAGAACATGCTGTGGTCTGCTGTGAAACTTCATGAATAGAAAGATGAAAATACATTAAGAATGAAGAGAAAGACTCCCTACATTGTGCTGCTCCATCACGCTTTGCCACACAGCTTATCACGCAACACTGTGGAACTTCCACTAGGCACACAGTCGTAGCTTCAATGTTCAGCATAAACCCAATCGATATTTATGAACAGTTCCACAGCAAAGTGCAACAATAAATCATCATAACACTATTCTCCTCTTTCAAAACCTATGAACTGTTGGAGAGTCATTCTTCATCCCAACACGCTGTGTGTATTACTGTATGAGAGACTTCATAATGCTGTGCCCATCCACATTTCTTGTTCACACAGCTTACGCCACATCAGCTTTTCAAAGTCATCATGAGATCTAACTGACTCTTAGCATGAATATTTTGATCAAAGTATATTAAAGGCATCAAGTGAGGAGACACTGCCATGCCATCTGTTTACTTTATGGATCTCCAGCAGGCCTCTTTTCAATGCCAGCTGTTAGCAGATACATTCATTCTTTATTTTGTACATCAGGACTGAGAAAGTTCATTTCTGTTAGTTGGGATGACAAACAGTCTAGTAATTTTTGCTTTTCCCACCTCCAAATCTGTATCTCACCCTAGGTACAATGCATTTTGTACAGCCCAATTCTGGAAGCCAGGGGATACGCGTCAACACAAAATAGCTGACATACTACAAGGAGGCAATACTTGGTCAGCCGGCCAGTCTCTCTCTCTCTCTCTCTCTCTCTCTCACTCACTCACTCACTCACTCCCCCCTTCTCCCTCCCTCCCCCCCCCAAGTGCCCAATATTTCTGGTTCTTAATGAATTTATGAATTGTTGAAGTTCTGCCCGATTCCAAATCTAATGTGTATTTTGCTGATTCTGAGACCTGGTGTCAAATTCTTTATGTCAGAGATCTAATTTGACTATACAGCAACATGGGGAACAGTTTTCTATCACTGAGCAATTCTACCATTTTGTGTACTAGCACATCAAAAAACTCTTTTGATATCTCTACAAGTTTCTAAAATATTTTAGTTTGACATCTGAAGTGACACAATGCTTCTGACTGTTACATATCTTATTACTACAGTTGGAAGCTAATGGAATGTAATCTGTTAACACTTCAACAAATAATCCAATATTAAAAACAATAACAATTTTTCACTTCTTTCTTTTATTTCATTCTATATTTCTCCCACAAGGAGGTAGTAGTGCATAGTCAGGGTCTATGTATGGTTTATAATTTCTGGATCTAGAACATTTAGACTACGTTAAATCATGGTCCAAATAACATACGGAATTTGGTTCTGTAGACATCATCCTCCATTCTTTCTTTTTCACCTTTGCTGATTGAATATCTGTTCACAGGTCACAGAAAAGCACCCCTGGCTCCTACAGGATCACACCTAGTAACATGTCTAAAGTGCTTTGTGAGGCTTTTATCTGTTTTTAAGTGTTCTTTCACCTTGTACCAGACAGAACCTCCGCTTCTTCTAACTGTTCTTCCCATAAAGCTGTTTTTACTATGAAGAAGAAAAGGCTATGTACTCTGGACACAATCTTGTTTACTGGCGAGATCATATATCAAACTCAATTTACAACTCAGATTACAATTTAATTGTTTCACAAGAACATCTCGTCAGACGAATTCTGTTGTCAGATTATTTTCTTTTCTCCATTCTACATTCTTAGATCAGTGTTGATAAAAACCAAGGAATTTCACCAGGGAGGAGCTTCATAGTGTGCCCACAGTGCTGCAGACTCTGAGCGACTACTTGTACTGACAAACTCATCAAAAGGGTGTCTTTTCCACCGCACAATGCCACAGGAGCACTTCAAGTATAAAAATCAAACGCCAACAAACCCAGAATCATCTTAATACCTTAACTAACAGTGATAATGCTGCTTAATCTTAGCTGAATGCCAACTGTGCTCATATAGGTACAGGTGTTTCACAAAACCCCTGAAATGTTAGCCAACTTATCTTTACCCTCACAGTTTCGACCAACCTTCAGGCTGATCAGAGTGCAATTCCTGTTACTTCTGCATTCGCCTTCATCTTAATATCCTAATTTTACATGGAAACTGCTTCTACACATTGTAGTATTGGTGTGTATTTCAATTTGTCCCTAACCAGTCTTTCATTTAAGCCATAAATACCATTAAGTACTGAATGGGGAGCAGCAAAAGCGGAAAATCGATGTCTTATTTGAAGTACCCCTTACCACGTACCATTAGATGACTTGTGGAGTCTAAATGCAGGTATCGGATAGTATTAGTATGTCTTATGTGTTCATGATAAACCTCTCTTTTGTACATGTTCATATTTTCACTGTCATGTGTATTCTGTGTAGTAACTAAAGGAATACTCAGCAACTCAAACTGTTTCATGAAATGTTTCATCTTAAAACTCTTTATGGTACTCCTTTGTTTACTCAACAATGCGTAATTTACATTACTAAATACACGCGTGACTCCTGCAAAACTTTTAAGATTTTGTGATCCATACTGTTTATTATCCTGAAGCAGGAAAGTCGGCTGGCTGAAAACTTGTCACAAGGAGATCGTGGTCTCAGCAAGGTGAGATCTCAAATCTCCAAGATTGATTACTGTTATGGCTTATACAATAGAGGACGAAACATACCTGTCAGTGCATGTGCTTAAATTTTTCACTGTCAAGCTGGGCATTACAGGATTCAGGGGGAGGCGGGAGGGAGGGATCGATCACACTTAAGGAGATTTGTGGTGGAAGTCTGAGCTTTTAAAGATTAAGATTAGAAATGTCATGGGGCGGGAAACACAGTGAACAGTGAGTAACACTGTTGCTTGCAGTGAACAAGAAGTTCCCAGAAATTAAAACATTTTTTATACAAAAAGCTGCCATCCTTGAACATTTCAAAGACAGCAGATTATTTCTTGTGTTCCAACATCGCTGTAAAAAAACGTGACAACAGAATTGTTTAACAAATGGCTTTTAAGCCTAAACAGATATTACAAAAACAGAAGCAAAAACCTGTGCTTCTCAATGATTGTGGAGTTGTTGATAACACATCACTTCTAGATGATATGTAACTTCATGTTTTCCCCAGTAACACCATTCCACAATTACATCTACTTGATCAGAATTTAAAAAATTTTTATTGCTAATAAGGAGCAATGACTGTGTCAGATAGCACTGAGGATGGTCAGAGGTCCATCATAAAAATTTTGACATTGATGACCCTGGCTTATAAAACATGGAAGAATGTTACTCTGATAATGATTCGGAACAGTTTCAAGAAATGTGGATTCATCAGGGAGCACCAGAATTAACTGGAACAACAGGAGAGCACAGAAATTCCGAAAGACCTAGGACATGCTTCCTGACTTAGGAGAAGATGTGAAATTTCATACATTTTGACAATGACAATAATGTGGGAGTACGTGGTCGTCTGATGTTGAAATTTTGGCTATTCTGAGTGACAAGAACAACGACAATGACAAAGCAGAAAAATGAAAAGGAAAATCAGAACTGATTCTATCTGTGACTCAAAAAGAGGGAAAGTTGTCATAGGAAATGTTGCACATTTACAGCCTTCGAACAAAAACAGACAACTATTTATTTCTGGCTTTGATCACAATATAAAATTCCCTTCAAAAGCAGCAGTGGAGGTCACTGAAGCTTGAAAAAAGTCATCAATTTCTTTGCAAAATCATGTTTTCTTGCTTATTTTCAGAAATCTATGTGCCTTTTGTTTGATATGTTTAAATAAATTAATTACTAAATAACATAATTGGTAAAAATATCACCTTCCTTTTACTTAAATTATAATTCTTACTTTTTACTTCGCTTTGTAAAGAATACAAATGTTTCTGAAGCTAACAGCACTTTTTTAAGGGTAGACTGACAGACTTTTCCTTGATTCTACTTATTCTGCTTTGATCAGTCAAATTTTGATTAAATCAAAATCTCAATTACTCATCCGTGCACTTCAATTTATCAAGAGTTGTCTGTACCACTAAAATAATATATTACACATCAAAGTACATGAAAAGAAGAGTCAAATTAAGGGGAAAAATTACCACATCCAATCCAATGGCAGAAATTACTGCTGAAAAGCGAGAGATGTCCTTTCCCTCAACGTAAACAGGCTGTCCTCGATGATACCTGGAAGAAATACAACAGCTTCTTGAAAAACAAACTTAAAAGTAAACTCCTACCGTACACAATATATTTCATTAACTCTGCTGTCGTTACCATTTAAAACCCTAGTCTGTAACCCTCCAAGTAGGAGCAGTGTTATCAATTAGATAAATGGGATGGACGACTACCCTCTTGCACTGAACATGGACGCTGCTAACGAGATCATCATCATGGCAGAACAATTTTAGTTCATCCATTCTGCTAAAATATGCAGGACGAACATTGATAAAACCAACAAACTGCAGGAACTGATTCCTAACTGGAAATTGAGGAAAAAGGGTTCTATGAACATGTCCAGAAATGCGTCATTGCCACGATAAATGGTGCTGACAAATGACAGTTGCTCTGACCATTTAACGTGTGTTTTTTGTGTGTTGCAGATGATAAGGATAGTAATAGTTGTCATGGAGGATACACATAATCATACTTTGGTTTACACCATGTTAACAGGTCACTTATCTGTAGATTGTCCTAGGGTTCCTATCAATACCCTGAAAGAGCCTGGTCCTCCAAATCTGGTGAACGCACAGTCTGTCGCCTCCCTGCACGTTTGTCTCAAAGCTTCCATGACCACACGAAACACCCAAAAAGGACTTGAAATGTTGTGTGACACATTTGGTGTCTGCGTGGGTACTTGTTTTGATATAGTCGTGCTGCCTCTCTACCATTTCTATCTGCTTGGCCATACACAAACACCTTCTCGGTTTGTTCCCAACAGGAATACTGGACAATTCTGCTGCTTACAGTATGCTTCATCAAACACATAGCCTGCAACACAAAAGGAACAAATGACACATGGACAGAGAAACTGTCATTCATCAGTGCCATCTACTGCGGCAACAACGCATTTCCAGACCCATGTTCATATAACCTTTTTTCTCCATTTTTTGTCCGCCATCTGACTCTGCAGTTTGTTGGTTTTATTAATGTTCACCCTGTCGGTCCAGTAAAACCATATGAGCTTAGAAAAGTTAGCGGCATAACTGTCAAGCACTCCAACTTAAGTGTGACAGTTACAATTGAGTATGTTCGCGTAGTTCAGAAACCACCAATTTTGCATCCAGCAGATATAGGCTTCAGGAATTGGTTGCCTGAACAATTACATATTATCTTACATAACAGGCAGAAACAAGATATCTAATTATATAAATGTAGGCTTCCACGGCCATTGTCACAGTCAATAACACACCCTGAAGGAGGTCACTTGCAACAGTGACCCAAATGTCATTAGTTTTACATACTGACAATGCAGTCACAAACCCAGAAAAATTTTACTGACTAAGATTTCTAATGTGTGTACCTGATTAGGTCTCCAACTCTAAGCACAACAGAAATGGCACGTAACATGTTTCATGTAGATGAAACTTGTCTGCTGGGCCATTTACAGATATGATACTGTTTCTTATTTACAGTCATTGCTATTTCCTTAATGGTAAATTCTTAAGGGTAATGAACAAGCACATATGAATAAACTTTATGTTGTGATGCAATATAACTGTAAATGTAAAAGAAGAAGTTTCATTGTTGATAATAAGACTTATTTTGAAGTCAACTAAAAAGTTCACTAATATTACACACAGGACAGTACAAAACAAATAGAGAAACAATTATTTCACATTTAGTGGTTCTGTTTTGATCTTTCCAAATAATACATAATGTTCTACTAGTTCACATTTAATGGTGGCATACAGTTTAACTAGCTTCAAATGAAAACGCGAAAGGAATTCTGCAACTGTCTTCACTATCCAGTCTTACTTGTACGACATCAGCATCAAGAAAAATATGTCGACTGCCTGAATGCAATTGCCACCTACCATGAATATTTCAGTGCATTACAGACAAGAAACAAAGATGGATGACTCACTTAACTTTAAATTATGGCTCTATTGTTCATGTTTAATTTATGGCCTCCGTTATTGTTTACTGCACAGAACTGTTTACTTAATGTAATAAAATTGAAAATTTTAACACAGCACTGACAACAAAAGCTATCACTGCCCTAAATGGAAGTTCTTTCTTGACAAGTTTACATGAAGAATTCTCCCTTATTAGTAAAGTTTTTAGTATTGCAACTCAGAAATCTTTCCATCCCAGTTGTTAAATTGAGTTAACCATTTCATGGGCAATGGGAAAATACCTTCCCACACACTCTATTGTCTTCCATGGTCCAAGGGACTAAAGATTCCACGTCTTGCTGGTGCCATCATCTGTAGATTAGAATGAGAAACACATGAAAATTCCTGCCACTGCCAGCATTCGCACTGTCAGCAACTGACTGAGTATTATTTGTCTCTTGTTCTCAGTTTGGTGGCAGAAAGACGTTTTGCTGTTATTTTGTGGTTTTGTTTATCTGCAAACAGTGGCATTTGGAAGTAACCACATGGTACTTATTTGATATTTTATGTAATTTTCTTTATGTCAATACATCAAAAATATGACTTAAACATGTGGGAATTTTTGCCCCCACAGTCCAAGTTGGACACACATCTAGCACTGTTTCACACTTTTAGTGTAGACAATAAGCCCGTTTATTGAGGTGTTATTAGGCACATTCACTTATTTGAGGTATTTCATCACAGAATTACTTCACCAGACAGGAAGATGGGTGGAGTATATCTTCTCAATTCCTGAGGACGAGTCAGTTTCCACGATTGAATCAGATGATGTTTCAACAGATGAGGAAAACGATATACTGAACATCCAACCAGTGTCTCCCATTACTTTTCAACAATTGGTCCCCTCAGTAGTAGACAATGTTTCAGTCCAAGAAGTGTGTTCGGTAGATGCAGGTTCTTCCACAGAGTTGACAAAAGTTCCACTCTGAGTGATAGTGGTCAGAGTCCTGAAATGACTGGGATGAAACACTGCCAAAAAAAGCATTATCTAAAACGAATAGTCCATATGAGTACTTTCTTGATATCTTCAGTGAAAGTATCATTCAGAATATTGTTGAAAAAACGAACTTATATGCATCCGCAGAGCACCAAAATCTTCAAATGAACTCAAACACCTGTAGCAACAAAGAACTGGGTGGGCACAGCAAAATCTGAAATAAAAGCATTTATTGGGTTGCTCATCATTATGGGCAGCTACAAACAGATAAACTTATCAAATTACTGGAGTCCAGATCCTCTTTTGCATGTTGAATCAGTATCAAAAGTGATCGCTCTACAAAGGTTCAAAGCAGTTTTAGAAAATCTTCAACTCAACAATAATTCAAAGGCTGTGGGGAAGGGTGCTCCTGGATTCGATAAATTATAAAGTGAGGCCGCAAACTGATGTCCTAAATAGTAATTTCTTAGAAGCATATACTCATTCTGGCAGATTATCCATTGATGACGCTATGATACCTACCAAAGGAAAACTGAGCATAAAACAATATATGCCCATGAAGACTATAAAAAGAGGGTACAAGGTCTGATATCTGGCTGATGCTAAGAGGTTCCATCTCTATTGTGAAACAGGAGAAGATAATAATGCCAAAGTTCCTCTTGGTGAAATGGTTATACTTGCATTGTGTCCAACTTTGAAAAATAGTAAATGTATTGTTGCATTTGACAGTTATTTCATTGCGTGCAACCTAATGAAAACACTTTTGGATAATTGAGTATATTCTGCAGGCAGTGTCTACGTCAACAGCAAAGTTCTTCCGGAAATGATGAAAAAATGACAAACGTTCACAAGGTGAGTTCAAGGCACAGATCAAAGATTCAGTCGTTGCAATAAAGTGGCAAGGAAAAAAAAACAGTTGTGTCTACAGGAACATCTCCCAAGGATGGAATATTTATTTCCACAAAAGAAAGAGATGGTTTCATGTGTAACATAGCTCATCCAAATGCTGTGAGTCTGTACAACAGTGTAAAGGGCAGTGTGAATCTCTTCGATCAGAAGTGAGAACCATGTGAGGTTGAGACAGGGATCTCTAAAATGGTGGTGCACAATTTTTTGTTTTCTAGTTGATTCTGCCATTGTAAATGCATTTATACTGTACACAGCAGTCACAGAAAATGGAGAGCAGCTAACACTCTGTTTACAGTTAGCAAAGAGAATTACTGTCAGGGTTCTCACCATGGAAACGACGTGGGTGTCCTCCTGTATTCATTTCAAAAAAAGCAGACAGCATTGGTGTTTCTGATGAACTCATACTTTAAAATGTGGGTGAAAATCAGCCGAAGAAAACTGAAGTATAGGCATTGTTGTATGGGCAGTACAAGAAAATAAGAAGAAAGGACAAAATAATATGCTCCAATTCCAATGTTGCTTTGTGTGTATATCCGTGTTTCACACTGTTCCATAACATCTGGGAATTAAATTTTCATTAATATTTTGTAAATAAAAGGTAATCTAGCAATCTTGTATTTTTATTTTGTTTTGCAGTGTCAATTTTTATAATAAAAAATCCTAAAAAATTTTATAGTAGCATCTCAGGGTCCATGGAAAGCAATCTTCTTACACAAATTTTCAAAAAATTGTTGCCTTAACATTTTTGTTTTGCCATGGTGTGACAAGTGATTCATAGCAAGTCATTGAACCACCAACTGACACCTGTAACCAGCTTAGAAAAAAGTGCCCACGAAAAGGTTAGGTCGATGTTGCTTTTAACTGCTGTATACAAAAAAACAAACAATTGGAAGACAGAAAAAAAGTTTTCTGATAAATAAAAATGAAAATGATAAATACAAATGAAAACTGTAGAAAAAGTAATTTTTAAACCAGTCTCTGGACTGAAGACATTAACCACACTATAGCTGATCATTTATTTGAACCACAGTTGTGATTTAATACAGATTACTGGTTTTGGGTGTTATCAGCTGTTTTCAAATCTTCTCACTTAGTTACAAAGTAACTTGTCCTCTTCTGTCACTGGGTATGATTGCTTCATCATTCAAAGACAGGCTGGGGAGAAGGGGGTGGGGGGGGAGGATCTAGGACACATAGAAACCTTTCTGGATGTCTATCCACATCATTTTAATGATGGGACAGCATTTTGACCATTTATGCCACAGCGACAAAGTTGCAGGATGAGATATTCACGCAGTATTGTCAGATAATACCCAATGTTAAAGGTGAAAGTTATCTCATTTTCTTCAATGAAATAATGCCCTGTGACACCAAAGTTACTGTCACATTGTAACTAAGCAAACGTACTGGTTGCCAGTAACAGCCAAAGCCTGTAACTGTGTATGTTAAATCACAACTGTGACTCGAATAATCAGCTCTAACTTACGAACAGTTTCTGCAACTCTCCACAAGCATTATGTCTGCCCTTGCATAACAAATCACACTGAAAAATAGAGAATGTATTATGAGATATATGATAATTCCAGGAACTGTGACTGCACAGTGTACTGTACATTACAAAGGTACGTGAAATAGTAAGTAGTTGCAAGTTTTTGAAGGGAGCTGCATTTCAGATTTCAGGCTCAATTAAAAAGAAGTTAAACCAATATACAAGGTGAGTCCATGTTAACTGGTGCTGTTCGCTCAAGTAGTATTGGGTGAGTCAACATACTGGAGGGGTGTGCTTGGGTTCATTGTTTTCCCCTACAGCACCAGTTTAGTTACAATGGAGAGATGGACTCTGCAACACCATGCATTCATCACAGAGATGTTCTTTAAAAGTGCGGAATCTGTGACCACCACTAAGAGGAAGTTCCGTCTCCAATTCAATGTTCCACGTAATGGTGCAATTCCAATCCATAATACCATGTTGCTATGGGTCAGGAACTTCCACGAGACAGGTTGTGCACTGAAGAAAAAACTGGGAGGCAGTGCGAATTCGGCCACATCACGTGACAACGGTGAAGTTGTGCATCCTGCAATTCAACAGCATCCCAAACGATCTGCAATATCACACACACAGTCTTTTGGATTATCAAATACATGTGTTCAACACAATTTACACCATCTAAATTTTAGTCGCTACAAAACCGTGATTGTTTAGGTGTTGATGCCCCACGATTTCATGACATTGAGGTGTATTGCTGGAGTAATGGAGGAGATGTTGGAGAAAGAACCCAAAATTGTAGTTTTTAAGTCAAATGAGGCTAATGTTTACCTAAATGGCAATGCTAATAAACAAAGCTGTCATTACTTGTCTCCAAACAAACCTCAGCAACTGCTCCAGCACCTACTGCACTGTGACAGCATTATAGGATAGGCTGGTTTAGGGAAATTTGGTGTCGCAGGGCCTTATTTCTTTGAAGAAAATGAGAGAGCTGTCACCATGAACTCAGAGTGTTATCAGACCAAATTGCGTGAATTTCTCATCTCGGAACTTCGCCACTGTGGCATAAATGGTCAAAATGCTTTGTTTCAGCAAGATGGCACAACAGCTCACACTTCCAGTGCTTGTATATCTGAAGTAAGGAAGTTGTTTCTAGAGAAAATGATACCCAACAGAGGAGATGTTGACTGGCCAGCCATATCTTCAGACCTTACTCCATGTGACTTCCGTCTGGGGCTTCCACAAGAAAAAAGTGTACATCAGTAAGCAACATACAGCGCTTCAATTAAAGGATACCTCTGAGCGAGAAATTTGTGCTATACCCTTTAATATGTTGGAGAGAGTGATGACAAACTTCACGCAGAGGGTTGATGGGTGTGCCAGAAAAAGTGGCCAGTACTTAAGGAACATTATCTTTCACAAATAATTAATCTGTCAAAATTAACATATACGATGTAAACTGTTATTCGCTGTGTATCTTTTGAAATAAAATAAGTTGCTATATCTCGAAATGTGTCTGTATACTATAAATTCAAATCACTGAAGACCTCAATAAATTTAATTAATCAAATTTTTGTCAGTCCCCTAGGTGCAAGATCTCTGAATACTACCTTTAGCCTACACAAAACAGAACATCTGTGGTTAAAGCTAAACTGCACGGTCATCTGTCTTAGCCTCCTTCCCTTTGGGAGAAAAAAGGAAACACACAATTGTTGTGATGGTAATCATTACATGATGTGAGATATTAAAAATAACAAATTGGTGTTTCACTGAAAGTAAGGCACAAAATTGCAATTACATGGGAACTGCAGCAGTGGTAGACGAAAATAATACAATGGAAGATCCTAAAATATAAGTGAAAGAATTAGTGAGTCGAAAACACAAGAATCACACCAAGATACTTTGAATGTTGCTGTAGTTGAGTTACATGGTAAATTCCATGACGTGTGCATAGAAATTCAACAGTTACACTTCATGAAAAGAATTTAAGTGTCAATGCTCTTATCTCTCAAGAAAAATGACTGACTGACATGTACACTGCTTAGAAAATCTAAAATACTAAGTCACTCATACATAAATATATTATTTTTATGTTCAGAGGAATCGTTCTACACATTTTTAAAATTTTCTGTTTGGAATTAACTAATTATATTGCATAAAAGTGCAGCACACATCATCACTAATAAGCATTGTAATTGAATAATTATGAAGCACAATAAATATGATAGTTTGGAGTATGATTTGCAACCACATAGTGGATGTAGATGATTTAATATCTCCTGCTGTTTAAGCCTGAAACGTGAGATGGTCGGTACAGCAGTTCAATTGTCTCAATTTTTACTGTTATGTGTGATCATCAATCAAATAACTTGTGGTGTGTGTGTGTGTGTGTGTGTGTGTGTGTGTGTGTGTGTGTGTCTGTCAGAGAGAGAGAGAGAGAGAGAGAGAGAGAGAGAGAGAGAGAGAGAAGAACTGAAAGAGGGATACTAACCATTTGACTGTGCACTACACACACCTACCATACAAAATTCACAACTCTGGTACTAAATTGGCTGAGGTATTACGTATTTTGTTACATAGATCTCTCCATGGTTTGTCAACAAGCTCAAATGTCACAGTGACAGAAATTAAAATCCCTCAAGGCACTAAATAAACACTATTACAAAAATTGTTTTTAAAAAATTTAGTGTCATATAATCACATATGGAATATGCTTGAATATTCAAAATGAAAAGTAAGAAAGTGATATGGTCCAACTACAATGTTTTTACAAATGTATTTCACTACATAATGTAAATCTAAATATAGCCATCTTTCAAATTAGCTGGTGCCATTAAAGTTGGGCTCGATCTACCAACTGGTTTCTAGTGATCAATGATTTTTTTGTATTAATAAACAATATCATCATTCCTGTAAATGACAACCTGTGACAATTCTCACTCATTAACAACCCCATTAAATCATTAACAACCCCATTAAAAACATTTTTTCATTATACATTCTCTTCTGATAAGCATGACAACATAATTTGTTGTTCACTTTTCTGCTTCTGCAACAGGAGCCTCAATATATGCTGGTTACAAGTCATTCAAATCCCCCCCGATCAGATGCCTGGCCTTACCAAAGGGAGAACTGAACACAATCAGCATGAAAGAGATTCCTAAGCGACTTTGTATTACATACAAACTAATTTTTAGTTTCACATTTTGTGCAAGAAAGTAGGGACACACAAATCACTCTGAACCTAACAACTCTCACAATGATTGTCACCCCATGTTGAGCAAATGGTTGACTCATACTAATGATAAGCCAGAGTTTCTCAAAAGTGTGTAAGTAATTTCAATTATCTTCACATTATTCTTTAACAAAATCAAAATTATACTGTGCAGAGACAAAATAACTGTCTATACTTACCTTCAGGAGATGCTACTCCTAATGCCGCTGCTACTAAAAGTACAAAAGAAAATGCTGCTCCTATCTTTCAAAACACTGTGTTCCATCTAGTGGGAGGAAAGGGATTGATTGGGGAAGATTGGGGGGATAAAAAGAAGGAAAAAAAGAAGAAAGTGGTGAGAAATCACTCTAAGCCTAGGCTGAGTGGGACCAACAAGATGTGAGAATGATGGCAATGATGAAGGGTAAGACATTGGAGAAATGAGGTCAATGATAGTAAATTGGTAAAGCATTTCGCCAACTTCAATTTAGAGCAGGTAAAGTGCAATGAATAATGTAGTTTGAGAATAGGAAGATTTATTAGTAAATGATGAAATTCCACAACCTGAAAGTCTCCCAAATACCAGAGTCACACTAGCCCACATAACCCTTACCCACAACTACTTTATACCTTTAAGGCATAGACCTACAAACAGAGGAGGATGGCAATCAGAACCAGGTTGACGCTACCCTGTGTCACCTTTCAAACAGCCACATGAAAGAAGTGTGTCTCAATTTCCACAAGATATGCCCTAGGCTTGAATCTCTGATCTGGATTCATGGCATACATACAACATCTTCTACAAACACAATCTCCAAATCCACTATCACCTTGATGAATGTTTATCTTCCGATTTAGGATTACATGCAACTCTCAGACCAAATCAGTGCAACCAATAAGTGACAACATTTTCACTTTGAGCCACCTCTTCAACATGTATGAATCCCTTCAATGCAGCCCATGAATCTATTCTGAACTTCCTGCCCCAACACCAAATCCCTCAAAATCTAAACCCATCACCTCTCCCAGCATTACTCCAGCCCAATCCAACAATAAATCCTATGACACTAGAGACAGAGCTACATGTGAAACCACTCACGGTGTTTACCAAACAGCACGTTTTCACTGTATCGTTTTTTTCTATAGAGTAACACAATCATTAAGCTGAACACGTACCCAAATGAACACAAACAATTGTACTTAAGGACATCCAGTGCCTAGTTGCCGAGCATGATATGTAGCGTAACTCTACATACTTGAGTTCCTACTTCACCACATGGGCCAATAGGAGCTTCCCACCCAGTATTAGTTCCGCTGAACTGCAGATATGAGAAGTTTCTTGCCAACACATCAATTCATCCCATCACTTTCCTAAACGAAAGTTCTGTTAATATTCCCTGTTTTTCCAATAAGGTAGAATATCATTGTTGACTCACACGTACATTTACTTATCAATCTATTTTGAACTGCCTTTCAATTTAGGCTGTGGGTGAGCTGCCTCTCATGCCCCACACTTTACAATCTTTCTCAAACAAAGTATTTAAGGGTGAACAGTAGCACCAACTTGGTTATTTGTCTTTGATGGGTAGTCTTTCATCGTGAAAGCTGTATTGGCCACAGTAGGTGACAGTCTGATTATCTTAGTTCGAGTGCAGATCTTTGGACTTTTAATGATTTTGGTGAGTGCAGGTTAGTACTTAAACTTCTTGCTGGACTTGAATATGAGTGCCCATGCAAACTTTACTTTGTGGCATCTGAGGCAGCTGAAAACATTTACTACTTCGAATAATTAACACTATGCCATCCGGCGACACCACAGTGGTGTAGTGCACAAAATAGCGGTCAACGGCCGGTAACACCAGTGGTGTCTTGTGCATAGTATCAATCACTGGCCAGCGACACCACAGTGGTGTCATGAGCATAGTGTCGTGCAGTGACCGGCGACAGCACTTTAGTATCTTTTGCATTCTGTTGGTGTTTTGTTTTTATAAGTACTTGTGCCCTTTCATCATGGCAGACAAAAAGAGGCGATACAGTTATTTACGATGAATGCGTGGACATTTCGTCTGACGTTCCAGACAACTTGGCCGATTGGGAAGAAGACATTGGATCTCAAAAAAATGAAAGTGAAGCAGAATCATCGGAAGATAGTGAAATACGCCCAAGAAGAATTCGGCGAACGCTATGGTTGCCAACTGATTTGGATGAATCAGACAAAGAAGGTGACGCACAGAGGTCAGACTGATTTACCGAGGATCAATAATAAATTTTAAGGAACTCCGGATCCAAACATATGTCCCAAAAATACACAGAGTGTCAAGGGTATTGTATAATTATGTATTGGGAATGATCTATTTGAATACATTATTAATGAAACCAACAAGTACTACAGTCAAAATTGCAATAGAAGGAAACTGTATTTTTAAAAAAGCCAAATTTTTCGACGATACAGGACCAAAACTTAGAAAATGGTTGGGGGCTTGCTATCCTTATGGGAATTGTAAAAAACGCAAGGATCGATGATTACTGGTCAACGAATCCGTTGATAGACACACCGATATTTCGCAAAACAATGTCCTGCAACTGATTCAGACAAATATCATCATTTGTACATTTTTCTGGAAACAACAATAAACCAGATAATGCCGACCAGCTTTTCTTAGTGCAATTTGTAAATTGATTATTTTTCCAAAAAGTTTGAAGAAACTTTTAATCTAAGCAAAACATCTCAACTGATGAAGGAATAATACCATGGCATGGATGGTTAAATTTTAAAGTTAACAACCCGTCGAAAATTACGAAATATGGCACACTCATTAGGATGCTGTGTGATTCGAGTATGGGATACATTTCCTCATTCAAGATATATTCCAGTGCTGGACAGTCTTTAGGAAAAACAGTGATGGAACTAATGACGCCTTATGGAAAGTGGCATCACCTCTACAAGGATAATTATTTTAATAAAAAATGAAAGCGTGCAAAAGTCAATGTGTTTGAAGCTTGTTATCAAAGGAAAAGTGAAGTACTCACACAGGTATGAAGAGCTTAGAAAACTAAAACGATACGAATGACCTCTACAATACACAAGGCCACTTTGACTGACACTCAAAGAAAAGTGTGTTGGACTACTACAAATACATGAAAGGAGTGGATTGGGTAGACAAATATTTGAGTTATTACCCTATATACAGAGAAATCATAAAATGGTCAAAATAGGTTTCAATGTACCTTTTTAACTGTGCATTATTTAATGCATTCCATACAAGTCAATATTTCAATACAGAGCACAGGAGTCTCAAATTTCACGATTTTTTTTATTGGAAGTGTCCGATTCATGGATAGAAGATCATTTATCCGCTTCTGAGCAAAACTTGGAGGTTGCCACTGCATCGTGTACATCTCATCATGATCCAGTTGACACGCTTTCTGGTCACATTAAGCAACACCAACTAATACTTATTACTGAAATGAATAAACGAAAATGAAGAAACTGACATGTATGTTCCAAAAACAAAAAAAGAAGAACAACTGACTTAATGTGCAAGTCTTGTAGAGTTGTGTTACATCTTGGAGACTGTTTTGCTCAGTATCATATTGAAGAGAAATACTAAGTATCAAAGACAATGCAAATAAAGAACTATATGAAACACACAAACTCTGTATTTATTTACGTATGTTTATTTTCAAAATTTCATGAAAGTAGGGGGACAGGGTTGAGAACTTATAAGAACTGACGATGAGATTAGTAAAACTTAACAATTTATAATTGCTCAATAATGTCAAGAATGGCCAGGGACAAGCGAAGTAACCAAATTAGTGCTGCTGGTGTCAAACAAATAAATCTGTACTAGACGTGCAGACGGCAAAGTGTTAATATTGAGACACACACATGATGGATTTGCTTTTTTTTTCTTTTCCTTCCCCATGGTGATTATTTAGGGTAATGAACTTCAGTTTTATGTCACAATTAATAGTGAGAAACTAGGTTTTCAGACTGAGAGTTTGCTATTGAATTTTGTGACTAATGGGCAGTTAAACAAACTCTGCACACATGCTCCTCTGTTGTGCTGCACTACATTAATAATCATTTGTCTTCGTTTTCATTTGTCAGGGGTGATCCTACGCTATTGGACGGGTTGAAGGTAGCAGATAGCGGATGGCCCTCAAAAATGGGGTTTATCTATAAGTAAGACAAAAAAAATGGAAAAACTAGTAGAAGCCGACCTCGGGGAAGATCAGTTTGGATTCCGTAGAAATACTGGAACACGTGAGGCAATACTGACCTTACGACTTATCTTAGAAGAAAGATTAAGGAAAGGCAAACCTACGTTTCTAGCATTTGTAGACTTAGAGAAAGCTTTTGACAATGTTGACTGGAATACTCTCTTTCAAATTCTGAAGGTGGCAGGGGTAAAATACAGGGAGCGAAAGGCTATTTACAATTTGTACAGAAACCAGATGGCAGTTATAAGAGTCGAGGGACATGAAAGGGAAGCAGTGGTTGGGAAGGGAGTAAGACAGGGTTGTAGCCTCTCCCCAATGTTGTTCAATCTGTATATTGAGCAAGCAGTAAAGGAAACAAAAGAAAAATTCGGAGTAGGTATTAAAATCCATGGAGAAAAAATAAAAACTTTGAGGTTCGCCGATGACATTGTAATTCTGTCAGAGACAGCAAAGGACTTGGAAGAGCAGTTGAACGGAATGGATGGTGTCTTAAAGGGATGATATAAGATGAACATCAACAAAAGCAAAACGAGGATAATGGAATGTAGTCGAATTAAGTCGGGTGATGTTGAGGGTATTAGATTAGGAAATGAGACACTTAAAGTAGTAAAGGAGTTTTGGTATTTGGGGAGCAAAATAACTGATGATGGTCGAAGTAGAGAGGATATAAAATGTAGACTGGCAATGGCAAGGAAAGAGTTTCTGAAGAAGAGAAATTTGTTAACATCGAGTATAGATTTAAGTGTCAGGAAGTCATTTCCGAAAGTATTTGTATGGAGTGTAGCCATGTATGGAAGTGAAACATGGACAATAACCAGTTTGGACAAGAAGAGAATAGAAGCTTTCGAAATGTGGTGCTACAGAAGAATGCTGAAGATTAGATGGGTAGATCACATAACTAATGAGGAGGTACTGAACAGAACTGGGGAGATGAGAAATTTGTGGCCCAACTTGACTAGAAGATGGGGTCAACTGGTAGGGTATGTTCTGAGGCATTACGGGATCACCAATTTAGTATTGGAAGGCAGTGTAGAGAGTAAAAATCATAGAGGGAGACCAAGAGATGAATACAGTAAGCAGATTCAGAAGGATGTAGGTTGCAGTAGGTACTGGGAGATGAAGAAGCTTGCGCAGGATAGAGTAGCATGGAGAGCTGCATCAAACCAGTCTCAGGACTGAAGACGACAACAACAACAACAAAGACAAAACCCAAATACAATGCTGGAAATAAGGGTGAAGTCATTGTATTGCGAAGTGCGGTGACAAGTAATTCACCATTGTATGAGTAGATAATAAATTCAAACCAAATAAAACTCACACCTCACAGTAAAGAGTGCCCTAACACTCACATCAGTACACAATGTACCCCTCCGGTGGCAAAACACATGTATTCACACACCTAAACAATCAATCATAAAGGTGTCAAATGGAAACCTGGAATAGATAGTCTCAAGAATCTACCATCCTTTGTCACAATTCAGCAATAGTTCACACAGGCCCCAAAGAATGAGTAAGTTCTCACTTTATCGGGATCCAGAAGTGTGGCAAGTTAGCCTCTGGCAGAACTACAATCAGTGAACACCACATATCGATGGTAGGCAAAGAAAACCTTTTAAGTCCATTTTGTTAAATTTTACGGGAGAAGAAAAAACAGTTTCTTAAAAACTATGTGAAGTGATACAGATAATGTTACTTCATGTGTAACTACATAGCAGAAGCCTAGTTATTCACAAGTTAGAGAAATCCATGCCCTTTCAAATCACTCCCAGATAATGGAGTTACTGGTATCACGAGGTTTTCATTGCCTACCATCAATATGTCCAATGCTACACAACCCGTGCCCCCCAAACCATGGACCTTCCATGGTGGGGTGGCTTACGTGCTTCAATTATACAGATAGTTGCAACCACAACAGAGGGATACCTGCTGAGATGCCACATGAACATCTGGTACCTGAAGTGGAGCAGACAATTCATCCGCAACACAGCTGCACGTAACCCCAAGAATGACACTCTGCACACTATCTCTGCTTATGGCCAATAGCATTTGGGCATTGTTGATTTTTTTTTAAACAAGAGGCAACAGTAGTTGCAGGGGCAACAGTCTGAATGATTCCCTGATCTGGCTTTGTAATATCAACCAACAATGCTTTGCTGTACCAATACTGTGAACAGCAGAAAGCTAGGGAAAACTACAGCCATTATTTTTCCTGAGGGCATGCAGCTCTTCTGTGTGGTTAAATGATGGTGACATCCTCTTGAGTAAAATATTCTGGACGCGAAACAGTCCCCCATTCAGATATCCAATGCAATGACTGCCCAGGGGGATGTCATCAGGAAAGAGGTATCTGGCAATCTATGGGCCAGAGTGTAGAATGCTAGAGCCCTTAATCAGGCAGGTAGGCTAGGAAATTTACATGGGGAATGGATAGGTTAAAGTTAGATATAGCTATGTTCGTGAAGTCCAGTGGCAGGTTGAACAGGACATTAGGTTAGGTGAGTACAAGGTTAATTTAGCATTAGTGTGGAGTGTAGGTAATAAAATTTGTAGAGGGAGACCAAGAGATGAATACAGTAGACAGATTATTAAGGAGGTAGGTTGCAGCAATTATTCAGGATGAAGAAGCATGCACATGATTGAGTAATGTGGAGAACTGAATCAAACCAGTCTTCGAACTGACGATGATGACATGCTCAATGCTGATCCTATCTCAAAGCAAGTAAGCACCAGTATTAAATGCTACCCTTGCTGTCTTGGGGGCAGAGAGTGGCCTGAAGACTAAGGGACAGAAGACCCCAACACAAAACTAAAGAGCAGAATCAGCCAATCTTTTTACTGGAGAAAGCTCTTTAAATATTACAGCTATCTTTGGTGTTATCACATAGTAATATGGTACTACTTACTCATCTGGAATTTAAAAAAAAAAAAAACACATCGGCAATGCCCAAATGCTATTGGCCACGTGCAGAGTGTCATTCTTGGGGTTACATACAGATTGGTTGCACACTGTCATGTAGTGGATGAATTGTCGGAAGAATTTGCTAGGAAGTTGCAAACATTGTCTTGATTTGTAGGGTAAAAGTATTTCAGCAAATCTGTTCATTCATGGAAAGGGGCACAGAGTTACTTATGAAAACTGTGGTTGAAACAATGTTTTGTTTGTTAATCAGTAACTTCCAAGGCAGAACATATTTGCTATTAGTACATTTTCATTTTTAAAAAAATAGCTTCCATGATTAGTGATTGCTTGTTGAATTAAAGTGGAAATGTAATGCAGAAATGGTTTGGTTCGTAAGTGCAAAATGAGCTTAACTGTTAACACAAGTTAGATTTAGGCACTGTTGGGGAGCATTTTATTTGCCAAACAGGTAATATATGTAAGCAATATTGATGTGTACTGTTATTACTCCAAGGTGATATTTTCACCATTTAATCAAGATACTTCAACACCTGAAAAACATGAGACACACTTATTGTATTAGGCACATGATCAGATTTATTTTGTTATGAACTGCAGTTTCTGTGAAGCTCCAATAGTGGAGTCCAATAGTCGAGAAATAATTATAAAGGAGCTTTGCAACCTTGACTGGCAAATTTGCATCCTCCACACTGAGGGTTGGCGACAGGCTACCAACCTGCCTCAAAAAATAATTATCCGTATAAATGACACACTAGGATCTTGGATAGGGCTGATCTCTGCAAAATGACCAAGTGAGAACATGGAGTACGAAATGAAGTATACTTAGCTATACTAGCCTGGAGCAGCAAAACCAGCCTGGAGAAGCAAACTGCATTGTAAAGGAAGCTGATAAATATGGAATACACTTGCTGGCTCTGCAAGAGCCAAGGTGGACAGGAACTGTGTCTGTAGAAATGGAGAACTATATCATGTTCTATTGAACCTTGGAAGCAAATCCCTCACTAGATATTGGTTTTTGGTGAATCATAGTGTACCAGTCCTTTAGATTTTAAAATCAATCAATCCCAGAGTCTCACATGTAGCAGTAGTTTCCAGGAAACAGTTCGCCACATATATAAACCGTTACTCCCCAACTGAAGAGAGTGATGGTATCAAAAATGATTCATTCTACAAGAAAATAGGGACAGTCTAACAATTTGCCAAATGAGAACAACAAAACCACCTTGGGAGATCTTAATGTGAAAGCTGGGAAAGTGGAATCCCCCAAGGAACCCACTGGAAAGCACAGTGTACACGATGTAATCGTTCCTAAGCAGTACTGACTTCATCAGGAAGAAAATATATTGTGGGAACTTGGTTCTCTCTGGTAGGATGTCAGTTAACTAAATTTATAGTGATATAGACAAGAATAAGTAAGTGGATGCAGATCAGACTTCCCAACCAGCGTAGTGATCAACAGAATTAATTTTTGGACCCAGGAAGTGAGGAGGGAGGGAGGTGGGGGGTGACACACACACACACACACACACACACACACACACGAGAGAGAGAGAGAGAGGAGAGAGAGAGAGAGGGGTGGGGGAGGAGAGAGAGAGAGAGAGAGAGAGAGAGAGAGAGAGAGAGAGAGAGAGAGAGAGAGATTACTGAATGTGTGATCAGGAACGTTTGAGCAATGGTAATATAAGGCACTTTCAAGATCAAATTGACCAACCATTTTGAAGTACTGGAGAATGAAGAGGATGGAAATATTCTGCTATACCAAAACTTGAAGGTAACTGCAGATGCAATTAAAGAAGCAGTGAAAGAAGTAACTACAAAGCAAAATTTGATGAGAAAAGTGAGAATGCTATCCAGACAGCAAGCCGAACTGTACGGGTAATTGCACATCACGAGGTCCTATGGACCTTATCACACAAAGTAAGCAAATTATTTTGTTTTCACTTGAATTCACAATTGTGTAAGACCACCATTTGCATATGGCAAAGATACATTTATTGGGTTTAAGTGATAATTATTTTGTTTTGACAGCACTATTAATCCCAAGATGTTTAATAGTGTAGTTTATTTGTATATTGCTTCACTAACCTGTCTACCATTATTACAATCATCTAAGGGTCAGTTCTTTAATAAGTGCCCTGAAGCAAGTCAAGCTAATAGTCTAGGTAATACCCACACCACAGGTGGATTTTAAAAATCAGTGGTGCAATCTTAACTTGGGTATACTATGTCAATTTCAGTCAGTCACATCTGAATTAGGAGGCTGAACCTAAGACATGTTACTTTGGTAATTGACCTAAACTTTTTTTCCTAATTTTTAAAAAAATTTTATACTGTGTGTAAAAAATTTTTGTACCATGTATAAAAATTTCTTCAAAAATTTAAGGAAGTATTAGCAACTGTAAATAATTACTTTCAAAACACACAGGTAAGATGAATGTATTTAAAGAGTTGTCATCTGGTAACCTACAGTAACATATTGCCTGTCACCTTCTGTCTCACATACTTCAGTTGAAGTTAGTTTAACTCTTTTGCTGACATTTCACCAGCACACATTGCCAGCATTGTCAGAAGTTCACCCTCCATTGCTGGTGGCTGACTGGAGTCTAGATCGCAGACAGAAATTGATGTCCCTGTCATGTTAACATCTCAGGGCTTTTCTAGGTCATTACTTCTGTGGTACACCCCTGTGGGGAAGAGCTACCAGGCCAGTTCATCCACGCAAGCCTTACAAATTCGCTAACATGACGACAGCTTCAACAAGAAAAAAGAAAGCCTCAAGGATACTGGATTTCTGTGCTGCAGCAAACTGCAGTTACATCTATTAAGGGGATAATCACAGCAGTAATGACCTTGAAAAAGCCCTCTGATGTTTGCACAATAGGTACACATCTGCCCACAAGCTCGACTTTAATCGGCCACCAGCAATGGAGGATGAACCTTTGATAATGACAGCCACTCATTGAATGTCAGCCGAAGAAACAAACAGAAGCCAACAGACAAAATGACAAGAAGTGACCATGAAGGCCTATACAATACAAAATCTACCCTACGGTTATGTTGGTAATTCACCCTAAATTTGCATAGTGAGTGGGCTATGTATTTTTGAATACGAAAACAGCCAACACAGATGCAGCACGAACTTGGTATGATGAAAAGGAATTGCAGAAACCTAACTGGTAGACTGATGCTCTTGGCTTGGAAGCAAATTGCTGTCACCACTTTGACTCCTGACAGCTTTTAATAATATAAAAAGTATTCCTTGCTTGACATTTGTTCTCAAGTAGACTTTGATGGTGTATCTTCCTTTCACTACAGGGCTAGTGTCATTATGTATTTCATTTACCCTTATATGCATAAATAGGTGACTTCTTTGAACTTAATGTTTCAAAGACAATCACATCACACTCCATAATAAGTAACATTAACAAAAATGTAAGAATAAGAACTTTAAAACAAAGTAAAAGACTGTCAACTATGTTACATAACATTATGTGATGTACACATTATTTCACTCCCTTGAAAGGAAAGGTACAAAAATGCAGAGCTTCTCTTTGGCATTGCCTGAATCTAAACAACAAACCTTATTTCTTTTGAGCACAGTGAACACACGAAACTCTGCAAATCAAAAAGATATTGGCACACAGTGTAACTAATAGACTAACTGCCAATATGGTTTGTTTATTTTGGACCAAATGAGATCTCTACAGTCAAGCATGAAACTGTTTTTCCTACAGGTTCTCCATTCCCCAAAATTATGTCATGGATGCTGTGATGGTTACAATAAGAAAATACACAAAAACTTTCACCACGACTCTTGTCAAGAAGCCAGCAAGGTGCTAAAACGAATTTTTTATATTAACTGGTCTCTCAAACTCTAAAGGCTCAGTTGGGATCTGAAACTGCATGACAAAGTAAAAATTTACAACTGGCATTGCAGTCCCTGGTCTGAAACAATGCTTATTTCTTGTACCATCATGACTGTGCAGTATTATAATTCACTTAAGCAGTGTTCTGCCCCTGGGATCTTACCTGTACAGCCGTTCCAGATGCATATCTTGTCCAATGCATCCATCTATCACTAGTAACTCCAGCCCAGCCACTGGGACCACTGAAATCACCAGAGGCAGAGCTACCTGTGATCACTAACTTCATACAAAATGGAATGTAAACACAAAGAAGTTCCATTGCTAATAATGAGTTAACAGTAGCAAGGGTTGGCTATAAGCAGATGTTTGTGATGTGGAGGTGAAATACTTAGATACAGTTAACTGTCTGAAAATCTCTAAAATTACTAGCCTGCTCTTTTGAATTCCAGTTCCTAATCTTGCCTGTATCATCTACCTTTCATACTCCCAATCATTTTTTAAAGCTGGACCATATTCCACAAATATACAGTTACCTATTTCCAAATTTGAAATGATGTCCACTTTTATTAACTTTCATAGTTTATAATAGTTTAAAATGAGGGATTTAGTATGTACTGGTCATTTGTGTCACACTGAAGTAAAAGTCACTTTAATGTAACACTAGATTAACGTTTGGCCATTCCATTCTCTGTGGCATTACCCATTAACTTCACATCAAAAGGAATAAAGTTGAAACAAGGTTAGAATTTTTGGTCTAGAAATATACTGCCATAAATTTCACAATAAATCCTAAAGAAGTGTTGATCTATAATGACAACAAACAGTGCACTAAGATACTGCAGCAAATCATACCACCAATTAATGTTAGTATACACAAACACATAAAAAAATTAAAACTGACCACTAAACCTCTTAATACACTACAAGTACTGCACAGATAAATACATTTATTATTTTCTGTTTTTATCTCCAATTCAACTTAATTACAATGCGTATTTGAGAAATTCCTTCCATATTTCTGAAGATAACACATTTAAGCCTTATTTCAACTGAGACTCCAGTGCTGCTTCACAAGTACTCTCGAAGATCTACACATAAGAACTGCTGCTTTTGGTCATACCTCAAAACGGATACCTACACAAGTAACTAATGGGGTGGTCTTAGTCCACTCTTTATGTAATACTATAAACAAATAACTTTTTAAATTTCAACCAATGCTTTAAACATTTTTGCTAATTTCAAAACAAGAATACTGACAAAAGATCTCTTACCATCTCCTCTCATAGAGCAATTTACCATCTTCAATTCTTGTCTCTGGTAGTGAATTTTCTGGGACAGCTGGTGTAACAGGCAAACCAGTGTTGGATACAAGAGCTGGAAACAAATACCATCCATGAATATGCACTAATAGTTATGCCAAAAAACACAATATCCCTATTTGCAATACCAAGCACTAACATACAGAATAAGTGAAATGATCAACCTTGTGCAATGTAACAACAAATACACAACATTATTTAACAGAACAGTCAAATATATATGGACAAAATAAATCAATAATAAAACAAGGACCATTAGTAGAGAACAAGAAATGGGTTACTAGAAAATCGAAAAAAGTTTTCTAATTCCAAATGTGTAATTACCATATAAAACTGATTAAAGGAAAAACTCATTCAGGAAGAAACAGAAGTATGCCTGCCACATTAAAGCAATCTCTGGAAATTGGTGAAGAAAGAAAGGCACAAGTAATTAGTTCTAAACTCATTATAAAAATAATTTACACACTGTACTGGTTGATGTATGCAACAGCACGTATTAACAGAAACAGAATATACCTTTAATGTAAGACATTTAATGATCAGACGACGAAAGTATTTCCTCACTTTGGCTGTTCTAAAGTGACAGATATTTCATCACTCCCAGAATTTATCAATGATAGATATCAAAGCCCATATTTCAAACAGTTACATAAAAAAAAAGAAAATGAAGAGTCAATTTCATTAAATCTCTCCGAAGAAACATGTGCACCTGAGAAAGATGAAATAGAATGGAGTCTGAAATGTGGCTATAATCAAGTGGAGAATTGTATTCTGCCACATTTTGCAAACTAGCATACACAATAAATAGAACATGTTCAACAACTTACAACTCATCTGACAACAGAGATGATACTAACAGTTGACTGCACAAATGACCACAAGGTATCTGTTAGCTAAGATATAGTGCAGCAGGCCCATGTGCATGTGCGCAGGGGGGGGGGGGGGCCTTTATAGAACATGATGAAGGAATCCTTGTTTAAAAAAAAAATCTGAGGAAAATGAAATAGTCAGAAGAAGTTCATATGGCTTACTGTTGATAACAGATTCATGAAGCAGAACTGATACCGTATCAGTCAAAATTTGGACTGTGGTAACAATGCCCAGTGAACTGTTAACGAAAACAAGTCAAACGTTATGCACCCTAATGACATGCACCTTGTAAGCTATATGTTCTGAGAATTCAGTTCACTAAATGAAATTCTCTACAGTAATAATCCTCCATTTGTATGTGAACTAACTGCTGGACTTTACTCATTAGTAAAGTCTGATTATTTAGAGGGTGTGGCACAAAGTGAATACAACAATGAACAACTGCATAAGAGATACTGGTTGTTGGAAAGACAGGTTTGAGAAAACAGGGTAGTGCAGCCTAACACACAACCATAATAATCTCAGATCCTTTACTAGTCATCTGAAAGACTGTCTTGCACAATTTGGAGAAGACACAATGTGTGCATTTGACTGAAACCACACACATGGATGATTTCATCTTAGAAGTTGTGGGGAGCGAGGCATTTCTCCAGGAAAGACTAATTTGAGTACGTTACTCCAGATAAAATTGATACTACTAAAAGTGTTTTTCACACTCCATTATGTTTATTTTCTGTTGCAGTGTGAGCCAGATGTCGTCTATATTGCAGCAGACTGTGAGCCAATTCAAAGCTGGACAACCATGCTACGTCAGCAGTTATTATTAATTACTCATTATTCACTCCAAACGTAGGGTCTCTCTCATGAGTATGTCTCCTAACTTCAACCACAATGGTGCAGAAACTACCACAGTGTTACAATGCAGTCATAATAATAAATTATGGTAAATGGTCACTCGCCCTATTTTCTGGTCACTAAGACAAGAAATGCATATAGAGAAATGGATCTCACTTGCCAGCAAATTTGATTCAGAAAGTAGTAGGTATTACAGGCTGGGGAATGATCAAAGAGAATAAAACAAGGTCACTCATACTTCTACCATCAAAAGTATACTATACATGGAGTCTGCTAGCATACCCCTACTTCTTCATTAACAGACTCCCCTGGTGCCTATGGTCAATCCACCTCTTCCCAAATTAGCTTAATGCCTATCTTATATAGCACTTTGGGTGCTATCAAAAGGACTGGACCTGTCTTGGACCTGCTCAGAGAAATTTTAGCAAGTTGTGGGCTACTACACATCAGAAATCCACCCACAAGGTAGTGGATATCCTGTGAGGTATGTTCAAAAGTGTATACTGTAATCAGATTTGTGTTTGTAATAACAACTAACTCTGTTATAAAACCAGAGTCATCTGATCTGCTCCAGATTTATTGACTTCTTTCCATAACCACACATTATGGACCTGAACTACCACAATTTTTAGAATACTGATAAGCCTGTCAGAATCCACCAGTTCTTTTCTAAAACACTATGCTCCTTTTCTTGTCCTTGTTCATCTGGCCCAGCCCCACACTTCTTTTCACAACATGCAAACCAATAGTAGTTTACTGTATTTTCTTTATGTGCAACTAGTTCATGGGTAACTTCTTTTCCCTTCATTTTCTGGGCCTTCATGGCACAGAAATATCTGCAAACACACATGGGTAAGCTAATCAGAAAGGACATCAAACAGCCTTGTAAAAAAAAAAAAAACATGGATCACTAGAGGGTAAGTGTCTTGTGAAAGGAAAAGGTAAATGTATCTGTTGGCAAGAACAACTACAGAGATCGTGCAGTACTTATACACTACAAAAACTACTCAAAATTATGAAGAAAAGTTATTAAAAATCAAGGAACATGCACATAATTTCAGAAATCAGTAATTTTGACTTATGGAATGCAGTGAAATGAGAAACAGGACAAACAACCACAGTACAGGATATCATCATAATCACTGAACTGAAAGGAGGGCAATAAATGATATGTTACAGGTAACAAATATATTTAATAATCATTTCTTAAATATAGTAGAGAGTATAGAGACAAAGAGTTCTAGATAATCACTGCAGTATGTTAAAAAGGAAACTGCCATAAAATCCAATCATATGAATTTAACACCGACTTTTCCTCCTGAAATTAAGAAAATTAATATATTCTCTCAAAAAAAAAAATAAAAGCTCATCTGGTTTTTATGTTGTTTCACATCAAGTACTAAAAATTTGTTCCCATACAATATGCCGCTGCACAGTTAGAGGCGCCATGTCACTGACTGCACGGCCCCTCCCACTGGAGGTTCAAGTCCTCCCTCGGGCATAGGAGTGTGTGTGTTGTCCTTAGTGTAAGTTAGTTTAATTAGTGTGTAAGTCTAGGGACTGATGACCTCAGAAGTTTGCTCCCTTAGGAATTCACACACATTTGAACTTTTAATATGCCCCATCTTATCTGAAATCTATGTTGCATCACTAACTCAAAGCATTTTTCCCGAGAGACTGTAATGTACCTTTGTCGAAACCCTCTTTAAGATAGGTGACAGGAGAGACATAAGTAACTACCAACCTGTTTCCTGCTGATAACATTTTCCAAATTTTGTGAGAAGGTGATGTACTGTAGATCAGTATCTCACTTGAACAACAATAATATCTTCAACAAATTTCAGGTTGGATTTCAGAAGAGTTGCTCTACTGAGAATGCCATTTATATATTCACTCACCAAATTTTACAAGAATTAAGTAATAAAGTAATACCAGTTGGTATTTTCTGCTACCTATCTAAGGCATTTAACTGTGTAGCTCACAGTATTCTCCTACATAAATTGAAGTTTCATAGGACTGATGGTATAGCCAATCAACATATATATATCATTCTGAATGAAACAAATGCGGAAAGTTTTAGACTGGGAACATAATTCTGACTGGGAAGAAATCACATACGGGGTTCCCCAAGGCTCTATCTTAGATCCACTATTGTTTCTCACAAGCAAACAATCTTCCATCTGCTACACAAAAAAGCACAATTACTTCTTTTTGCTGGTGACAGCATTATTGTAATCAATCCAAGCACACATACTGAAAAAGAAAATATAGTCAACAATGTTCTTAAAAGTATCATTGGTTTTTTGGGCAGTCTCATCCTCAATTTTAAAAAGACACTACATATTCAGTTCTCCACATGTAGTGGTACTACACCAATGATAAGAGTAACACATGGTGAAGAAATAATAAATAGAGTGGAAACTTCAAAATTCTTACGTGTCCCCATTGATGAGAATTTAAACTGGAAGCAGCACACTTTGGAACTCTGAAAACAATTTAGTTCAGCCACATTTGCACTTAGAACCACTGAAAATCTTGAGGAGAGAGAAGTAACAAAGTTGCCACGTTTTCGTTCAATAAAGTCATACGGAATAATGTTCTGGGGTAACTCTTCTTTAAAAGTGAGTTTCAGAAGGGAATAGTACGAATAATGTGTAGTGCTCACTCATCATCATCATCTTGTAGACATCTGTTTAAGGAGTTGGGCATTTTGACTGCTACTTCACAGTGTATTTATACCCTCAAGAATTTTGTTATAAATAACCCAAAGCAATTCGCAATGAACAATGATGCACATAATTACAATACCAGAAGAAAAAATGACCTTCATTACTCCACAGTAAGCATGTCTTTAGAACAAAAAGGGGTGCACAATACGGCAATTATAATTTTTGACAAATTACCAGTGATATGAAATGTCTGACAAACAGCAAAGTAAAAAGCAAACTGAAAAAGCTTCTACTTGGCAACTCCTTCTATTCAATAGATGTTCTATTATTGCAGTGTCTAAAATGTGGTGGGTAGAAATTACTAACACACATCTGTATACTGAGAAAAAGTAACACTTTATAAATGTCAAGCATGTAGCCATATTTACAAATAAATTTGCGATTTTAATGTAAAATGAGTTGTTCCACATCATTACAGTTTATCGTGCAAGTAGTCCATCAAACATGAAACTAACCAACCAACCTTGACAATATTTTGCATACCAACAGTGCTTGTGTGCAGGCATGTGTCTCATACCATCCTTTACAGATCAAGATTAATAGTACCACATCGAAACAATATTTATTTTTACACAATGCCACCTGATCTTCGAGCGTAATTTTCTTGAATCAAGGTCGTGAATAATAAAAAAAATACTTATTTTGTAAATAAAACAACCTTTTGTTGCTGCAACTTATTTTTCCCAGGCGTGTTTTGCCTGTTTCTTGCTTTAAGGCATCTTCAGTGGGGTCTGTAATGATACAGTTGTGTTATTTTAGATTAAGAAACAGTTGAATAAGCCTTTTTTTACGCGATTAATTTATTCCTTACAGTTTGCTGTGATCTGTGTTTCCTCTCATCTGGTCTAGAGGTTGAATACCACTTTATTTTCGAAACATAAGCGCAGTTTTGTACTCCGAACTTTTTCGCACTGTTCATCATATTTCTCCTGCTTTTTTGCGGTGTACTATTATTATTTTGCCACTAGATATAGCTATTTGTTCAAACACTGTGCTTTTAGGAACATAAATATTGGAACTTCACTATGTGTTTCTTCCTCTTTGGTTTGTTTACCTACATGTTATCAACCTAACAAAGAACATATTCAAAAAAAAAAAAAAAAAAAAACACACACACACACACACAGTGTTGCGAAGTGTTGAATACAAACGTAGTAGCTCTTAGAGAGTGGTTGAAATTTTAATGAATTTCATTTATAAGCAGATCAATTACCAATGGGGTCCCCTGTTTCAGCAGCCTTGGCAAATATTTTTGTAAATCACATTGTACAGACCATTTTCACAAAAATAGTAGCAAATGAATACAGTGCATTATATTGGTTTAGGCATATGGATGACATCCTCTGCTTAATAGATGAACCACAAACAAAAATTGATAAGCTACATGCTCACTCTGACAAAGTATATAAAAATATAATTATCACAATTGAAAGAGAATAGAATAACCAAATTAACTTTTGGGATATAACAAGCAAAAAACAAAACAATAAGCAACAAGCAAGTTCGGAATACAAAACTGTGCTTATGATTCAAAAATAAAGTTGTAGTGCAACCTCCGGACCAGATGACAGGAAACGCAGATCACAGCAAACTGTAAGTAATAACTTAATCACGTAAAAAAAAAAAAAAAAAAACGCTAAGTCAACTGTTTCATAATCTAAAAATAACACAACTGCATCATTACAGACCTCACTGAAGATGCCTTAAAGCAAGAAACAGGCAAAACATGCCTGGGAAAAATAAGTTGCAGAAACAAAAGGCGGTTTTATTTACGAAACATGTATTTCTGTGCTTGCTGTAGAGGATGGCCACACAAACAAACTTGATATCAAAAATCCTTTGTATACTTCCATAACTAGCCTTCTGCTGTACACACAACTGAATAACACTCCAAATATGGACTGTTACACCACTGCAACCCTCATCCATTTTATATTGGCATTCATGTCTTTCACAGTCTTCTTTTCATATGTTTTCTATTTGCACTTTTTTGCCCCACCACAAGTTTCTCACATTCCTATATTTTCTTCTCTCTCTCTCTCTCTCTCTCTCTCTCTCTCTCTCTCCCTCTCCCCCCCCCCCCCCCCCCCCGATCTGCCATAGTTGTCTAATTGTCTTTCCCATTTCATTTTATCTTTTATTTGTACATACACCCACAGTTCTTTGAAATGTTGTAAGCTCGTATATATGTACTCTCAAATTCTCTCTCTTGAGCAACAATTCACAGAGATTTCTATTGTTCTGCAGCACTTACATTACTTATTATTTCCTTTTCCACTGACCTATTTTCCACTCTCTCTTCACAAAGGAGGAATTCTCAAGTACTGGAAACTTTACATGCTTCTCTATTTCTACCACGTACAAGTCAATCGTGCTGAGCTATTGGTGCTTTTGCAATTGGCAGATGGACACCTCTCTCTCTCTCTCTCTCTCTCTCTCTCTCTCTGTCACAGAATGAGAAAAAAAAAACATTCTGTAATCTACAAGAGGCAGATTTCTATAACTAATCTTTTTCTCAAATAGATAAAACAGTGATTCTACATCTATCAAAATTATTCATTCTATTCATTTTTCGATATACTGTTCGGTATCCACGTGTACTGTTAAAAGCCAGTATTTAAATTTCTTATAGCACTGGAGAAAACACTGTATATGACACTTGGCTTCATGTAAGTCAGGGAAAAAAAGTTTTGGAGAAGTTATAGTTCTCTTTTGTTTGAAAGTCATAATGAGATAGATGTTTGTAACAGTTCTTTTATTTCATAAGTTTAGATATTCTCTTAGAAACTCACCTTCCCCTCCCCTAACGGACCTCATGACGAATTGCAACTGTAGTTCACTACATCAAAGAAAGTAAATACATGTCTGAGAACCAAGGGATGCAATAGATTCATTAAGTAAATACAATAAATCTGCAACATGTAAGCAGATACATACTTCCTCTGTGTGGCAGTGGAAAGTTTATACCTAAAAATAAACTTTTTTATGTTGTCCCCTGTAACATCACTTTACTTTGCCCAATGTTTCTCCAGTGAGTAGAATTCACCTCTAAAGCACAATTCTGGAACGTCTGTAAAACGTGTCCACAGTTGCCATTACATCTTCACTGAACTCTGTTTTCAATCAAGTTTCTTTAGATGTGGAAGGAACAGGAGTTACAGAGAGCAGGAACTACCAAAAACTGCCTGCTCCAACCATTACTGCCCTGATCTCTCAATTTTCCAATTGACAAAGCAGATGTGGAAAGATGGACTGTGTAGAGAAAAACAATTTTGTTGTGCAACATTGCAACATAGCAACCTAGGTCTCTACTCTTGTATTTGTTCATTCAGTTGGTCCTTTTACAAGGAAATAAATAAGAACTGCTTTGGCACACACGAAAAAACTCCAAGAAAAAAGAAAAAACCTTTCCAGTAGATGAACCCAATTTCATGTTTTTGGTACAGGGTCACACTCTTCCTTCCACTGCTTCAATGGCTCAGGATAAACCAAAGCTGTAAATAGTGCTTCATTTTTATGTCAACCTGTTTCAAACAAAGATTAGCATCTGTGGCACATTTTGTTGCTTTTACTTGTGGTATGGAGCCTGTCTGGAATTTGTGTTCATTATGTGGATTAAAATGCTTAATAGAGCTCCGATTACACTGATACTTACAATATTTGTGGAGCAACTGTCTGGAAATTCTGCATTGTGTTGCCTATGGTTTAGGAGGTTTGTGGTATTGTACAGTATATACATCAAGCAGAGTTCCCTAAAAAAGCAGTCACCATTCCGAAGATTGTTTTTAACACCATAGTGCTTTACTAGGCATGGAGGTGGTATGTCGTTGCTTTCCCTCTAGTATTGTATACAACCATGTCCTCTGAAGTAGTTTATTGTTGCCCACATAACATAATTTGCAGCTTTACAAATACGCTAAAGGAAAGGTCTAGGCGGAATATAAATAGTGCAAGGAGTATTGAGACATTCAGTCACCAATAGGCACAAAAATATTGGAGAATGCACGCACGCCCCCCCTTCCTACGCGCACCCCCCCCTCCCACACACACACACACACACACACACACACACACACACACACACACACACACACGCACGCACACACACACACCGTAGTTAACATGCAGGTGTATCGGTACCCCATTAACATTGGAGAACAATTTGTCAGGAAGCTAAGAATGTTCAGCCTAGTTTATGTGCCCCTGGAAGAATCAATGCCTTAACTCTACCATTAGTTGTCACCTTTATGCCTCCCATTACATAATTTTCAGGTTTGGTGAATCTTTTCAAAATGTTCTTTTTTGAATACATAAAAGCTGTGAAACACTAGCCGACAAGACATCTCCACTTCAACTTCTAGAACAATTGGTGGGCCAATGTCTCATCTTCAGTAAAAATTATTATAATCACTAACTATTTCTCCTTTGAAGGGATGGTACACAAACAAATACATGGCACAGCCATGGGCACCTGCATGGCACTGTCATATGCAAGCCTCTTCATGGACCACCTAGAGGAAACATTTCTAGCTTCCCAAAACTCCAAAACCCCTGGTCTGGTTCAGGTTTACTGATGATGTCTTTATAGCCTGGACCAAAGGACAGGACACATTCCTCCACAACCTCAACACCTTCTCTCCCACCTACTTCACCTGGCCCTCCTCCATCCACCTTTTCACCTTCAATAGATGTCGATCTCCTCCTCTCATAGCTCCACACAACCCACCAGTCATCATCAACAGTACCTGCACTTTGACAGCTGCCACCCGTTCCACACCAAAAAATCCCTCAACAAAGACTGGCCACATGTGGTAGACGCATCTGCAGTGATGAGAACTCTCTTGCCCAGTATGCTGAAGGCCTCACAAGGGCCTTCACAAACGGACAATAACCTCCAGAACTAATTAACAAACAGATCTCCAGAGCCATACCCCCCCCCCACTCCACTCCTAATCCTCACACCAATCCAAAGAACCAATCACAAAGAAGCATCCCCACTTGCTACCCAGTACCACCCGTTACTGGAATGACAGAACCACATCCTGTATCAGGGCTACCATCACGTCCTGAAATGAGGGACATCCAACCCATGATACTTCCATCCCCTCCCGAAGTGATGTTCTGTTGCCCACCCAACCTCCTAAACATCCTGGTCCACTCCCACCCCTAGTCCACTGCCACAGGGATCACACCTTTGTGGAAGACTGTGAAGCAAGACCTGCCTCATCCACTCACCCAGCACCACTTACGCCAGTCCCATCACAGGCTTGTCCTACACCATCGAAGGCTTTGCCACCTGTGAAAGCAGGCATGTTATATACCAGGTCTGCACTTTTTCTTCTCCTACAAGCTTAAGAAAGTAAGTTCAGTCCAAAAACTATTAAAGCTGTGTACCTTTCGCCTGTGAACCTACTGACAACATAGCGCTTCTGTCTTTCGGTGAGCAGTCTCCTTTATTCCTAAATAATTCTTAATTCTCAAGCTGAATTTTTCATATATTACTATTTTTTAATTAAACCTTCCAAGCACTGTTAATAACCCCCTTTCTTCATCATTATTCAACAAATGCAGCACCCAACTTGTATCACACTTATTCACAGTTAATTATTTAAGATCTATTGCATTCTGTCTTCTAGTTTGCATATGATATCGGCTGTTTCATAGACCTATAATTGTCTGTCATCCAACACCATATTGCACAAATTTCAGTACTAGTACTATGTGGCATCTTTGACCTAAATCACCTTCATGAGAGGGAAGGCCATATTTGTATTCAGCCATCTACTTCTTAGCTGTTGAATGTGAAGAACAGCCTACTAATAAACTTTCAAAATTAGTTCGCTGACTGCAAATTCTTTGACATCAGCTGTGCTGGGCATAGATCTACCATCCTATAGTTACATATGAAAGTTTGTGCCAGACAGGGACTGAAACATGAATTTCCTAGCGGCCCTAGGCAGGCACATGACAATGACTTTGGTCTCTATTACTCACTGTCTCATTCTGCCTCTCATGGGGAAGTTGCAAGCATTAGGCAATTAATTTAGAGAACTACAATAGAACATGTAAGACAGTATGACATGGGAAGTTTGAGTCAGTCCAGGAAGTGTGCTCAGACAGCCAAAGTTGTTAAGCCATACACTTGCAATAAGCAGGAAATCCGAGTTCGAGTCCCGCACCAGCACTTATTTTCATATGTCACTACTGGATAGAAGACTGATACCTATTACAACAATGTCAAAGAATATGCAGTCAGTGAACTAATCTTGAGCGTATTTTGTGGAACTGTGGAACATCAACAGTGTATGCTTTCAGACATGCAGATAAGAACTATTTATACACATTTATGAGCTTCAGAACAGTTTTTGTTGACAATAATCATCCAATAAAGTTATGACGGCTTGGTATTCCAATTTATCCACTTGAATGAAACACAAATATCACAACTACTTTAAATATCTTTTCGTTATATTAAGCACCTAAGATCGGAATGCATACTTTGAATATACGTCATTCATATCTTGCTTGGTTTAAGCAGCACACTGCATGGTACTGCCAAAACTGATTGGCATGCATTCCATCATTTACCTTCTGATCATGTCAAACAGACAACCACCAATTTTTATAAACACATAAGTATACGTGCATCAATCCACACGTACCTAGGGCACATTCTTTTTTGCAAGAATCTCAGTTCTCTCGGTTTTTATTTATTTTTTTTTTTACAACCAAAACAACCAATTTAAGTAAGTTACAGAATGATCAAACTTACATATGAAATGCCATGTAATTCTGTTAATGTCTGAATGTCTCTGAAACTTAACAGTATTGATGAAAAACTTTAACTACCAATCAATATGTGTAAAGTCCACATTAAAAGCTAACACCACTGATCAAAATCATACCTGTCATATTTCATGTTATTTCTTCCACAAGGCTACATACTGTCAATATTTTGGCACTAACTCGTGTATTTCTTGTCAGCTATTTACTTAAGGAACACTACTTGCTAGCAGCAAATGGAAGCCAAGTGCATATTTTCATACGAAATTACATCACTTGATCCTATGTGTTTTTGAATGAAGTATGAATCACGATATTATTATATAGTAATTACAGTTTTACATTCTCTTATGAAGACCTGCTACTATGGTAATAAAATATATAAAATGCCAGATCAAAGAAGTCAAAATGTGTGGAAAAAACAGGCCTTAATAGGATTCCCGTCAACATCGAGGTTATTAGAATTGGAGCACACACACTGATTGTTTCCAGGATGGGGAAGGAAATCAATAGTGCCCTTTCAAAGAAACCAATCTGACGTTTGCCTGGAGCGATTTAGGGGAACTATTGAAAACCTGAATCTGGATGGCTGGATGCAGATTTGAACTGTCGTCATCCTGAGTGTTAAGGTACGTTTACACTGGGATACATGTATCGCGACATGTATGAGCGACATGTCAATTTGACATGTCGCGATACATCACCTCATACAAAAATTCACGGAACTTGTATGCGGACCCTCGAGCTCATACATGTCGCGTATACATTTTGTATATCGCTTTTTGGCCATATACGCGACATGTATGAGCGACATTTGAACTCGCGCATGCGCAGTACTATCATTTCCTGTCGTCTTGTCGACTGCCGCTTATTTCGATGATTAGCGCATGCGTAGTACCAGGCTCTTTGGCGGCTGTTTGAGTTTTGAAGGTGCCGACTGTCGTTTCGACGTTAATGTATCTGCATAGAAAATCAAAAAGTGCCATATGCAACATTATTCTTCGTGTTTGCGAGACCATTGTGCAAGTTTTATCCCAAGAAGTGAAGGTAAAAGTTTTATATATATATATCAGAGTATGTAATACATTATATAATTTTTTCATGCATCTGGCACGTATATCAATGTTTTGCTATTATTCCGGCGGCCTCGCGTGATAATGTTGACAACGGATGCCGACAATCGTGTGTGAGACGTGCGACAATGCAAATGTTTTGTCATGAAATATTCGTTTTACGAGGAATCCCCAGTGGCTAAAAAACGGAGTGTTACTGCCAACTGATCCTCTGGTGGAATCGCTTCCTGAAAGTTTGTGTTGGTTTTGGACACAAGAGGAGCCACAAGTGATAACAAACCGCGGAAATCCTCCATACTCATCCTAACATAATTTCTAAAATATGCGCCATCCTCTAGCGTTAATTCGAGAGAATCTCTCTGTGCCACTATCTACGCTTCCTCCGCATTTGCTTCCTATCATCTTCCAAAAGAGCAAGTGTATCAGCACATAAAAATGTCAAATCTTCCAAATCGTCGTCGGAAGCTATCGCACAGTGATACGTATCAACCAGTGTAAACGCACGCTCATACATGTATGAGGTTGATACTTGTCAACTCATACAAGTCGCGATACATGTCGCAAAGTCGCATATACATGTATCTCATACATGTGCCGATACAAATCGCAGTGTAAACGCACCTTTAGATCCACATGTCAGTTGCAACAAGACCTTTTCTTTAATATTAATCTGTTTCCTACTTAATGTAAATCAATACCGTACTTTACCTGCTTGTTATATAGAAACACAGAAGTATTAATAATGCACATCAGACACATTGCAATAATTACAAGTATACAATATTGTGAAGAACAGACCAAGAAACAATCTGTAACTGATTTAATTTGTGTAATGTATGATGAAAACTACCAGCAGCCTATATCAGTGCAAGTTTTACTCCCAGGGACCTGAAATTCATTGTTTATAATAATTTATAAAAAATAAAAACTTCTGTAACACAAACCACAACTTACAACCCCGGATATATGGTCTAGAGTGTGTCTGTATATACAAATGGCCATGTGCAAGTAGGACTCGTGCTATGAGGATTCCATACACACTTATCTGCACAGATAATTAGTTTAACAATACATTTTTAAGAACAAGTGTGCAAGTATCAAAATACACAAGATAAATGGCTGGATCTTTCGACTTCACTGACACAGAAGCTTACATTTTTTACACAGCCGAGGAATTGTAGACATAGAATGTGACAAATTTCTACCTGCTACCTCTACCTGTTCCTAACAAAAAGAGGGGATCAAGAGACTGACATTGAAGTAATCCTATAATGGTTCCATTTTTACTAAAAAAAGAGTACAAAGAAAGCAACTTCAAACAGCTGTTGTACAGCATCATATTTGTGCATCAGAGTTTGTAGCGAGCATCTGCAGAAGCAAGAGTGACAAGGAGCCAACAAACATAAAACATTTAGTGTAAACAAAAACAAACTGACTTACAGACACATGTTCAACAATGACACATGCATCCAATTACATATAAAAATGAAACTGCATTCAACCACATCTACTAATGATACTACCTAAGGCAGTATGGTTTGACAGGTTGGCAGCACTTTAACAAAACACTACCATCCCAAAGCCTCAGTGGTTTATCTAAGTGAAGGACTACTGACTATATGAGAAATGACATAGGAGACATGAACAATTTTGAAGACGTATGAATGGGAGTCTCAATGACAGCACTAGACTCAAATTTTTTAAGGGACAGGAGAGCAGCAAACATCTCTGCCAGGGAAAAGTAGCAAGAAAACAGTGATGGGAAAGATCTACATCTGTGTCTAACATATGCATCCACATAAATATTCCAAAAGCCACCACCTGGTTCATGGCAGAGGCTAGTTTGTACCACTACTAGTCACATCCCTTCCTGTTCCACTCGTAAATATGCCTCCATATGAGCCCTAATTTGTCTTATCTTCACGGTCCTTACAAAAAATGTATACTGACAGCAGTAGAAATGCCATTTTTAAACCAAGATTGCAACAATCTCTGTATCCTCAGCATTTTAGAAATTAACAACTATTTATCTGCTCTTTACAGAAAGTACTTCACAAGGCTGCCTGTCCATACCATCTGCACTGAACCCACAGATGTCTCAATCTATACTCTGTGGACTGAAGTCGCCTCCAATTACAAGGCTGCGACAAAAAGTAATGCCTCAGAATTTTTTATGTGAAAACTCTTTCAGTTTTTTATATGTTACAACTTTATTAACATTCTACATCTTTATTCTTGATTTTAATTTATTTGCAGCCCTCTGCCACTAGAGGGCTATGAACTGTAGCATGTAACATGGTAGTGTGTTATGTACCTATGTCACTGCATGAGAAACAGCGTGCTGTAATCGAGTTTCAAATTCGAAGAGTTTGTCCTCACATGGAGCACCCTCCCCTTCAGCATGGCAATGCCAGAACTCTCAAGTGTTGTGACATCTGCAACAATCCAACACCTTCTATTCACTGTCATCAATCATCCTCCATACAGTCCCGACTCAGCTCCATCCAATTTTCATCTTTTTCCAAAATTTGGAAAACACCTTCGAGGATTTCACTTTGATAGTGATGGACTGGTGCAAGCTAAGGTAAGGTTGTGCCTTCCTGAACAAAGTCAAACACTCTACAGTGACAGCACCAACTAACTAGTCTCTCAAGGGGATACATGTTCGTCCCCATCTTGAGAAATAACTGTGTAGGCATGACGAATAAACATGTAAAATGCTAATAAATTATTTTTAGAGATTTCACATAAAAAATTCATAGGCATTACTTACCAGTACATCCTCTTACTAATGCATGATCTGGGTTTTTCTGTACTACTGAGTGTAGACTTTCACTGAATAATTCTAAAACTGTCACAGCAGAATTAGGTGACTGGTAAAGACATACAATAATTAATTTGAGGTAACCTAGACCAGCATCAAGATAACTTCACAGTCAGACTCAATACGCAATTTTGACTGTAACAGGCAATATTTTTGTCCGCTTCAATAAACACTCCCCTTCCTTTGGCATCTGATCTGCCTTTTCGATAAAAGTTTAATGTCTAACTGAACATTTCAGAGCTTTCTACTTCAGTTTTCAACTAGCTCTCGGTTCCACGAACAATTTGAGCATGACGGCTTTCCTGGAATGCACTAAGTTCATGAACTTTGTAACAAATACTTAGGCAATTTATTATTAACATTTCGACTGTCTAAGTGTCCTTACATTGTATGAGATCCAATTTTGCTCTCTGCGTATCAACTGGTGAATGTTCATCAGAGGATCTCAAAACTACCATCCAGCCTCATAGAAAACCACTTGCATTACAAGTACTCTGCTACCTGAATAGCTGCTCCTTTGTGTAGTGCACTCCTGAGCTATCAATGGGAGTGCTACAATTCCCCACATTTAACACAGGTCCAGAAAATGATCTAGTAACCCTAAGAAGTAAGTACAAAAATCTGATAACATAGTGGAATCTGCCAACTAGTGAAGCTTAAGTGCAACTAGAGATCTAGAAGCAAACATTCCCTTGTAGAGCTACAAAGCAGCAGTATTTCACGAGACTTGCAAAGAATGAGGTCCATAGGAATAGATACTGAGCTAGTTCTGTAAAACTGTGATTGGTTTGTATGTGGATTAAGGCACCAAACTACAAAGTCTTCACTTCCTCATTCGCAAGACAAGTCCATGGAGAATAATGTTGCTAACTGAAGTAAAAGCCATCTTAAGCACGTTGCCATTCCACATTGGAAAGTTGTGCTGATATTTGTAACTTCACTTTGGCTAAATCGAAGAAGCAAAACAATTAAAATGAGAAGTTAATGACAGCGGTACCATCTATGCACATAATAATAGAAAAAGGCAAGCTGAACAGAATGCTGAAAAAAAGGTGCAGAAAAGTGACACTGACTATGAATGGAGAAAGGCAGAAACACAAAAGCTTGAGATGGAACTTCAGAGTACACCCATGAAAATATATTGCACTTTTAATTTTTAACATGCATCAGTCTGTAGTCAAAACAGTTCAAGGACATCGAAATGAAGTTGAAAGTGAAAGCAACTGACATGTTTATCACACCTAGAGAAATCCTGTTTCCACTAACCAGTAAAACTAAGCTTTGATGAAGACAGAAAGTACTTTGTAATCTTTCGTAGCTGGAAATGTCCACCTAGAAGACAGAAGACTATCGCTTGATCTAGTCATTATTTCATGTCAATAGCATGTGCATTGATGAACCAAACCATTATGACCACATTCCACCACGACACTGATGGCTGGTGGCATTCCTAGCATGTGATGCGCTGCAGAAGGGTTATTTGCAGAACAGTGATGAATAGAGTATCATTCGAATAATTAAAAGGGTCGCAAATGGAGAATTCAAGACTTTGACAGTAGGTAGATTGTCATGGCCTGGAGCCTGGGAATGAACATCTCTGAAACAGCAAAGCTTGCATGATCTTCACATGCTACTGTCTTGAGTATCTGTGTAAAATATTTGTAGGGCAGTAAATCAGCAGTAGACAACACAGTGTAGGACATCCACACCTCATGACAAACTGTGGAGGCAATCTGAAGACAGGGCAGGCAGCAATCTATGGCAGATCTGATGGACAAGTACACTACTGGTGCAGGCACAAGTGTTTCTAAACACCTTGTTCAGTGCACATTGATGAACATGGGGCTCCACAGAAAATTACACCTACTTTTCCCATGTTGACCCAGTACAACAGCAGTAGGTAAAAAATCATCAACACTGGACCACGAATCAATGGAAACATGTCACCTGGTTGGGCTAATCATGTTTCCTTTTACATCAGGTAGACGCTTGTGTTTCGATATACTATCACTCAGGCAAAAAGCTGCCACATGCACCATGCCACTGGTGCTGTTGGGAGCAGCATTATGCTATGGAGGACAGTCAACAGGGCTTCTATGGATCTGTAGTAGTAATCAATGGTGTCATGACAAATACAGATGACAAACATTCTTGTGAACCATTTGCATCACTTTGTGCTTGATGTGTTCACTGACAGCAACAGGATCTTCCAGCACGAGAACTGTCTGCAGGACAAACCCAGAACTCTGCTACCGCAGTTTGAGTTGCATGATAGTGGATTCACATCAATGTCTTACCCACCAAATTCACCTGACTGACACCCCACAAAACCCGTCTGGGATGCTATCAGGAACCAGCTCCATACCTACAAACCCTCCACAACATTTATGGAATTGCATAACCCTTACGTACATTTCTTGTGCCATATGCCCCCATAAATCTTCTGAAGATTGTCAAATTCATGTCATTCAGAACTGCTGCTGTACTGCATTCCAATAATAGGCCAATACGTTATTAAGCAAGCAGTCATAATGTCTTATCTCCTCAGTGTAACAGAACTGAGGTGCTCAGGAAAGAATTAGTTGTTACTGTAATATGACTCCAAAAATATTACAGCAAATAATACATTTTTCACAATATTATACAACAGCACAAGACTTGACTTACAATATTTCTAGAGGATTCCCTATAAAAAGACCTGTTCTCCACTCCCAAAAAGTAAACTACTGTACTTCACACCAAAAAACATACTGCAGACAAATAAAATGCAAACTGTAACGATATTCAAATCACCGAACGTGTAAACAGTACAGCTAATGAAGCCAATGACTAACAAAACAGAAAAAGCTGACATACTAGCCAGTTTTCTACATTACACAACATGTCGTCTTGTAGTGCCCATATATTTTTAAAGAAGTACAGGGAGAAAGAAAGGAAACAAAAAAAACATTTAACGTTTCATATATTTCAGCTATAAAATTAAATTAGCTGTACATCTCTTCTTACTGAGGTGTTCACGAACATTTGCTTAATAACCTTACTGACCATAAAGTCTGACCTATTATTGAGCACAACCTAAGTAATTTTTAGTAACTTAGTCCAAACGAACATTTCCCCATATTTCCCCAGAAATATCTTCTGCAAAAATCATTGCAATTATTATCTTCATTACATCAACTAAAACAGACGTACACTAAAAACTTAAAAATACAAAAATAAACATGAAAGTAAAATAAAAAAAGTGAGTTACGGAGTTTATCTCCAAAGGGTTTACGAGTTTACATAAACTGCAGTAATTACATATTTTGCAAAGGTAATTAAGCTATCGTGTTCTTGCTGGAATTTGTAGTAGACCTGCTACAACGAGCACTGATGGGTCTAGAGATTCTGAGGTAGCCAATGAGGAGTTTGAGCACCAACATCTGTATATTCTCTATGAATGGTCCTTTTGTTTTAAGTGAAAGCACTTAGTAACTGCAAGACCATGTTGTATGCAAGAATCATCATCCTTTCTGAAATGAATCAATCAACCAACCAACACCCCCCCCCCTCTCTCTCTCTCTCTCTCTCTCTCTCTCTCTCTCTCTCTCTCTCTCTCACTCACTCACTCAGTCAGTCAGTCAGTCAGTCACTCACACACACTTATATGCATCCTTTCCTAAGTGTGTGCTGCTCAGTGGCTATTCTGCTCACAGAGTAATCAGCTATCTTCTTCCATTACCATACTAGTGTATCACCAAACTTTGTTCATTACAATGTTTCCAATCAAAGCCGTCATATTAATTCTCTCTCTGTAAAATTATCTACCATGTGTTGTGCAAAATATTCTGCTTTCTTATACTGAACAGAAATGGAAGTTTATTGCTCCCTTCAAATGAGTTACTGCTTATCAGTTTTCATGCTGAGAACTCTTTCATATTCCCAACATGCATTGTATCTGCAGAGATGATTCAGACCGGTAACTATGAATAAATTGAGCAAAACATATGTGCAGTTTTCATTTCATAAAACTGGCATAAATTTTCTTCTGTTCTAACTTCTGAGACTTTTATCCCTTCCATAAAGCACTGCTTCATCCTCACTCCTCTTGTCTCTTCTTTTATAAGTAATACAATTTTCTTTAACATCAACTGAAATCAATGAATTCTGATAGGTAGATCATAACCTGGTTTTCTGATAGGTCCCATTAACTTTCCTCTATTAATTAATTTAAGATCTGCTTCTACTTCTTTCTCATCTAATAAATAATTCAACTGTGCAGGTGGAGGTTTCCGCCTCTTCTCTGGAATTGGAACTGGATCGTTTGGCCGACGACGTAGTTTCCTCGTCATGACTGGTTTCACCTAGAACATATTGATTTATAATTACAGTAAGAAATTAAACTAACATAAGTTTCCCTTGTATCAAAAATAATGTGTCTCCACATGAGTTATATTGCAAGGAATAAAAATAATTTACTGAATTCAAAAGTCTTTCCCAATATCACACTTTTCCTGTTTTAAGGAAGTATTGTGATTCACTTTGTTTTTGCTAGTTACAAGTAAATGAGATTTCACAATACACATCAAAAATTTGAAATCATGTAGTTCCCAGATCATTTATAAACATTCATGATAAAATTGTGTGCCAAACAAGAACCAACCCATTTCCTGCCTGATCAAGCTTCACAAACCAACCAAGAGCTTCAATCTTCCATTCATCTCTCTCCACACCAACAAAATCCAAAGATGATTTTCCATAACATTTGGACTAGTGGCTCTGGCAGAAAATTTATAGATGATATCTCAACTTAATCTGAGGCATTTTACTGATTCTGTTCATACTCAACTGAAAAAAATGTAAATTATCTCAACAGCATCCCTATGGACCAGTCTACCTACAGGAGTCCAACTGCCTCGAAGGAGAAGCCTATGGTAAGCTAAAGATTTGAGTCAATCCACGAGGTACGCATGGATAGCCCAATTGGTTGCCCACTGTCAATGAAAAGCAGAGACAAGTCCCAGTCAAGCGCACACTTGTCAGACATACACTGTAGCCTGTAGTTCACTTAAAACTGTCACAACTATTCTTATTTGATACAGAAAACGAATAACTTATTCTTATTTGATACAGAAAACGAATAACTAAGACTAAAAATTTACCAAGAATTAAAAAAAAAAAAAAGAAAAAAGAGTGTAATGAATGGCTACAGAAAAAGAAACTGAACCATGCCCAATGTGAACATTTAACAGGAGTGAAAGAGGAAGAAAGATGACAGCAAAGTTTTGGGGGTAAGTTTCTAAACAACTGCAAAGAGGAAGAAAAATCAATCCCAGCTATAATGAACAATAACACCTTTTTCCATGTAAGTCTTCCTAAAGAAGATAGCACTTTTACTTCTCCAAGTCTTCTTTTTCCTTAACCTATCTTCTTTTTTATGCCCACTAAGACACAGACTTATTCAAAAGTTTCAATATTTAAGGGGACCACACCGTGGTTCAGGTCGAAAAAAAATCTATTTTCAGTTTTCATCATATTTCAATAGATTAAGGTTTTATTTAAGTACTCTGAAAAGGATTTCACTGAAAATTTTTTTTTTCCGAGCATTTAAAGAGCATTTTCCTACCACATGCGTTTATGTGTCACACCCACTTTTCTGTCACCCACTGTCAACCCATACACTGTCAACTCTAAGCCCTATGGAGATGCCATTATTAGCAAAACAGAATGTGTAGGCCATGTTCAAAAACGTTTGGGAACAAGGCTGAGAAAACTAACTGTTGATATGAGAGGAAGAATATTAGAAGATGGAAAATTGTTGAACACACAGGGTCTGTTAACTAAAACTGAAATAGAAAACTTGCATGTATACTATGGGCAGGCAACTAGGAGAAATAAAGAAAATCTGGAGGCAGTTAAGAGAGATGTTTGGGCCATATTCTTCCATAAGTCCTCTACTGATGATAAGCCATGTCATGGATTGTGTCCATCAGGAGAAAATTCGTGGTGCAAATACAATAAGGCTCAGGTAACTGGAGAATCTTATTCTCACCAGCATTCTCTTCCTGCTGCTGTTATTACAGCAATTAAACGTATTTTCAGAGACTTGGCTCATCCTGATCTCTTAAGGAAATGTCTGCATGGGCCGAAACAGAACCCAAATGAATGTTTCAACAGCATAATTTGGAATCGCCTTTCTAAAACTGTATTTATAGGCATGCACATAATGAAACTAGGAGTTCATGATGCTGTTATTACATTCAATTGTGGTAATATTGGAAAGTGCTGGGTACTGAAAAAGCTGGGAATTAATCCTGGTGAAAATATGATCACTGGGCTGCAACATTGCGATAAAATGAGGATAGCCGATGCAGACAGGTCTGCATCTAATATGGCCAAGAAAGCAAAACAAACATCCAGGGAAGCGAAAAAGAAGGGCCATCATACACAGCAGGACAGTTTTAACTAACTGTAAGTAGCAAATTTAAAAAGTTTTTTCTTTAAAGTAAATTTCCCGCAAACTAAAATTTTCAGTACATATGTCACATTATATCAGAAACTATCATAGATAAATGAATGAAATTTTCAGAGACTCTGCATAACATAAAAAGCCACATATGGTACTACATTCATTAATATTCCCCCATTAGGAAGTTCACAAAAAAATATTTTCTGCAGAAAAAAAACTTTATATTTTTTGTTAGTAAATTTCAAAAAGTATTTCTTAAAAACTATAAAATGGATAAAGTAGATTTTAGTACAGATGACTACTAGTATCATGTAACATACAGTAAAAATATTATGGTCCTGCATCAATTAGCTTTTTCAGAAATGGGTCAAATACTTGCCTAAATTAACATGGGTTAGATAGGCAGGGTGTGGTCCCCTTAAAATCACCATAATTGTGTGTCCAACAGCCACTCCCCAGTTACTACAGTCTTAAAAATTGATAAGTGCGGGCTCTTTTCTACTACAGTACTTCACAATACTTACTTCCATAGAATCGCCTGTCAACTCCATAGTGTGACGCTCAGATTCTATAAGTTTTCTCTTTTCCTCCAAATCACTTATAAGCGTCTCACGAAGTTCTATCTTCTTTTCTTCAAATTCTTTTGCTGCTGCCTTTTTTTCAATAGTGTAATCTCTTTCCACACACTCATTTAAATAATCCCTTGAAATGATGTTCAAACGCAACCTGGAACGCAAGGAAGGTGCCCAAATTAGCTTTTTTCTCTTTTTCACACTTTAACCCTAGAACACTACAGGCTGGAAAATCTTACATTACTAGTAAACCACCGTGAAGTTTACTACTACACATTTTATTCAAAGAATCCCATAAGATATAGATTATGCATTAGTTACTTTCAAGTATTTGATCTCCAATATTATGTCACATATTAGGTTAAGTACAGAAGTCCTGTTTTATACCCTACTGCAGTTTTAAATTTTATGGGAGTTTAGTAATCTAAGGTTATGTACAATTCAATTTTTATCTGTAGTTCAGACACTGCGCAATATTTCCACTGAAAAACACTTCACTTCATAACTCTTCACCCCTCAATTTGACATATGAAATGTCACTTAACTGCAATGAACACAGTAGCCAGACAACAACAGAGTGAGATTATAAACATTACTTCCAAGCCAAATTGCATCTATTCACATCTATTTCTCCCACACCCAAAATGAAATAAAATCCAAATATTTAACACTTAGCAATTGGAGAGTGAAAAGTGATTTTCAATTAATACTTGATATTTCAATCAAAAAATTATTCAGAACTGAGTCCTCAACCAATACCGAAGTTTCAAGCCACCCTTCGTTGGGTAACTACCACTGTCATAAGCTATATGATCAATCTGTAATCTACGATGGTTGGAACTTAAATAGTGACAACCATTTATTCACAACTGATACAAAAGAGTTACATGTTTGCACCTGTTACTGTCCTTCAAAGTAGTCATCAGTATTGTGTAGAACCAATTTCCAGCTATGTGGAAGCCGTGCTTTACCATTAGTAGAGCCTGTTCTGTTGATGGTGCTTTGGAGCGGTCTACTGCCTGTCGAATCTCTGGAACAGTTCTGAAGCGAATGCCACAAACTGGCTCCTTTATCTTCGGAATCAAATCAAAGCCACAAGGGCTTAAGTCCAGGGAGTATGGTGGATGGTACAGTACTTCCCAGTCCCATCTACCGAACAGAGCAGCCACAGCTTGTGCTGTATGCGCCCGCGCATTGTCGTGCAAAATGACGGGTGGGCACTGCAAATTCCTCGCACGCCTCTTTGACCTTGATGACACTATTGTGGTGTATGACCTCTGGCACATTCAATCTTGATCAAAATCCGTTTTTCCTGTTTCGAAAACATAATGACACCATTTTGTTAGAACACTCGCTCACAAGTGACTGTGTTTCCGTCAACTGTGCGTACGGAAGTAACGCGGGACAGGCGAGTCCATTTGCTCAGAGGTGCTATCAGTGTTGCCACTACTTTACTGTTGAAGAAAAATAAGTAGACCATTCGTAACTATTTTGGACAATGCCCTTTACCATTCAACAAGCCTTAGGAGGCACTAAGAGTCAACTAAAGAAAATACAGCATTTTTGATGTCCAAATACAAGAACAGTTCAACAACAACACTGTAAAAGTGGAACATTTCTTTCAGAATCAATTTCAGTTGCTTCCTACTTTTTGGATCTTGCCTCTTCAAAGATCTGCTCGTGCAAGCTGCTTCATAGTTACATCACAGCAGTCAGCATTCAGCCAGCTCACAGTGATTACCAATGGGGATTCGAAAGGGGGGGGGGGGTGTAGGAAGGAGGAACGAACACATTAACTCTGCATGAGAAACTGTTGTTAATGAGTACGTTCTACGACCGCTAATGTGGATTCTCTGGAAATGAATGTAGCTAATTAACAGTGCAGCTAACTACAAAACCTATTCTTTACAATTGATGCAATGTTATGATGACTGTCATTTCTGGACTATATTTAAACTTACGTCAACTTGTATTTTGTCAATATGTTATTGACATATTAAGCATAAAAACATTGGATGTTAATGAATACCACTTATTTGGATTTTCACTTAAGCACCAATGTCTGATACCACGTCCTGAGCACTAGTCATTCAAAGATATGTCTGTCGGTGAGCTTCTGTGGATGGATTTCATTCTCTTCATTGCGAATAAGTTGCTCTCACAAGTATGTACGTCCAAACATCGATATGATTATAGCTACGAACATGTCAAGTCATCGAAATTTATGTTGAGGGAAATTTCTATACAAGTCTATGAGACTTGTTTCATTTTGAAACTTGTCACTCAACAGCCAGCCACATTGTGCAACTGTTTTCAGAGCATTCACACAAGGTTGGCGCCGCTGGAGACACCTACAACGTGCTGACATGAGGAAAGTTTCCAACCGATTTCTCATACACAAACAACAGTTGAACAGCGTTGCCTGGTGAAACGTTGTTGTGATGCCTCATGTAAGGAAGAGAAATGCGTACCATCACGTTTCCTACTTTGATAAAGGTCGGATTGTAGCGATGGTCGCGATTGCGGTTTATCGTATCGCGACATTGCTGCTGGCGTTGGTTGAGATAAAATCACTGTTAGCAGAATATGGAATCTGTGGGTTCAGGAGGGTAATACGGAACGCCTTGCTGGATCCCAACGGCCTCTTATCACTAGCGGTCGAGATGACAGGCATCTTATCCGCATGGCTGTAACGGATCGTGCAGCCACGTCTCGATCCCTGAATCAACAAATGGGGACGTTTGCAAGACAACAACCATCTGCACGAACAGTTAGACGACGTTTGCATCAGCATGGACTGTCACCTCGGAGACCATGGCTGCGGTTACCCTTAATGCTGCATCACAAAGAGGAGCGCCTGCCATGGTGTACTCAACGACGAACCTGGGTGCACGAATGGCAAAATGTCATTTTTTCGGACGAATCCAGGTTATGTTTACAGCATCATGATGGTCGCATCTGTGTTTGGCAACATCGCGGTGAACGCACATTGGAAGTGTGTATTCGTCATCGCCATACTGGCGTATCACCCGGCGTGATGGCATGGGGTGCCATTGGTTACATGTCTCGGTCACCTCTTTTTCGCATTGACGGCACTTTGAACAGTGGACATTACATTTCAGATGTGTTACGACCCGTGGCTCGACCCGTGGCTCTACCCTTCATTCGATGCCTGCAAAACGCTACATTTTAGCAGGATAATGCACGACCTCATGTTGCAGTCTAACATTTTCTGTATCCAGAAAGGCCCGTACAGGTACGGGCCTTTCTGGATACAGAAAATGTTCGACTGCTGCCCTGGCCAGCACATTCTCCAGATCTCTCACCAATTGAAAACGTCTGATCAATGGTGGCCAAGCAACTGGCTCTTCACAATACACCAGTCACTACTCTTGATGAACTGTGGTATCGTGTTGAAGCTGCATGGGCAGTTGTACCTGTACATGCCATCCAAGCTCTGTTTGACTCAATGCTCAGGCGTATCAAGGCCGTTATGGCCAGAGGTGGTTGTTCTGGGTACTGATGTCTCAGAATCTATTCACCCAAATTTCGTGAAAACGTAATCACATGTCAATTCTAATATAATATATTTGTCCAATGAATACCCGTTTATCGTCTGCATTTCTTCTTGGTGTAGCAATTTTAATGGCCAGTAGTGTACCTACTATGAACAAAGTTATGCATTGATGATACGTAGAGTGGTCGTATACTGATATCAAAGATCTTGCAATTGTTAATATTAGAAAGATATTTGCATGTACTACTAAATTAAAGCTCGTACTGCACTTTTCTGCCTGAATGTGATGGCTAATCTCAGTAAACGCAGTAGTGATTTTGATAGGGATTTCACTAAATGACTGATTCACAAGGAAGGTTTTTGTATCTTATTTATTACTGCGGCAACCAACATTTAGTGCCACCCGTGCGAAGCCAGGATAAGTTGCTGTATGAACTGTTTAAACAGTAAAGGCATGTCAGGCTCTTGAGTTGATCCTCCTCCAATTGGTTGCCCACTGCTACATCACTTCAACTCTTACGTTATACAGAGTGTCCTGCATAAAACCAGTACGCCTTATGTACTGAGTAACTATAGTTGAATTTCTTGTGAAGTGGAAACCCTGTGTCTAAGGTTGGTTACACTGCATTTGATCAGCCAACAACCAGCGTATCTTGTGCACTATGTACTAAAATACATTAAATTAGAAGCCCATCACATGAGTGTGGTGCAAGTGTTGAAATTTAATGATCAGGAAAAAAGAACTAATTATTGTAACTGGTTGTTAACATCAAGTGCCAACAGTTACTTGGGTATCCTTGCTGTACTTTATGTCTGATGAGGCCTGGTTTCATTTGTTAGGTTAGGTAAACTCAGAGAATTCCAGTTACTGGCTGCAGGCCAATCCAGATATTCTGCGTGACGAATTCCTCCACGTGGAAAATACAGGTGCGGTGTGCAATGTCCGCTTGTGCATTACTGACCCCATATTTTCAATCGCACCTTAAAAAATGCCGGATATCTAGAGACCTTGAATCTTTCTATACATAATTAACAAGTGCAGAGAAGCTGTATGCAGTATTCCAACAAGATAAAGCAACTGCTTGCACATCCAACCAAAATATTGTCCACATCCCCAACATGTTCCCTGAAAACAGACTTGGCAGTGGAGGCATCTAGCCCTAAAGTTCCGCTGACTTAACATCATGTTGTCTTTATGGGGTACACTAAAATGCAAAGTGTATGCAGACAACACTCACACAACACGACCTTAAATAGAACATTACTAGAAAAATTATAATCATCACGCCTGCAGAATTACAGTGTGTTGCAAGTAACACCATCACACAAAGTCTGTGACGCATGGATGGCTGTGGCCACAACTTCCAGAATCTCTGACAAACATGTAAAAACATGATTTTTTAATGTTGCCTATTCTTTTTTAGTTAGTTCATTATTACTTGAATCTCAAGCATGAGGCATACTGATTTTATGTGGGACACCCTGTACTACATTCCCCACTATGAAATTAGTTTAATTCTTGTGACAGTCTGTCAATTTGGCAAATCATTTATTTACAGGCAGGTGACACATTGTAGAGCTACTGAACTGTCACTCCATACTAATCAACCACTGTGATTGAGTTCACCAAGTGGACATGTTTGAATGTGATGCTTCACAAAAATAACTGAATGTAATCGTAACAGTATTTTCCATGTATTTTAAATTATATAATAAAATATATTAATTACTTAGATAATGAAAGTAGTGAAAGTACTTTCAACTGGACAGTTTTGTCAGATTGCCATTGGAGAACAAATTACGATGTAGCAGGATGTTTTGTGCAGACACTTTTTATTGAATTTAATTTCCCTCAGCTTACAAAATTATTGGTAGCTGTATACAAACAGAAGACTTATTATTTTGTCTTTTACTGCAGTCATCTATTGCACTTATTCTGACAACTATGTTACATAAGCAGAGCATGGCATTTTAAATTGACTGGCTGCTCTACACTTAGAATAGATATAAAACTGTTCTACAACTGAACAAAATAAGTGATTGTGAAAACAGGCGAGACAACAGACTGCAATGGAATACATTACACAAATTGATCTGTAAAATGTTTTCTCCATTTAACAACATATAGAGCTTCCATAACAATTTTGCATTAATGAAAATGTATGATGAAATATAGTACACATATAAGAATAGGTCATTCCCCATCAAAAAGAAACAACAGTGATCAACTTCCATAGTTTCCCATGCCTACATGTTAACAGAGTGACATATTGACAGTGTCTCACCAACCTCATAAAAGGGGATATACACTATTTAAGAAAAACGTGAAGGAATTATCAAAATGTGCTGCAAATTGGTAGGTGTGATGTATACGTACAGGCAAACAAATGATGACAATTTCAGAAAACTTGTACTGTTTATTCATGAAAAAGAGCTTCACAAATTTAGCAAGTCACCAATGTGTTGGTCCACATCTGGATGCAAGTAGGTAATCAGCTTGGCATTGATTAATAGTTGTTGGATGTTCTCCTGACAGATATCATACCAAATTCTGTACAACTGGCACTTTATATCATCAAAATCCCTGGATGGTTGTAGAGCCCTGCCCATAATGCTCCAAACTTTCTCAATTTGGGAGACACCTGGTAACTTTTCTGGCCAAGGTAGGGTCTGATAAGCATGAATACAAGTAGTAGAAACACTTGTGTGTGGGCATGCATAATCTTGCTGAACAGTAAACCCAGGATGGCTTGCCATGAAGGGCAACAAAACGGAGCATATAATATCATCAATGTACTGCAGAGTTTTAAGCGGATGACAACCAAAGGGGTACTGATATGAAATGAAATGGCGTCACAGACCATCACTTCTGGTTGTCAGGCCATATGGTGAAGATGTGTCTTGAGATGCCCCAGGCAGGGCGGGATACCGACCTGTTGTCCACCATCTGGCCCAACAATCTGGAGAGATGACCTGGGGAGCTATTTCACTTCTTAGTACGACCCCTTTGGTTGTCATCCACAGCACCTTTAAAGCACAGTAGCATGTCAACGATATTCTATGCCCTATTGTGTTGCTCTTCATGGCAAGCCGTCATGGACATACATTTCAGCAGGTAATGCCCACCCGCCCGCACACGGCAAAAGTTTCTACTGTTTGTACAATCTTGCCAAACCCTATCTTAGCCAGCAAGATGGGCGGATTTCTTCCAAACTAATCATGCTTGGAGTATTGTGGGCAGGGCCCTCCAACCAGCTGGAAATTCTGTAGATTAACATGCCAATTGGATGGAAATTGACAGGATATCCCTCAGGAGGACATCCAACAACTATCAATCAGTGCTAAGCTGAATACCTGTTCACATATGGACCAGATGTGGACCAACACATTGGTGACTTGCTGAATTTGTGAAGTTTTTTCTCTTTAATAAATCATCCAATTATTCAGAAATTGTAATTATTTGTTTGCCTGTACATGTACATTACATCTAACAATTTCTATCCGATTTGGATAATTCCTTCATAATGCATCGTTCTTTTTGTCTTTGAGTGTGTCATGTGGTGTTCCACAGGTATTGGTACTAGGTGTAATCCAGTTCTTATCCTACATAAATGATCTTACAATGATTTTAAGACACATCTGAAAACTGCCACACTTGCTGATGCTTCAAGCACACCCATCAGTGTCCAAGTTCAACATTACCACGCACAGCTTGGATGATAAACAGTTTAAATCTTAATCTCACAAACATTCATATCATGCAACTTCAAACATTCAAAAATTATCTGCTAATACCACAAACACATACTGTCGGAACTGAATGAAACTCTGGGTGTAAAATTCTTGGATCAGTATGATGAACTGGAGCAATACAAAATCTAATCAGCAACCTAACTAAGTATCTTTTGTCCTTTAAAGCACCTATCATCGTGTTGAGCTGAAGACTACAGTGTTGTCTTACTTATTTTTCACTCTTTGTTGTCCAAGGGAATTACCTTCTGAGGCAGTTAACCTATGGTAAATACATTATTCATTCAGGAAGTGTGAGCAGTAAGAAAACTGTTAGAGAACTGACCTTCTTATAGCGGCCTCTGTAAGGATCTTTGAATTTGTACACTCTTTTCCCTACAGATTAACTCCTTAATGGCAGTTTCCGATCAGCTGTGATTTTCCCAATTACAATGCAAGGCAAAATAATTTTCATATACTTTGCCTCCTATTCTAGGATTGAGAGTAGTGGTACTTATTTATTGAGTGAAGAACTTGCCTGACAACGGATGAAATTGAAAATTTTGAACAAATCAGAAAAAAAAGAGAAATATTTCATTAGCAATTCAGTTCATATATATTATCAGATTTTCTGAATTCGAGGAGAGATAATTCCTTTTAGGTCCAATTCAAAAAGGAATGTCCATTGCAGAGCTGCATGGTAAGTGCTGTAATGTAGACAACTATTTCCTTTGAAAAATACTAGTGTATTAAGGTAAACACTAAACAGCGTAAGATAAAGAACTGTTATTTAATGTAACTGAAGAAGATACAGCTTTTTTCCCTTTTAAGTAGTGGTTTTCCCGTTCATTTACTTTGTTACTTTTAGGTGATGTAAGCACAAGAAGTAGTAACACACACAGAGGGTTAATGCATTTGCATGCACACAACACCTTTGTCTAAGCTTGCAGAAACAGACAATACGCACAATCCATACTGAGAGTAGTGGGCCTACCTGCCAACTTTTGAACATTCCGTTATGGCACTGAATTAGTTATCTACTGTAATGTTATAAATGCATAGTAACAAACATTCGAAAGATTTAATCCAAAGAAATCGTAATGATAGTAATGGAAAAACTCATGTTTTAACTACTCGATGACCACTCATGTTGAAAATGATGGCCAATAATAATAATAATAATAATAATAATAATAATAAGTGACAATTATGACTTTCTGTACCACACAATTTATAAAAATATTACCTCTCTCTATAAGCTTGTTCTAACTTCTTCAGTTTTCTGTTATATTCTGGGTGTGTCCCATCTTTCAATTGCTGGAGCTGTTTCTTTAAACTGGCAAGTTTGTCTTGGTACATTCTGCAACACAAATTTCCATATAAATGTTCACAATTGTAAATTCCAGTAAATACTAAGACAAAATATCATTGAACAGTTTAAAATTAATTGCCACTGATTAAAATATACACATCTCGTGTAAATACGTGGTTTTTTTTCTATTTTCTTTTCATCTACACTGCTGTCTTTAATTATTACAACATTGAAGACTGTGACCTTCCTTCTTTTTTTCTGGAAGAAATGGAGTATCTGTTCTCAATAATATTCTGTTACTAACACGGAAGAATGCTAGAATCTCAATTTTATCACATTTTCTATTAGCTAAGAATCAATAAATCAAGCTTGTTGTGCAAATGCCAAATAAGATATTAAGAACCAAATAATACTTTCCTCATTAGCAGTTGATGCAATTCATGCAGTAAACTCAGTGTAGTTTTATATAGGCCATATTTCCTATACTTTATCTTTCCTAACACTCCTTAAAAAATTGCTTGCAAAACTTTGTCTATGGCCAAGTGTCTTTGTTCCCTTATTGATGTCACTGGTTTGAACCAAACCAGTTTCCAAACTCAACTCTTCTTCTTGTGCCCTGTAAGTATATACCACAGACTCCTGCTTCAGCAGTTTCCTGTTGTTTTCTTGGTATCGCTCTCTGTTATCCCACCTACAAACAATGATCCCATAGCAATCTTTTTCTTGGCTCAAATGGCTCTGAACACTATGGGACTAACTTCTGAGGTCATCAGTCCCCTAAAACTTAGAACTACTTAAACCGAACCAACCTAAGGACATCACACACACTCATGCCCGAGGCAGGATTTGAACCTGTGACCGTAGCGGTCGCGCGGTTCCAGACTGTAGCGCCACCCCGGCAGGCACAATCTTTTTCTTCCACATTATGTATTTCATCCCACTGTGAACATGTTTCTGCATAGTTCTCCTTTAGCAACATTATATTTGAATACCAAGAGACCCTTATTCCATTCCCTCTGGATAGTCTAAGGTAAAGAGCCTCTTTCTTTATTATACAACATGATTTAGTGTATTTTTCTGTATTTTCTGTCAAGACAAACCACTTAAGTCTGTGTCCTATATACTGGCCTTACTATGTGTACGATGACAAAATACTGTCTTGCCTTTACCACATTAAATTTCCACAATTAAATTTTTGTCCTTATATTACCCAACAGCTTTACATTTTTATATTGTATTTTAGATTGAGCCTCAACATGTTGAAGACACAGTAGAGAGTAATTACAATTATTTGTCTCACCTCCACAGCCAAGAGTTAACGAAGGGACTGCCATGTATGTCGGTACACAGCTTCACACATCCCAACATCTTTTAATTTGGCTGTTCTTATTTATTTCACAAAAATGAAATAGCACCTCATCACATTTTACCCTCAACATGTTTGGTAAATGTCATAAAATTCACACAAATTGCTTAACTCTTTCCAGTGTGATAGACTGCAGTTTCTATTCCAGCTACCGTCTGCATGGGAAAATATTGGAATTGCTGTAACAGAATCTTTCCTCACAGGGGAAAAAGAGGTCCAGTGGGTGCATTTCCCACTAGTGGAGACAGAGTAATAAAACACAAGAAATGCCAAGTTGACACATGCACACCCACACACGATATTTTATAGCTGTCAAAGTAAAGATGTCAGGTTTAGTCATACTGATTATGCAGACTGAAATTCTTCAACTACAGTCTCAAGATTGACCATCAACCAACTAAGCGAAGAGTAAAGAAAAGAAAGATGCTTTTTATGATGGTTAGATGAAATATGCAATGAATGTCAGAGGAGAAGCTTAGACATGCTAAAATAGGGAAAGACGAGTCTTCCATCGGAAAATACAGTCTTCATGACAACTTAAATGACAATGGGGTCAGAATTTTACACTTTGCTTCCATGAGACATATGGTAGTGGATAGTACATCTCTTAATGACAACAATACACATACAATGGTATGGAAACCTCCAGCGTGCCTACATGCAGCCTCTCCAACATCCTCTTTAATAGACCTCTACCCTATGCTGAAAATACTGTTGATGACTGTAAATGTCAATTTTTTTTTCTAAAAAAGAACTACTGTTGATTAGATCTTCACAATACATCAAGTACTAGAAAACATAAAGAACTTGGCATTGATACACTTTGAGTCTTTTAAAAACTTCAGATCAGTCTACTACAGTATTGACAGAATGGGCAGTATATAGCAATGAGAAAGTAAGAGATTCCTAATGAATTTATCATCTTGAGTGAAAGCTACTATGGAAAACATGTGGAGTGAAGTTAAGATACAGAATAAGTCATCAAGTGCTGCGACCACAAATAAAAACTGGACAAGTGCAAATAAGACTTGTGATTTGATGGTTCTGCACAAATTTAATTATATATATAGATGATGATGATGATGATGATGATGATAATTTCTGTGTTGTTCAATGTCCTATGTAAGTCTTTCTATTTGACACTTCAGTAACTTGCGCGTCCCTAAACTACCCAGGGAGAGGATCTACAGTTTAAAGTGGAATCTGAACTACCTCCTCTCTCCCCCCTACCTAGGAGACTCATCACATCATTGAGATGTGAAGGCTATGTTTAAAAGAAGACCAAGATTTGATCTGAGAGTTCGCCAATAGGTTTCGATGAGTGAATTTGCAAATATTGAAATCCATGACACAAATCGCTGTATCTTTCAACTGCACTGACTTAGTTCTAGTTTTTCACACCACCAGGGGGCCATATACCTTAGTATGTGGTGTAAATTTCAAAATAGTACTTCTACCTGTTCCTGAGAGAAAGGGGGTCCAGTCAGTCAGGCTGGCTATGAGTGTTCTGTTTCTACCAGCTGAGGTGCAGAACCCTAAAAATGGAGTACGACTGGGACATTCATTATCCTGACTCCCTAGGAAAGTTCGTAAGATTCGGGCATCAATGCAATGGGGACTATCCTGCACAAACCAGTTCAGATGCTGGCATGTGCAGATGATACTAACATTACTTGTAAGAACACTAAGAGCAATGAAGGAAGCCTTTACAAGTTTTGAAACAGCTGCTAAAAAGATGAACCTACAGGTATGGAGGCTGTCCTAATGAACACCCATTCATAGAAATTGGTTTGTATGTTTCATGTGTATAGTTTCACTTGCCTTTGCAGAAGTAAACTGCTACAATAATGTCAGTTCTGAAATCCGAAACTGAATATTATCTGCCGCATGACAATAGTCAGATCTTGGTCATTACCTCTGTTCCATAACATTTACGAGTAACACCCATACCTGCCGACACTTCCACAAAGTCACCTGGAGGCAGCTGCACTGCAACCCTGTAGCCTAACAGCAGAGTAGCAATGTGATGTCCATCAATGTCTATGATGATGCTGCCATTACTATATCACAAGGTTCCAAGTTCCTGTCCCCAATCTGAACAACTAGGCATTAGGGCAGCTCCACATTCTGCTGCCTTCATGAAACAACAATGAAGGGGATCCACATCCATCCCAACCTCTGCGAATTTACCAACACAGGACTTCCACACCCTGTATCATTGCGGACTGGCCATTAGCCCGATGTATTCACCACAAAGCAACTGCATCAGGCAAGCGATGCTGTGGCCAGGAAATACAAGACTCCAGAAACGCATCAATGGCCACAGTGGGAGCACATGTCCGTGCTTCCACCAGCAAGGCGACATAGAGAGAGATGCTGTGATGATGTATTCGCCTTGTTCACCATCAATGCTAGCAGCTGCTAAATCCAATAACAGTAAAGTAACTGCAATATAAAAGTTCTTGTGTAAACAAACTGCCTTCTTCTGCTGCATCTGAATACGTCTTCAGCAGAGAATCCCCACCGACATCCAGTTAGCCTAGAAACACTATTAAAATTGATGTCAGAAATGTTCCTTCATCTCCTACTCCATTATAAATAATCAACAGAATGAACCCGACTGTCATTTACATTAAGATAAAAAGGCTGGAATTGGCAGAACATATATTGAGAGATAAAGGGAGCATGATTAAGAAGATACTCAGTGTAGCGCCTCAAGCAACAAGGGGAGTGTTAAGATCAAAACTGCCAGAGAGAACATAAGAAACTTTGGAATTCAAAATTAAAGTTTGGCACTAAACAGGGAAGAAAGAAACAATCTTCTGCAGAAGAATAAGGCTTACAAAAGCTGTTATGCCAATGACAATGAATATCTCACTTGCGCTAATTAAATACATTTATTGGCTTTCAGAACTTATCTCCAAACACTCCACAAACCACTTTATTCACTGTGATCGACTGCATTTTCATTCATACTTTGCCTTGTATTGATAACATAGGGAAAAAGTTTTCTTTTTCTTGACAGAAGCACATTTTGCAGCTGTCTTAGTACATAACATACATTGATGGCCCATAAGGCTGAGTAGCTGCTTATCTGCAAACTGGTCTGCCTTTACAATGCAATATAGCGATAATTGTGCACGGTATGAATTTGACAAGTTCTTGGTGCATTTCCAGAGATATGTGGCATCAAATGTCTATGCACAGGTCATGCAATTCCTATAAATTACAGGCTGGTGGTTTATGGGTGCACTGATGGCATCAAATTAGAGGTCCAGATGTGTTTCATCAGTTTCCGACCAGACAAAAATTAGTTCGCCAAGAAATCACCGTTGCGTTCACTATCACACTAGTTGTCAAACCAGTGTAGCACCATCTTGGCCTTTTGACATAGAAGTTATCCTGCCAGAAGACGCCATCTGTCGAGGAAGACATCAAGCATGAAGGTAGGCAGGTGACCTGCAATAATGTTCACATAGTCCATCTGTTAGTTACTATCACAGGTCGCATAGAATCCCAGGTAATGTCTCCCATAGCATAGTACTGTGTCCATTGTCCTTCGCCCATGGAGCAGAAGTTCTACTAGATTATGGCATATCCAGACACACTGATCAACATAGTCTAACAAGAAATGTGATTCATCCACCCAGACAACACTTCCATTGATCCACAGTCCAATCTTGATGATTTCGTGCCCACTGTTATTGTAACTGATGACAATATCGTGTAAAGGGGTCGTCTGCAATGTTCAACAATGTACACTGAACTGTGTTCTTAGAAACAGTAAAGCCAGCATCAGCATTTTACTACTTCATCAGATATGACACAGTTCACTGCTTATGCATCATCACCATCTGTGATGAGAAATCAATGTCTCGAACCTTGTCACCTACTCAAATCATCATCCTTCAACCACTTCCCGTGGACACTTATTACAACAGCATGCAAATAACTGACCAGCTTCAATGTCTCCAAGATCATTCCCAAGAGTGGGGGCCAGAAAATATGCCTTTTGTCGAAGGCATTATCTACAGCTACATCTACATACATGCTCCACAAGCCACCATATGATGGATGGCAGAGGGTACCTTGTACGCCTGCTTTCCTATTCTACCCACAAATGGAGCACGTGAAAAAACAACATTCTACATGTTCTGTACATGCCCTCATTTCTTTTATCTTGTCTTTATGGTCTTCTGTGAGATGCATACTGTGGTCATTCTGCAGTCTGTTGTAAAAGTCAGTTCTCTAACGTTTCCCAGTAGTGTTTTGCAGAAAGAATGTCCTCTGCCTGCCAGGGATTCCCATTGCAGTACATGGAGCATTTCTGTAGTACTCACATGTTGACTCAACCGACCAAAACAAATCTAGCAGCATGCCTCAAAATTGCTTCATGTCTTCATTTAATCCAACCTGAGGATCTCAAACACTCCAGAGCCATTCCATGAGGGGAGAAGGCTTTGTTACATTTGTAAAACTTCCTTCTCTTTTGTTTAGGAGCAAATCAATACAACTTATATCGTCAAACCTGCAATGTATATTGTTCATATTCAGTTCTATCCATTTTTATTTTCATGTTAATGCTTCAATGTCAATTGTACAATTGTCACATCAGTAACTGTGGACCATCAGTAATCAAGATTTTACCTAGAACTCTTCCAATAAACCAAAATCGACCATTCACCTTTCCTGCAACAGACCTTATGTGGTCATTTCTTTTCACGTCACTTTGCAACATTATGGATAGATATTTAGTCGACATAACTGTGTCAAGCAGCACTGTACTGTATTCGAACATTAAAGGATTAGTTTTCCTTCTTACCTCCATGACTCACATTTTTCCACATTTAGAGCAACCTGCCATTCTTCTTGCGAAAAAGAAGTTCTGTCAGTTATTCTGTATCATCCTACAATCACTCAATGACTACCCATTCCCATACACTACAACATCAGCGAACAGTGGCAGACTGCTGCTCACCCAATCCATCAGCTCATTTATGTATACAGGGTGTCCCATAAGGAATGGTCAACAGTCAGGGATATGACAAACATTCATATGAAATAAAGTTCATATGAACATACACCCTACTCTAACTGGTTTCTGAGACAAAACACAATGTACATTTGTTTCTGGGCTAGTGGTGCACACCTGTGTCTTACCTACCCAATTCCTTTGACCCAACCTACCTCAATTTCAGCCTCTTTGCTCGGGATGTCATCCTGGCATTAAACTAGCCAACGAACTTTTAGGTGTCCATGGTGTGTTGTGGGTTAAGTAGTGCAAGGGATAGAGAGTGAATCAGAGACCGTCTTTGAGTGTTTACCAGAGTTTTATCACATGCATGAACCAGATATTCTTCCAAATTCCAATTTTTCTTCTCAATATTTAGTTTAACAACCTTTGCAGCAATGGCAACACACTGTTGAACTGGTGCAGCACAGTCCCACTGCCAGTGCACGGTGACAGTGTGCACAAATCAATGTCCTCGTGTATGGCGAACACGATATGTGGGAAATTAGTATCCATTTCACATACAGTATGTCCACGACCTTCACAATGGCAACAACGCCACATCAGTTGAATTTTTCACTGGTTAAACAACATTGTTTCCATTAACAATATTCACTGACAAAGCCATGTTTAAGAATCAAAAACACATGTAATAATAATAGTCATAGTACCCATTGATGGTCACAGGAAAATCCACAAGCTATGACATACACCAATTTACAACTCTGTTTTTTGATTAATATTTGGTGCAGCATTATCAGTAACATTTGATAGGTCCAGTAATCTTAGTAAAGGAAATGACAGGACAGAATTACAAGCACTTTCTTGAAAAATTAGTTTAACACCTTGAGGATGTTCCTTTCCCCACACACACTGCAATGACAGAGCCCCTCCACATTTCACCTAACATGTAAGGGAACATCTCAACTGCACTTAACCTAATTGCTGTATTGATTGTGTTAGTACAATTAACTGGCCACTGAGATCATTAGATGTTTGTTTATTGGGCTGGATGAAGACAGGTGTATAAACAAAACATTAATTTAAGGGATGAAATGCTCGGTCACACCACAGACGCTGCTGCCCTCATTGATGTGATGTGCAAGATAACTCTTACAGTTCAATGTGATAAAAACACGTATTTTTAAAATGATACTTTGTAAAACACATGTTATAATGTATACTAAGTGTTGTAGATTCATAAACCTGACAAAAGTACTGAATAATACAGAAAACAAAAAAAAAAAATGTACATCAAATGTCTTCTATCTCGCAAACCATTTGGAATAGGGCGTATGTCCGTACGAAGTATTTTTGCTTCAAATGATCGTTCCTGAATACTGCTCATTCCACCTGCAGGGTGTATACGCAGACAAAGAAAAAAAAAATCCTGGGTTTCCCGGTTAAAAAGACACTTTCTCCTGGATGAAAACAAACTTTTTCCGTGTTATTAAGTGATAGTATATTTTCCCTCTGAACTGTAAAACTTATCAATCCTTTGAATTGTTATGTTTTTATACATGGGCATAGGATTTCCTGGCACTTTAGAAAACTAAACTCAGGGAAGAAAACCCCTTTTGGAAAGATTTTTGATGTGCAGCAACATGTATATTTTCATATTACAAAAGTATAAATTCGAATTCCACCATACACCACATGTTACTTTCCGAACCATTGTAATCGAGATTGCAATGCACTTTTGTAAAGCCAGTCATAGCTCATGTCACGTGATTCCACCAGCCGATGACAGCAGTTATTCAGCCCACAGTCGGCTAATAGTAACATCACTGTTAAGTCACGCAGATGCACAAACAGGCAAAGTTCATGTTTTAAATTAATAGACATAGTGTTGCTAAAAGAAAAAAAAAAGCTTTCACATATAATATTGGTCTCTAAGGTTAATAAGTTGCAAGAGAAACTAAGCTTTCACATATAATGTTGATCTTCTTTGGCGTGTTACGCTTTAAGATATATCACACAAATGTGCCAGTAAAATTTTTAGCCGAGTCCAGTGAATTGTCCTCGAAGTTTTCCACAAATAAATTAGTTACCGTAGAGAAGAGAAAGCTGCCCATAGCACTACATCTATTTGCTCATAATAACAAGAATGTCTGACCTTCTGGGCTCGAAATGGCTCTTCATCGAACGCTCTGTGATTTAAGAAATTAATCATACATTCTCACACAAAGTTCAACTTGCGTAAAAGGAAATTTACTTTGAAAGTAATGCTTTTCAAACTACCACTTGCAATATTTTCCCATGACCTGTTAGAAATAGGTTGGTTTCAATAGTTGTCAGAGAGTGCCAGATAACAGGCACCACCTTGCTTTGGCAGCTACTATGATACAGGAAGCCCGTATGGTCGTACATGTAAAACATTAAACGATCTTACATTATGTCATAAAAGAAAAAAAGACATCAGAGAATACTCCAAGAGCATCGGAATTTCGTGAACCATACTGAAATGGCACATTTAAAGTGTATACTTACAGAGCACATTCGTATATTCAGATTCCCAATGATGTAGGCCTCGACCTGATATTAAGTTTTCAGTGTGGGTTTCGGGATGTAAATTTTCTTGGAGTACCAGTACTGTATTAACTCATTTTTGATTCTTTATTATGGCATAATGCCATATGTGCTAGAAGATGAAAACGTGCACTTGAAATGCAGCAAGCAGTTGAAATTCGTCAATAGTGAGGAACTAAACACTTCATTTCAAACACATTGACTGCCTCGGTGTAAAAGGTTAATAAAAACCAAATTTCTTTAGCAAACTGACAAAAATATCTTCATTCTTCTACAAGGCTATTAATGTGTGACTGTCAGAAAAGTGACAATAAAATAAAATCTGAAACTAGTAACATATATTAGCCTTCCGTAATTATGAGAATTTATTTTAATTCGCTTGATAGCTCCCAGCCACAGAAATCCGTTTTGTTTTCATCTGATGTGAGAGCAGTAAACGAAGAGGAAACAGCAAAATCACTAAATGTAAACACGGGGCACGTGGAGACTACACACTTCCCCACTATAACTCTGACTGCTCTGCGCTTCAGACCTGGATCTACGATATTTCCGAACTGGGGCGATTTCCACTCTGGTAGTCCGACTGTGGATTTCCCTAGTGATTATAACAACACTAACCATTCGCAAACCCAATCAACAACATAATCAAGACAGCGATTCGCGTTCACTCGTTTGGCTTTACTCCGCTCAGCTCGTATAGCCCGGTCCCCTTCTGCCTGCAGGAAAGTTTATTTCTAGATGCGATGGGGATTCCCCTGACAGACATCACATACACTATGTACGCATTCAAAAATCAACTTATGATTCAGTCAGAAATCAACTTACAGAGTGTGTTCAAAAACCAACAGGGATGCGTTTCAAAATCATATGAGCAATTGATAGACCAACGTGTGCTGGATGCTAGGCACTTTGTGAAACTAGGTTTTTTTCTCCTCAAGAATATGAATTTGGTGCTTAAAACAGGGAATCAGTGAACAGAGGGACCTCCCAGCATCACTGAATACAGCAGTAAATTGTAAAACAAAGAAACATAGTATGGTATTTCTGCGTAGCGAGAGTGAACAAAAACAGATTTCAGATTACATACGAGATCAACATGAAAATTTCATCTCCTCCACGGACAATGTTGAGCATAAATGGACAAGTTTAAGAGAACAATAAAATGAAAAGTTGCAAATATTTTATTTTTCACTGATTACTAGTTTTGGGCCAAGACCCATTTTCAAATCAACCTACACGACAGAAAAACAAATTTACACTCAAGCATAATACAGTTATTACTAAACACTTAAGCTGAAGTTACAGAACATATCATTTCAAACTTATGTAACAATGTCATTTCTGAAGATGTCAATGTGTAACGTACATTCACAGTACATACAGATAACTGGCAGTTTACTCCTTTCTCTGCCGTAAGGAAATCTCAGGTAGGGGGTGCCCTGACAGGGCACAGGAAACCTTTTATTTATTAAAATGTTCTACAACAATCAGACTACAACAATTCATACAATAACCATACAAATACACAATAAAATTTATACTGTTTTTAAATCTTTACCAAAATGAGTAAAATACTTAAAAACACAGACCAGTAGCACACAGCAGCAGCACCACAAATGACACATATTACATCACTATGTGCCATGTAGGCACACAAAGATCTCTAAAAATGAACAGCAATATTAATATTAAAATAAAACAAAACAGGAGATTCAAAATTCTCATCACTCCTGATTATTTACAAGTATAAAAATTTTCATCACACCAAACTTTGCACATTCCGTGCAGATAAAACCTTTTTCATAATATGTCCCATGAAAACCAAACATAAAACCACAAGTTGTCTCTTTTCAAGTCATCAAAAATGGAGGAAGACATAGCATAACCATATCCATGTGCATTTAGGGCGGGCATGTGGTTGCAGGAGGGAGGGGGGAAAGGGAGGAGGGGGATGATGGCGGGCTGGGAAAGGGAGATAAAAAGGGCGGGGAGGGGGGAGGAGCATGAAGATGAAAGAGTCAAAAGGAGGTTATTAAGTGGACAGCATGGCATAAACGTAAATACATTATCAGCAGTAATAAGAGGAAATTACTAAAAATTAGACCACAAATAACTATATGCCATTTCTTTACGACCTAATAAATATTAACTGCTCTGTACAACAGGGAAACCAAACGTAAGGAGGAGTAATCATACAGATAACATACGTAAACAGAAAGGAACCCAAACAACTTTTTAAAGAATTTAGTGGTGAAGATCACATAATAAACCAGTTATTTTTAAACTGAATCAGGATATCTCTGATGACATTGTTTGTTATAAAAGATATGTTGACGATGTTTTTATGGTCGTGAAGGGCACTTACAACAAGGTTGTGTCCATTTCTAATATATTCAATGAGCAGCACCTGAGGATTAAGTATATGGTGGAAGTTGGAGTGGAGATGAAATTGAGTTTCCTGGATTTGCTTCTTATGAGACTAATGAGAGCCTTGGCTTGTCAATTTTTCGAAAGCTAAAGCTATCGGATGCCATAATATGCAATGATTTCAATCATCCCACTAGGCCCAAGGCAGCCTATTTCGTGCTATATAACTGTTGAGTTTGCTTCTAAATGAGGACGAAGTTAATAAAGAGTTAAACACTTTGAAGCAGACTGCGGTGGCTAATCGCTATAAGCAGTCACTGGTCACCAGTTTGTACAGGAAGCATGGGCAGGTGAAACCACCACGAACAGGTGATATAAAAAAGTACCGAATGTTACAATATAGGAAACCCATCACCAAAAAGGTGGCCCACTCCTTCCCAAAAAGACTTAGAATAGGATTCCTACGAGGGGGCAACTAAGGTGTAAGTTGAAACATAGGTTCGGCAAGCTCGGAGGGAGTCAGGGCAATGGTAAATATAATTCATCCGGCTGGGTACATTCAATATGGATCCTGTGAATCATTTTATACTGGACTAATGTGTAGAAGTTTTGTCACCCGCTTTAAAGAACATGTAGGTCCGTCTAATAGGATGGTGTTTGAACAGCATTTAAAAAATATTGGGTCATAGGGTTGGTACTACAGAGAACACACTTCAGGTTTTGCATCATGTATTGAAAGGTATGCAGTTGGATATTTTGTAAGCACTTGAGATTTTTAAGAGCAAGATAAAGGAGCATGAAAGTGTTGAACGAACAAGGTTTAGTCGGTTCTCTGCTCTGTTCCAAAATGGCGTACAGTTTATACTCTCTCCCCTACCACTAACCCCATTGTTACTTCCACCAAACCTTGGACCACGAACTCCTGTACACTGGGGCTTCACACACCAAGATCTTTTCCTTCACCACCTTTCCTTCCTCCATTTCCGCCTCAGCACTTCTACTCATTTTCTAATATTCTCGTAGCAGCAATTTGCTTCCCGAGTTCATTGTCATGACAGTTCAGATTCCACCTTTTTTATCTATCTGGTTACCACCTGGAATTTGTGCTTCCCCACCCCATCACCCCTTCAATCTCCTTTTCTCATTTCATAAAAATGCATTGCATATTTCACAGTATGTGGTTCCTGTCTTACATCATTATTATATTTTGTCATTGTTGTTGTTGCTGTTGTTGTCGTCTTCAGTCCAGAGACAGGTTTGATGCACCCCTCCACGCTACTCTATCCTATGCAAGCGTCTTCATCTGCAAATAACTGCAACCTACATTCTTCTGAATCTGCTTAATGCATTCATCTCTTGGCCTCCCTCTACGTTTTTTACCGTCCACACTACCCTCCAATACTAAACTGGTGTTCCCTTGATGCCTCAGAATATGTCCTACCAACCGATCCCTTCTTCTAGTCAAGTTGTGCCACAAATTCCTCTTCACCCCAATTCTATTCAAAACCACCTCATTAGTTACGTGGTCGACCCATTTAGCATTCTTCTGTAACACCACATTTCGAAAGCTTCTGTCCTCTTTTTATCTAAACTGTTTATCGTCCATGTTTCACTTCCATACATGGCTACACTCCATACAAATACTTCAAGAGAAGACTTCCCAACACAAATCTTTACTTGATCTTAACAAATTTCTCTTCTTCAGAAACACATAACTTGCCACTGCCAGTCTACATTTTATATCCTCTCTACTTCGACCATCATCAGTTATTTTGCTCCCCAAATAACGAAACTCAGTAATACTTTAATTGTCTCATTTCCTGAACTAATTTCCTCATCATCACCTGATTTAATTTGACTACATTCCATTATCCTCGTTTTGCTTTTGCTGATGTTCATCTTATATCCTCCTTTCAAGACACTGTCCATTCTGTTCAACTGCTTTCCCAGGTCCTTTGTTGTCTCTGGCAGAATTATGATGTCATTGGCAAACCCCAAAGTTTTCATTTCTTTTCCATGGATTTTAATTCCTACTCCGAATTTCTGTTTTGTTTCCTTTACTGCTTACTCCGTATACAGATTGAACAACATTGGGGATAGGCTACAACCACTGCATCCCTTTCATGCCCACTCGATCTTTTAAGTGTCATCTCATTTCTGTACAAATTGTAAATAGCCTTTCGTTGCAAGTATTTGACCCCTACCACCTTCAGAATTTGGAAGAGAGTATTCCAATCAACATTGTCAAAAGCTTTATCTAACAAGGGAACCTCCCCATCGCACTCCCCTCATATTTAGTTATAAGTTGGCACAATGGATAGGCCTTAAAAAACTGAATACAGATCAATCGAGAAAACAGGAAGAAGTTGTATGGAAAAAAAAAAAAAAAAAAAAAAAGGCAAAATATACAAACTGAGTAGTCCATGCGCAAGATAGGGAACATCAACAAGCGTGTGAGCTCCGGAGCGCCATGGTCCCGTGGTTAGCGTGAGCAGCTGCAGAACGAGAGGTCCTTGGTTCAAGTCTTCCCTCGAATGAGAAGTTTACATTCTTTATTTTCGCAAAGTTATGATCTGTCCGCTCGTTCATCGATGTGTCTGTTAACTGTAATAAGTTTAGTGTCTGTGTTTTGCGATCGCACCGCAAAACCATGTGATTAGTAGACGAAAGGACGTGCCTCTCCAATGGGAACCGAAAACATTTGATCACAAGGTCATAGGTCAACCGATTCCTCCACAGGAAAACACGTCTGATATATTCTATACGACACTGGTGACGACGTGTGTCACATGACAGGAATATGTTGCCGACCCACCTAACTTGTACACTTGGCGAATGGGTAAAAAGATCTTCGACCTTGCCCGATTTAGGTTTTCTTGTGGATGTGATAATCACTCCCAAAAAAGTGATGAAAAAATAAGTTTGTCACATAAACTGCAACAAGTGAATGCAACAGTTTCACAGTCGCACAGTTTTCCTTGTGCTATGTCAAAACATATGTTTTTAACGTTTTCAAATTTTTCCATGTTTAGACCGTCAAATCCTGCATATGTCCAAGCAAATCTGAACATGTCCTGGAATTTTGTAGAGCGAAGTTGATTATGTGAGAGTGCCTGAACTTTGATAATTGTCTGAAAATAAAAAATTAAATATTACACTTGAGGGAAGACTTGAACCAAGGACCTCTTGTTCCGCAGCTGCTCACGCTAACCACGGGACCATGGTGCTCCTGAGCTTACAATATCCTTGATGTTGCCTATCTTGCACATGGAATACTCAGTTTGTATATTTTGTTTATTTTTTTCATACTTCCACACAACTTCTTCCTGTTTTCTCAATTGATCTGTGTTCAGTTTTTCAAGGCCTGTTCACTGTGCCAACTTATAACTAAATCTGAGGGGGGTGCGATGGGGAGGTTCCCTTGTAAGTCTACAAGTGCTGGAAACGTAGGTTTGCCTTTCCTTACTCTTTCTTCTAAGGTAAGTCGTAGGGTCAGTATTGCCTCAAGTGTTCCAACATTTCTACGGAATCCAAACTTATCTTCCACGAGGTCGGCTTCTACCAGGTTTTCCATTCGCGTGTAAAAAATTCATGTTAGTATTTTGCAGCTGTGACTTAGTGAACTGATAGTTTGATAATTTTCACACCTGTCAACACGTGCTTTCTTTGGGATTGGAATTATTATATTTTTCTTGAAGTCTGAAGGTATTTTGTCTGTCCTGATAACAATGTCCTCCTGAGTAATCCCTGCCCGGAGGTCCAAATGGGGACTATTTTATCTCCGGAATATTTTACCTAAGAGGACATCATCATTTAACCATACAATCAAGCTGCATGCCCTCCCATTGTATTCCATTATATTCTACTGCTCATAAACCAAGGAGTGCAGCTCTTGTTTTAAGTATGTTTTATTGTCTGTGGTGCGTATAGGCTGCTGCTGGTTGGATAATAAAGTTTCTGGGTTTGTTGTGCCTTTACGCTGTTTGTAATATGATGTGTATGGCATATTATGAAGCCAGGTTACTGGTTGATTATGTGGTCTTCACCACTAAATTATTTAAAAAGTTGTTTGGGTTTCTTCCTGCTAGCCTATGTTACCTGTACGATTGCTCCCCAGTAACATATGGTTCCTATGTTGCACATGGCAGTTATTATTTATTAGGTTGTAAAGAAACGGCATATAGTCATTTCTCGTCCAACTTTTCCTCTGGGTGGCAAGTACATTTTTGGTGCCTAGAAAAAAAGACAACTTGTGGTTTAATGTTTGTTTTTAGGTGGGACATATTATGAAAAAGGTTGCTTTATCCTCACGGAATTTGTGAAGTTTGACATAATAAAACTTTTAAACTTGTAAATGGTTGGAAGTGATAAGGATTTTTAAACTCCTACTTTTTCCTTTTAATACTAATGTTGCTGTTCATTTTGATGCTGTTTTGTAATACTCGCTGTATGTGGCGCTGCTGTGCACTACTAGTCAGTGTTTTTAAGTATTTGACTCTTTTTGATGAAGATTTAAAAACAATATTAATTTTATTGTGGATTTGTACAGTTATTGTGGGGATTGTTGTGTTCTTGATGGTTGGAGAACATTTTTGTAAATAAAAAGGTTTCCTATATCCTGATAGGGTGCCCTCTTTCTGTGTTTTCCTTACGACTGAGGAAGGAGTGAACTGCCAAATTATGCATTTTGTTGAAATCTTCGGAAATGCCATTTTTGACTTTGTTATGTAAGTTTAAAATTATATGTTCTGTATCTTTGGCATATGCTTAAGAATTTGGTAATAACTGTATTACACTTGGTTGTAAATTTGGTTTTCTGCCCTGTAGGTTGATTTGAAAATGGGTCTTGGCCTGAAACTAGTCGCTGAATGAAAAATACAGTATTTGTAATTTGGATTGATTTGAGGAATGGGAATGACCTGTCTTGTTGGACAGCTTGTTAGGAAGCTGCTACATGACACCTTTATCTTCACTGTAAATTTAAACATAGCCAAAACCTCACAGACAAATAACTGAATGAAGTCAACCTTAGCATAAAGTGAGCCATGCATGAAGCATTCAATGAATTCAAAAGTAAAAATCTATCTGCCAAACTGATAGAAAATCTTATACATTTTAGACTTAAGTTAAATAATAATCTGATCAAAACCATCTGCCCGAAAACTGTGATCGTAACGGCACTGAAATTTCGGATGACAGAAGGCCAAAATACTAAACATTTTTTTCCAGTGTTATTTACTGAGGAAGAGTGCACTTCAATTCTTTCTTTAAAATATTGCACACTCTGCATATAAAAGTAATTAAAACAGAGTGAAAGAGGGACATGAAATAGGGTCAGGGAAGAGGGATGAAAAAGCAGCTGGCAAAAGAGGTAGAGTCGAGGGTCCACCTGATCCAGCAAGCAGTGGAAGACGTCCCAACTCTAACCACCCTAACCCCATCCTGAAGCTAGTTTAAAAATGGATATCTGGGACCCAGAGGAAGACAACTTAGCAGATATTATGACTGACGTCACAGAGGGAAGGTCATGAATAGAATATATCACCGGATGACAAGAGTAACAGTCATCAATGACTTGGGGCTGCTCACTAAGTCACAGCAAATTAAAATGTAGCCAAAGAAGGCTTGCTTAGTAAAATTTAGTGCCCTGTTAATGGCTATCAGATCCACAGTAAAAACATTACATCTTCCCGACAATGGATGGTTTTAGAGCAATCAGTGCAAATGACAGTATCATTCTGATGCTCTTGGAGAACTCTAAGGAACAGATGCTGAAAGATCACCAGGTACCAAATCTTAGGAATGTGAAATAAATCAATGCTAATTGATGGCCTGGTACCAACCAAAGACGGGCGTGTGGGAAAACTTAGGGTGTACTTTAAGGGAGTTAGGCAGAGGTCCTATGGAAGGCTACAAAGAAGATTCGAACCGGTAATTCCACCTAGGGGCTAGTGCCCTCAATGCAAAAAGAAAGTGATATATGAGGTCTGTTCAAAAAATTCTGGAACTTTGTCCACAAGATTTTTCTATGTGGTCTCCTTTGAAACACACTCCTCCACAATTGATACACCACTCCCAATCCCATTTCCACTTCTGGGAGCAGTCTTTGAACACCTCTTGCTGGACTGCACGAAGCGCCATCTTTGAATTTTTTTTTATCTCATCTATTGTTGCATATCGTCGTTCTTTCATTGGGGTTTTCAACTTTGGAAATAAAAGAAGTCTGCAGGGGCCAGGTCTGGAGAGTACAAAGAATGAGGTAATATAGTGATTTTGTTTCCTGTTCAATAGTCACGCACCAACACAGATGAATAAGCAGAACCATACAATGATGCTTAATAGCTGTTGCAATGTCTGTAAACCACCACAGGACTGCCAGAGGCAGAGCATGCTTGTAGAAAGATGAACAGCAGTTCCAGTTGCATTATTGTGTTGTCTCACCATATTTCAGGCAGTTTCCATATCACATTTTCTAGCACGTGTCGCAACACATACCAATAGTACCATCGATTAACGACTTGTCCCTGTGGCACAAATTCATGATGAACTAATCCCTCAGAGGGAAGAAAATTATCAGCAGGGCTTCAACATTCAACTGGACCTGACAAGCTGTTTTGGTCTTACAGAACCTTTCCCAACCCATAGTGAAGAGTGAACCTTGGTCCCAATGTCATAACTGTAGACCCACACCTCAATACCAGTTACGATTCTCTCAACGAAACATCACATTCCCATTTGCGTGATCCAAAAGCTCTTCACAGATAGCGAGGTGAAGGTCTTTCTGGTCTGGACTCATGAGTCGTGGAATGAACTTGGTGGCAACACAATGCATTCCAAGTAGCTGTGTCAGGATTTCATGGCTGATACATCTGAAATGTTACATTCTTCTGAACTCTGAGTCGGTCAGTCTTTGATTGGCATGCACAATTTTGTTGACATTCTCGACATGAGCATCATCGGTAGACGTCGAAGGGCGTCCTCAACAAGAGTCATCTTTAACTTCCATCCAGCCATTTTTAAACCATGTGAACCATGCGAACCATTTGTAACACTGAGTATGACTTAAGCATTGATCACTGTTGAGTTCCTGCATCATTTGGTGTGGCTCCATTAAGGTTTTATCGAGTTTCACGCAAAATTTAATGCAGACACGTCGCTTCTCTAGCTCTCCCATCTTGAAATTTGTAAACTGTGCGACAACATTCTGTCAGTACAGCACTGAACAATAACTAACAGACATACAACAATTAAACTTCCAACAGTTACACATTAAACACAGGCATGTGCAGGGTGCCATCCGCATTTTTCTCCAACACACCATTGGCGTGAAATTATGAATGCTCTGGAAATTTTTGAACAGACCTCTTAAGTTGGATGATGAGGAAATTGTCGAATAGTGGCGGCGCAAATAAGCAACAGCAGGTAACATCAGAGCTTAATTGGGAAAAGCCCCACTTTATCAGAAAGACAGGTATCCAAGAAGAGATAAGCGTCAGGATGGGCTGTGGTATCGTAACACAAACACACAGCCTGTGTTTTGCAGGAGAGACCTGGAAACTGTGAGGGAGGGTCCAAGCAGAGGCCCTTCAGATGGCACTTTGGAACTGATGGTCAGCTGAGGCTAACAATGTGGAAGCTGTTCAACTTGGTGCAAGAGGGTATGAGGAGGGGGGCGGACAAACTTTAGCATTAGAAAAGTAGCCTTGTAAGATACCGACACTTTCAGAAAGCGAGTTGTAACGTATTCAGCAAGAACTGATGCAATGGTAAAACTAACACCCTGGAGGAAGCAAGCCTTATCAGTTGTTGAACATTGCTAGAACAGAAGACTACAAAACTTGCCCTACACATGGGAGGAAGAAGCGTACATTCTCAAGGAGAGACGCGGCATTCCAAGCATTCCTCCTCAATGTATTTAAATAGATAGCAAGCCTTGGCATGGAGTCGCTTAAAAAGAAGGGTGGCCTGTGACGGACGCCGCTCGAGACATTGCAGAACCATACAATGATACTTAATAGCTGTTGCAATGTCTGTAAACCACCACAGGACTGCCAGAGGCAGAGCATGCTTGTAGAAAGATGAACAGCAGTTCCAGTTGCATTGAAGAAGTCTCCCACAATCTCGCTGATGCAATCTAACAGAGGAGGTAAAGATGAAAGCAAAGGTATATATAACTGCCAGCTGATTCTCTGAGGAGTCCATCATGCTAACTGGTACACTGGGTGGTGACAAGGGAATGCCAAGATCTCCAGAGAATAGTCACTGTGGAAAGTTCACAATGGAGGGACCTACGTAGCAAGGTATGAGATTGGGGGAAGAGATCTTAATGTCAATGGCTCGAAAGCTGTCCTGAGCAGTACTGAGGTAGGGAGGAGTACCGTCATTGATGTGGCACCAATCAAGATCAGAAAGAAGCTGGTCTATCAGAAGGCCCCTCCCAGACAAAGTGTTAATTCCCCATAGGGGGTACTGAGTACTGAAATCCCCACTTAGGAGAAAGGGGAGAAGATCTATTGGATTAAGGTGGTCATCTAAAGGGAAGTAAGTGCCTGTCTGGAGATAGATAAATGTTACAAATGACAATTGGTGGGGTAGTTTGCACTCTCAACACTATTGCTACCAACTTGATATAGAGGGGAATGTGTGCAAACCAATGTACAGACTACTCCAGTTGCCCTCCTGCGTCCATTACAATTCCAACAGAATGCACAGTAACTAGGAAATGTTGGGACAGTCATCAATAAAGCGGGTTTCTTGCAGGGCAATGATACAGACTGTAGAATGAAGTGGGATTAGTTCCCAAAGAGGACGTTGCAGGAACCACGAGAGTGAAGGGAGGCACTAGATCTGGTTTAGAAGTATTAAAAGTGGGAGGGGGGGTAAGAGGGAGGGAGGGGGGAGGGGGGGTGACAGCAGCGACTTTTGTATAGTAGCCATCACCTCAATAGGATAGGCATTCATATTTTCTTATTGCCTCAGTACATGACAGACAGTCATGTGATTTATATGCTTATATCGTTGGGAAATGAGAGAACTTCGAGGTTGGTGTTCATTACAACTGACACACAAAGGCATTTGCAATATGGAACCTGTGCCTGTTCATTTATCCTCAAGCCCTTTTTGTACACTTTGGAGAAAATGCACACCTCACTATTCACGATTAGCTCATAGTTCCTCTTCTGTCTGGAGTGTATGGTCTTGAGATTGTGCAGCAGGTGATGCCTTAAACAGTAGTGACCCATTACACATTTTTCACAGTAAGTCAACTTCTCCAAATTTGTTTTGTGTGTTCTGTAAAAAATAATCACTTTGTTACCATAGAAGTATCTGCATCTGTTGTAGTATGTGGCACGTACTGAGTAAACTGTTCTGCTCCCAGTCATCTGGCTTGTCCCTCTTCTCATGGAGTAGCCAGGGTAGGAAAAGTAGCAGGATTGTAATTGTAACTCTTCAGGTTTTCCCGGCGAGATCTTGACATGTGGAATAATTGGGTCTACTGCCAGATGTTTGTGTCGCTCTGGCACAATATTTCGGCCATGTAACTTGTTGCCTTCTTCAGGTGCCTATAAATGATGAGAGGGAAATAGCTGAAGATGTGGATAAACAAAAACAGTACCTAGGGAAATAGCCAGGTCAACATCATAGGCTGCCACTACACTGGGGTAACAGAAGTCATTGGATAGCAATATGCATATACACGGATAGTAGTAGTACCGTGAACACAAAGTATAAAAGGGCAGTGAATTGGTTGAGCTGTCATTTGTACTCAAGCAACTGATGTGGAAAGGTTTCCCCCACATGATTACAGCCACACAACAGGAATTAATAGACTTGGAATGTGAAATGGTAGTAGGAGGTAGCTGCATGGGACATTCCATTTCGGAATTTTTAGGGAATTCAACAGTGCAAGCTCTACAGTATCAAGAGTGTGCCGAGGGTGCCAAATTTCAGGTATTATCTCTCACTAAAAACAATGTAGTGGCCAATCATTTTCACTTAACCACCAAGAGTAGCAGTGTTTGTGTAGAGTTATCAGTGCTAATAGACAAGCAACACTGCACGAAATAACTGCATCGATCAATGTAGGATATACGGTGAACCTATCCGAAGGTCAGTGGTGCAAAATTTGCCATTAACAGGCTATGGCAGCAGGTGATCGATGTAAGTCCTTCTACTGACAGCGCGACATTGACAGCAGCACCCCTCTTGAGCTCGTGACCATATCGTTCGGATCCTAGGTGACTGGAAAACCCTGGCCTGGTCAGAAGAGCCCCATTTTCAGTTGGTAAAAGCTGAAGGTTGAGTTGAGTGTGACACAGACCCTAAGAAGTAACAGACTCAAGTTTCAACAAGATGCTACGCAAGCTGAGGGTGGCTCCATAATAGTGTGTTTACATGGAATGGGGTGGGTGGGTCCTGTAGTCCCGGTAGACTGACCGTTGACTGCAAATGGTTATGTTCAGCTACTCTGAGACCATTTGCAGCCATCTGGACATTATGTTTCCAAACAACAATGTGATGTTACTGTGTCACAATTTTTCACGATTAGTTTGAAGAACATTCTGGAGAATTTGAGCGAATGATTTGGCCATCCAGATCACCCAGCATCCAACATGAATCCAATCTAACATTTATGCAAAATGTTTGAGAGGTCAGTTCGTGCACAAAATCCTGTGCAGGGAACACTTTCATACTTATGGATAGCTGTAGAAGCACCATGGCTCAATACTTCTGCCAGGGAATTACGAAAACATGTTGAATCCACACCCTGTCAAGTTGCTACACTACACCGGACAAAAGGAGGTCTGACAATGGTAGAAGTGTACAAGAAGAAACAGAAGGAAAGATAGTCTGAGATGGGATGTTGCAGTGCCACAAGAAAGAAAGAAAGAAAGAAAGAAGAGTTTCATCAGCTTGGGGTCCCATGGCCACAACGCACATACTCATGAAAAAGTTATGTGTGTCTTCAGGGGGAATCAATACAGGTTTCAAAAACAACAATTGTGTGAAACCTGGCTTACTCTGTTCACAAGACCCTGAAAAACAGCAGGCAACAGTGCACAGGTTGATACCATTTTCATTCACTTCCAGAAGGCATTCACAATACGGTTCCACACAGCTACCAAATCAACAGAATACAAGTGTACAGAGTATCAAACAAGCTGTGTAATTGGGCTGAAGTTTTAATCAGAAAATAGTGTTCATTCTGAACAGAGAAATCTTCAGACGTGAAAGTCACCTCACTTCAAGCATACCCCAAGGGAGTGTTATAGGACACTTTATTGTCATAATTTATATAAATGACCTAGTGGGTAAAACCAGAAATACCATGAAGCTTTTTGGGTGATGCTGTTGCATACAGAGAAGTCATAATGCTAGAAAATAATAGTGAAATGCAGGAAGACCTGCAGAGGATAGATGCTTCATGCAGGAATTGGAAACTGAACCACAACACAGACAAATTTAACATATTGTACATAAACAGGCAGACAGACACACTATTTTATGATTACACAATTAAAGAATGCTCACTGGAAGTTGTCATATCCATAATATATCGAACATCATACATACTAAGTGATTTAAAGTGGAATGTCGACACAAAACATATTACAGTTGAAGCAAATGCCACGCAAATTCACTGGAAGAATCCACAGTAAATTTAGTCCACTCAGTAAGGTGACAGTTTACAAAATCCTCATCCAGCCAGTACTTTAATATTGCTCATGAGTCTTGGATCCACACCAGATAGACCTGATATAGGGAATGGAGAAGCTCCCAAGAGCAGCAACCCATCTTGTTACAGCTTCATCCAGTACATGCAAAAGTCATGGAGACACTCAGCCAACTTCAGTCAATGTGAAAGTGCCGAGAGAAAATATTACTTGAAGAGTCAAACAATATATTGCTTACACCCACATACAGCTCACGAAAATACCGTGAAGGTAAAATTAGAGACATTCAAGTTTAATGAAGAATTATCATCAATTTTTCTTCCCACGAACTATTCACGACTGGTACAAGAAAAGGGGGAAATGACAGTGGAACACTGAGTACCCTCCACTGAACATCATAAGGTGGCTTAAGATTTTGGAGATGATGTCAAAAGGTTGATTTTTCCGGCATTCATTCTCATTATGTCTTTTACTGACGTATACTACGCTGCGCGCCGAACAGAACGTAAAATATTTTCCAATTTTCATTCACTAACGTCTTGTAGCATCATATTCTGGGGTAAGTCATCAGTTGAGTCAGAAAATAATGTGTTCATGTATAGTATAATAAAAATAATATTTGGTGTCCACTCTGGAACTTCTTGTCAATAGCTCTCTGAACAGAGGGCATACTGACAACGGCTTGACAGCACAGTAGTTGTCAACAAACTAGCACAGTTGTTGCCATCAGCTTCAGGTCAAAGACTGTCTTAAGCATATCTCCACACTAGTCTACCCTTTGCAAGCCACCTCAACTCTGCATAACTACTGCAACCTACATTCTGCTTATTGTAGTCAAGCCACATTCTTCCTCCCTCCACACAATTTTTATCCCCCCCCCTCCGGCACTATTCCTTGACAGCTCAGGAAGCATACTATCAACCGATCCCTTCTTTCCCACAATTTATTTTCTCTCCAATTCGATTTAATACCTCCTCACTAGTTTTCCTGATGACTGCATCCTCCTGATTAGTTTCCTCCTAGAGATCCAAATGGATCACTTTACCTTGAAAATATTTTGCCCTAGAGAAAGTAGTCATAATTAACATGTGCAGACTAACGCCTACCACCGGTGGGAAGCACCTAGGAAAAATTGCCTATGGTTGCAAATTTAAGTAATGGAATTGAAAAAAGTAGCAGTTATTTTATTTCATCTGAATAATATAAACGTAACTAAATGTAACTCCCAACCATCAATTGTAAAAGCATAATAAGTCAGTACTATAAAATTAACTTATTGTTTACGTTTTCTATGCAATTTCTGAAAGCATTTCAAACAGAGTGCTGGTAAGCCCTCACAGATGGCAGTAAGTTGTTACCCTTTAAGTTTTCTTTTGTCATAGTATCAATTTTTTTTCTTTACAGAACTGTTTCTAATATTTTTTTACATCTTTTTATTGACTTTCTTGCAGGCTCTAGACTATTCTTTCATACGGTATTTGCTTTTCAATATCCATTTGCCTTATGTGATGAACATTGCTCAAAAGGTCATTAATAATTTGTTTCCTAAATTGTAAAATATTCACGTGCTTATTGCCATATTTCTGATTTATATATCACACATTTATAAGGCAAGACCTGCAGATTAATAGTATAATAATTTGTCTAGACTGTTTAATGCTTTTCTAATAACCACTACAGGAAGACATCAGTTCCCTGTATAAAGCAATGCCCTTTTCTTACATTCTTACAAGGGCTATCCAGAAAATAACAGACATTTTGAAATAAAAAATTACCAATATAGACAAATCAAATTTTATTATAAACATTTTGAAGGTACACTCTTCAGTTATTTTTCTACATAATCACCATTCAAATTTAGGCACTTATCATATGGTGGCAGCAGTTTTTATATACCGTCTCTGCAGAAATTTGCTGCTGTAATTGCAATTGCTGGTTTGTACTGACATGCAGTTCGGCATCAGTATCAAAGCCTTGTGTAGCAAGCCATGTCTTCACTGCTGGTAAGATGTGGTAGTTGCTCGGTGCCAAATCCGGGCTGTATGGTGGAAGATTAAACACCTCCCATCCAAAACCCCGTAGGAGCTCTCACGTACAATTGGCCATGTGTGGATAAGTGCTGTTAAGAGAGAACAAAACTTTTGTTTTCCCTGACACTTGTTTTGAATCGCCAGCCTTGTCAGTGTTTGAAAATACCTCAGAGTTTTTCACCAACAAAAACCTAATCACAGAACGCACCTCACACATGGCGGGATTTTCTACTGCAATGCACATTTTAACTCAACACATCACAGAAAGCAATGTAGCAGAGAGACAGACCACACACTACTACCATTGGATGCATATTGAGTGTAGGAACATTATGGCACAAAGATGGTGGCTGTAACACCACACACTGCCGCGATAGACCAAAACATGTTACTTTCTGAATAGCCCTCGTAAAAAAAAAAAACCTGTATCAGGTTACAGTTGACCTTTCTTTCCCTTGAGCAACTGTTTATTTGTGACTTAATGAACTGGCCTTTTGTCAGTCCATTTCAAAATTTAACGGTACTGCGAGTTTCAAATATCATGTCAGCCCATTTATGTTTTGTATTCTTTTGCAAAAGATGTTCAGTGAAAGGGGGTACTCGTCTAATAGTTACACATTGATATTATACTGCCCTCAAATAATAATCCATTTACTGATCTTGTTACTCATGCAGATGTGTTTTCTTGACTGTTGCTTCTCATTTTCTGGCATAAATTTTAGTGTTATAAATTTAACTTTCAGGAAGACACAGTTTATATACTTTTATACCATACTTATGGTGCCTGCTTTGAATACATTCATGAAAACTGAAACATGGAACCACACTTTTGTGAATAAAATGTTTTGCCAGGCTTAACAGCATATTTGAAAATATCAACAATTGCTTCTACAGTACTTCAACTTTCATTCAATCAATCTCCAGCTTTAACTGTGGTATTGTCCAGAAAAAGTAAAAATTTTGGATACAGATGTATGTTTAACACAAGTAGTTGTCTTTGATTAGTGGCATAGAAAACATGTGACAAACTGTGCACAATATGGTGACTAAAATGTGATGTTACTGATTTTTTCACATGGGCTAAGCTACAGATCAGTCTGTCACCACAACCAGTATTTTCCCCCTTCTTCTTCTTCTTCTCCCCCCCCCCCCCCCAAATTTGTAGGCTCTACCAACTCACAATCAAACTGTCACCTTCCAACCTAACCACAGGCAAAGCTACAGAGCAATGTGCCACCACTAATCAGTTCCCCCATCCCCACTGCTTTCACACTTGTTGGCTTCACCAACTAACAGAACTGTAAACATATGCGCCAAAAGGTAATGTGATAGTAGCCATTAATGTTATGTCACTGATCAAAGCCAACAACCCATATTGACTGTTCCTCTTAACCCAGAATTTCAATATGGATTAAAAACGATCATGTGTCATGGCATTTTTTATTAGTGCGTTCATGTACATGTACCTCTTAGACCCGTACCTATTAGACTAATACAGTGTAACTTTTTGGCAGTTGCACTACACCCATGATAAGCAGTGTGCCAATGAAAGTATTCATTTCATCTCTTAAGAGACTGGCAGAAATGATACTGTCAGCTGCTCAGTAAAGAATTTATGAGTGGTACATTTGTTTCTTCATTCTAATATAATTTGTTTAAAGCTACATGGTCATTGCAATGAATGTTGTCGATTACAACTTTCTGAATACTCATTTACTATTAGATTTTTTTTTTTTCTTATTTGCTGCCATTCCTTATCTCCATCATCTTCCGCTGACAATGAATCAGATTCTGAACAAAAAAAACTTCATGGTACATTCATTCATTTCGTTATCGAACTGCAGCGCTACCAGATGAAGTGTGAAGTATCTATACGCTCATCGCCTCACAGCGAGTAACATAGTTACCATATTTTCCAGACTATAAGATGTACTTTTTTCTTCAAAAAATTGCCTCCAAAATTAAGGGGCCTCATACTCAAAATTAACATGATGTCCAGCATTTTATTTAAAATTCCCGCCCATCTTAAAACTGGCCATATATTTGATAGCGCAGGAAACCTCTCTCTATCTGGCAACATTGGAGTCAACTAGCAGCAGCAGTGCACTAATGCAACAAACATGATATGCGGGGAATCACAAGCTTGCTAACACTATCCTCCCTCCCGCCCCGCCATCACAAACCCAGAACACTGTCTAGTCTATGTTGTGTCACTGCAGTCTATGGTGCCGGTGCACTCTAATGGGAAGCGATTTGTATTATTAGTAACAGTACACTATTTCTATTAGTAGTTAGTTTTGTAAAGGAAAAATTAAAAGGTATTCATATGATGTGTGCTATAAACTGAATGTAAGAGCATATGCAGAAGAACATGGAAACAGACCCACTGAGCAGCATTTCAGCCCTTCACCAACTGAAAAAAAAAACCTTTTAAACTGATGAGCTAATTTAGAAAAACTGAAAAAAGAGGAAGGCTAAATGTGCAAATAGAGGACTGAATGCAAAATGTTCAAATCTAGAAGATGATGTACTGACATCGACTCAAGGACACCGTCAAAACGGCATTACAATTAACGCAAAAACTATTCAAATACTTTTGAAGTGTTTTGGGCTTAGCATGCGAACCAAAACCAAAATATCTAGGGAAACACCACAAAAGTATGAAGAGAAAATATTCTCTCTCCATCACTTCATTATTCAACACCGAAAGAAAGCTAGTGTGTAATCAATCCAAGTAATGCATATGGATGAAACTCCTCTGACATTTGATGTGCTGAAAAACAGAAGGTGCTAAAACAGTAACTATAAAAACAAGTGAACATGAGACAATGCGCTACACTGTTGTCCTTTCATGTTGTGCCGATGGTACTAGACTTAATCTAATGATCATTTTCAAGTGCAAAACAAAACCAAAACCTTCTGAAATACCACCAGGTGGTGGTGTTCACATGCATGACAAGGGTTGGAGGGACGAGGCTGGTATGAAACTATGGATTAGCAGAGTGTGGGGGAGAAGGAAAGGTGCTTTATTGAAGAAGAGTTCTCACCTTGTGCTACATCAGTTTAGTAGTCATTTGAGAAATGCCTTGAACGAGAAATTGAGACAGGGAAATACAGAGCTTGCTGTTATTCCAGGAGGACTTAATTCACAATTGCAACTTCTTTATGTCTCAATAAATACACCATTTAAAATGTATATGAAAGAGGAATGGAACAAATGGATGACAATGAAATCCAGCATGAATTCACACCAGAGGAAGCTTTAGAACGACCTACAATAAAACAAAGTGGATAAAACAGTTGTGGTGTAAAATGAGAGAAGACAGTGTTAAATCTTTCAAGAAATGTGACATAAGTAACGCTCTCAATGGCAATGAACCAAGAATTTCTTTTTAGTCTGATTTTGCAATCTAATAATAAAAAAGGTAAAAATGTTATTTTTTTAAAAAAAATTGCTTAAAAATTAAGGTGCATCTTACAGACCATAGCGTCTTATAGTCAGTAATATATGGTATCAACATTGGCATGAGTGAGAAACTACACCGCAGAGCTGCATAGCTTCGGGAAAACAGCTGCTTTCAACCATTCACAGCACCACCATAACAAGACCGTGCTGGCTAATGTTATGAGGTTAAATCAGTCAATCATTCATACTGTTGCCCTTCAACCACTGTGAAAACTGTTGCCTTCTCCAGGAACTACACTACTCAGGTTTTTACAGGTAACATTCCGATGTGGTTGCACTTATGGTACAGCTATCCGTATTTTTGCATCACATGAGCCACACCAGTGCGACAAGATCCATGATTTGGGGGTAGTGTCCGTCAGTGTGCACTGGGCACAAGAAATGGAGGGAGGGAGGGTGATGGAGGGGGAGGGGGGGAGGGGAGAGACAGAGAGAGAGATCTGAACATAACTGGGTATAGGTCATTATATGTAAAGAGCAAAACAGATAGCTTAAGACAATTGTGTGAATGGTCAGCATGTTGTCAAATTTTTCACCAATATGAACTACAAGGGACATTCAATTAAAAGTAATTTTTTCATCCATTACAAGAATGGAATAAAACAACAATTTTTCAGCGTAATTCCCCTCAAGTTCCATTCACTTATGCCAGTGCTGGATAAGCATCTCAATTCCACATCCAACGAATTCTTGGGGCCATGTGCGTAACAAGTTATGCACTGCTGCCTGGACTTCATCATCATCAGCGAAGTGCTTCCTTCAGTGTGTTAAAAATGTGATAATCTGAAGGTGCCAATTCAGGGGAAGAGCGTGAGGTGGGGAATGAACTTTAAGTCTCCCTGCACACAGCCTTCAGTTCATTTCTAATTTCAAATAGTTTTGAATCCATCTCGCATTCACTTTCTTGAACATCAGTACATGTTGGGCTGATCCGACACTCATGTTCATTGTTGCTGCATCATCACTCACCATAGTATGCCTGTTTTCCCATATCAATTCAACTCTCGCAATGTTTGCTCTCTGTGACTGCACAGAAAGGGCGTCAAGGGCGTGGTGAATTTTCAACACATGTAACACCACATTTGAACTGATCTGTCCACTCATACACTTGCACTGAACTCTAACAACTTCGCTGTATTGCACTGCCAACTGATGGTGAATTTCAACTGTTATCACTCCTTCGCCTGCCAGAAATGTAACGACACTCCACTGCTCCACGAGAAGGAATGAAACCTGCAAGCGTGACGCTATCATGTTCCACCAATTCCCAGCACCCTGTTCATGAGACAGGCATGCCAGCTCAATCTGGTGATAGTTCTAGGATACCACCAGAAATAACAGAAGCACAAACTTCTCACAGTTTTTTAGTTTTTAAGTAACTTTTTCTGTTATTTAGTGAATGGATCGTGCATAAATTTAAAACTGACGTGTTCCAGATCTTAAGAGGTTGCATTTATGATTCACAGAACATACAAATAAATGAACAAGCTACACTACACAGACTACTGCTGCTACACTAAACACAGGCAAGCATTCACTGCGTACATTGCAACACATTTAAAAGAATGTAATAAAATACTGAAATCCCGAGAAGCATCTAGGGACTTTGCACAAAGCATCACCACAATCAAAAAATACAGTGCCTCTGAAGCCTTCAGTCACAAGAAAGATTAACATATGAACCCTACATTTAAGGATATTTAAGATGTAAACAGCTCCACTCAACGTAGTGATATTACACAACGAGACTGAGAAAGTCTACTGAAAATGGAACACAACAGACTGCCTGAAGATGCCCTCGATGAACCCCTAGTCATAGTAAGTATTACAACATGTTACACAGAAACTCATGATTAGGGATGGAGACTCCACAAAAAATATAAAAAACAGGTATTAACTACTCTCCCTTGAACATAATTACAGGGGGAGGATATTGATCATGCAACACAATTTTTTCCCTGCATCTCTTTTTAATTTCATCCCATTTTTCTAATGGCCACCCTATCTTTTCTGCTTTGCAAATTTAAGTGTTTTCATTTCTCATCAATGCAGATTATACACTATTTCTTTCGCTTCACAAACATTTCTATTTCCTTTCTTCATCAAAACCCAATACCTCACCCCATTACTAATGTACCACAACACACCCCTTCTCTCCCTTGCTGTTTTTGCATACAACTATCTGTTTGTAGCAGTTATGACAGTGGACCTAGCCTTAATTATTTCTTTCCTTCCATTTCCTTCTGAGAGTTTCAATTTTACACCATCATATCTTAATTCCTTGACATTCTAGTAACTAATATTGTGTTTGTCATCCTTAAAAAGTTTCAGTCTAGTCTTCATGTAATCTTCATTCTCTTCTCATCTCACTGACTTTTTCTCAAACAATTGGTTAACACAATGACCCAAGGTGTATCTTCCTGTACATCCTGGTCTACGAGATTCATCTTGATTTTTTATAGCATTTCTACAGCAGTGAAGTGAAAACTTCTACTATACCACAGAATTCATTCTTTTCTCCCACTCGTATTCTCTGGTGATTGTTACTTTCACCCTCCCCAAAGACCATACAACTCATTTTGCACACACTTTCGCACATTTTATAATGTCCTTGGTTTTTTCATACATAATGTCAGCGTATAAATCAGCACAGTGCTAGCTGTAGTTTCTTTTAGATCACCCCCTTAAATGGAAATTTAAAAAGAGCACTGTTAGTAATAAAGCCATATGATGCTCACGCATATTCAACATACAGCTGCTTCAACAATGTCAGCTGGGGTGGTTATTGCCAAAAGCTGCCTTATTAAATGTTTTTGACTTCTATCAATTTTGCTTCACTAACTTCTTCTATATTTACCTATAGCCCCCAGAACTTCATCTGAAATTCATTCAGCAATTTTAATGTGACAATGATGTTAATGATATTTGTACAATGCTCCTAGTACAGTGGTTTAATTTACAGCTGATGTTATCTTCCTGATGTAGATCAACCTATCTAGTTTGTTTTGGAACTGATAACCTTAAGACTGACAGGAAGTACAAATGCACTCACTTACCTATAGATGAAAGTTGCTCCACTCCATATAGCAGAAATGCTGAGTCACGATAGGCACAACAAAAAGATTCACACAATTATAGCTTTCGGTCATTAAGGCCTTTGTCAGCAACAGACACGCACACTCACGTAAACCCAACTTGCACACACGTCTGCATTCTCAGATAACTGAAACCACACTCGAGCAGCAGCACCAATGCATGATGAGAGTGGCGACTGGGTGGAGGTAAGGAGGAGGCTGGGGTGGGGAGGGGGAGGGATAGTATGGTGGGAGTGTCTGACAGTGAAGTGCGCTGCAGTTTAGACGGAGGGCAGGAGAGAAGGTGTGCGGAGGGGGTGGGGGGGGTGGGGGGGGGGGGGAAGTAGTGGAATGGAGAGAAATAAAAAGAAATTAAAAGACCACATGTGGCACTGAAATGACAGTTGTGTAGTGCTGGAATGGGAACAGGGAGTGGGCTGGATGGGTGAGGTCATTGACTAACTAAGGTTGAGGCCAGGAGTGTTCGGGAACGTAGGATGTATTGGAGGGAAAGTTCCCACTCGCGCAATTCAGAAAAGCCGGTGTCGGTGGGAAGGATCCATATGGCACAGGCTGTGAAGCAGTCTTCGAGATGAGGGATATCTTGTTTGGCAGCATGTTCAGCAACAGGGTGGTCCACTTGCTTTTTGGCCATAGTTTGTCAGTGGCCATTCATGTGGAGAGACAGCTTGTTGGTTGTCATGCTGACATAGAACGCAGCACAGTGGTTGCAGCTTAGTTTGTAAATCACATGACTGGTTTCACAGGTAGCACTGCATTTGATGGGATAGGTGATGTTAGTGACTGGACTGGAGTAGGTGGTGATAGGAGGATGTATGGGGCAGATCTTGCATCTAGGTCTATTACAGCGGTATGAGCAATGAGGTAAGGGATCGGGAGCAGGGGTTGTGTAAGGATGGATGAGTATATTGTGTAGGTTTGGTGGACAGCGGAGTACCACTGTAGAAGGGGTGGGAAGGATAGTGGGCACGACAAGAGGTAATCTAAATCCTGGCGGAGAATGTAATTCAGTTGCTCCAGTCCCGGATGGTACTCAGTTATGAGGGAATGCTCCTCTGTGGCCGGACTGTGGGACTTTGGGAGGCGGTGGGAGACTGGAAAGATAAGGGACGGGATATTTGTTTTTGTACAGGGTTGGGAGTGTAATTACGGTCCGTGAAGGCTTCAGTGAGACCCTCGGTATATCTTGAGAGGGACTGCTTGTCACTGCAGATGCGACGAGTGTGGGTGGCTAGGCTGTACGGAAGGGACTTCTTTGTACAGAATGGGTGGCAGCTGTCAAAGTGGAGGTATTGCTGGTGGTTAGTAGGTTTGATAGGACGGAGGTACTGATGTAGCCATCTCTGAGGTGGAGGTCAACATCTAGGAAGGTAGAATTACGTCCAAAAAATTAAGCAGATGGACAAACCTTGCCACAGTGACTCCATTCCAGTAATCCAGCAGGATCTCCAATCACTACTCAAACCCTTAGGCCCATCCCAGAACCTCTCCCCAGAGTCCCTCTCTCTACCTACCCCTACCATTCCCTGCACACCCACCCTCTACATGCATCCTGAAGTCCATAAACCCAACCACCCAGGACGACCCATTGTGGCCAGTTACTGTGCCCCCACTGAGAGAATCTCTGCTCTCACAGACCAACACCTTCAATCTATTACCCGGAACCTATCCTCCTATATAAAGATACCAACCATTTCCTCCACAGACTACACAGTCCCTGTCCCTATACCACACGGTGCCCTGCTCCTCATTATGGATTCCACCTCCGTGTACACTAACATTCCTAATGCCCATGCCCTTACTGCTATTGAACTTCTACCTTTCCAGACGCCCTATGAATTCCAAACCAACAACCTCCTTCCTAGTCGTCATGACCAACTATATCCTCACCCACAATTACTTCTCCTTTGAAGGCATTACCTACAAACATATGTGGGGAATGGCTAAGGGGACCCGATATGGCACCATCCTATGCCAACCTATTTATGGGCCATCTAGAGGAATCCTTCCTATAAACCCAGAATCCTAAACCCCTCACCTGGTTCAGATTCATTGATGACGTCTTTGCTATCTGGATTAAAGGTGAGAACACCCTATCCACATTCCTCCAGAACCTCAACAACTTCTACCCCATTTGGTTCACCTGGTCCTACTCAACCCAACGAGCCACCTTCCTAGATGTTGACCTCCACCTCAGAGATGGCTACATCAGTACAACGTCCATATTAAACCTACTAGCCACCAGCAATACCTCCACTTCAACAGCTGCCACCCATTCCATACCAAGAAGTCCCTTCCGTACAGCCTAGCCACCCGTGGTCATCGCATCTGCAGTGACTAGCAGTCCCTCTCAAAATATACCGAGGGTATCACTGAAGCCTTCACTGATTGTAATTACACTCCCAACCCTGTACAAAAACAAATATCCCGTCCCTTATCTTTCCAGTCTCCCACCGCCTCCTAAAGTCAAACAGTCCGGCCACAGAGGAGCATTCCCTTGTAACTCAGTACCATTCGGGACTGGAGCAACTGAATTACATTCTCCGCCAGGATTTAGATTACCTCTTGTCGTGCCCACTATCCTTCCCACCCCGTCTACAGTGGTACTCCGCTGTCCACCAAACCTACACAATATACTCTTCCAAGCTTACACAACCCCTGCTCCCGATCCCTTACCTCATGGCTCATACCCCTGTAATAGACCTAGATGCAAGACTGTCCCATAATACATCCTCCTCCCACCACCTACTCCAGGGTGGTCCTATCACCACCTATCCCATCAAAGGCAGTGCTACCTGTGAAACCAGTCATTTGATTTACAAGCTAAGCAGCAACCACTGTGCTGCTTTCTATGTAGGCATGACAACCAACAAGCTGTGTCTCCACATGAATGGCAACCGACACACTGTGGCCAAAAAACAAGTGGACCACCCTGTTGTTGAACACGCTGCCAAACATGGTATCACTCATCTCAGAGACTGCTTCACAGCCTGTACCATATGGATCCTTCCCACCAACATCAGCTTTTCTGAATTGCGCAGGTGAGAACTTTCCCTCCAATACATCCTACGTTCCCGTAACCCTCCTGGCCTCAACCTTCATTAGTCACTGTCTTCACCCATCAGCCCCCTCCCTGTTCCCATTCCAGCACTACACAACCGTCATTTCAGTGCCACACATGGTCTTAATTTCTCTCCATTCTGCTACTTACCACACCCCCCCCCCCCTCCGCACCTTCTCTCCTGCCCTCCATCTAAACTGCAGCGCACTTCACTGTCCGACACCCCCACCATACTATCCCTCCCCCTCCCCACCACAGCCTCCTCCTTAGCTCCACCCAGTCGCCACTCCTATCATGCACTGGTACTGCTGCTCACAGTGTGGTTTCAGTTATCTGAGACTGCAGATGTGTGTGCAAGTTGCTTTTGCACGAGAGTGTGTGTGTGTGTGTGTGTGTGTGTGTGTGTGTGTGTGTGTGGGCGCGCTGCTGACAAAGGCATTAATGGCCGATAGCTACCATTGAGTGAATCTTTTTGTTGTGCCTATCTTGACTCAGCATCTCCGCTATATGGTGAGTAGCAACTCTCCTTCTCTAATATTGTTACATTCCATCCTGGATTTTACATTGCTTGATTTTTACCTGCAGATGAACAATAAATGGTAAATGGACACACTTTTATAACTTTAGTATTTTCCACTCTTTCTCACATACAAGACAGCGGCTATCTGTCTCACATACAAGACAGGGGCTATCTGTCTGCCTATGCTCCACCCAATATTTATCTCCAGGTGAGCAGTTGCTGTTCATTTTTTTATTTGTTGTTTTCAGCCTGTAATTTCTATTATGAAGCATTTAAGAATGTTATATATCTTAATGACAACCTTTATATCTTTGACACAATCGTTTTCACAGAATTTTACATTAATATGATGTTTATAACTGCTGTAACTTTATTCTCTCATGGCCACCAGCTTCCCAACACACAGAGAACAAAATGCCTGGAAACACTATCAATTTCTCTGTAATAACTGTGAGTACAATTGCAGTTGCCCATATGTATAATTACTTCAGAATCAAAAAGCAGCTTTGATTAACCTAATTTCTGTTGATTAATGGTGTATGTTTCAGAGCTTATTAGTATCTTAAATGCAATTTTCAAGTTCACTGATGCTATAGTGTTCATCTCATACTTGATCATGTTGCCATTAATCCTGTCATCTTACTTCAGTTGCTTACTTACAGACATCTTCCAATTTATCTTTATCACTTCATTTCTTTCTTCCATTTCACATACATACGTATTATGAATCAATAATTTCAAATACTATGCCACAACCCAACCATTAAACACCAATTAACTGCAGGTCAATTTCTGCACCGTATTTCTAAATTCTAAACAACCTTATGATCAGCAACACTAAAATTCTGATTTTTGATAGTACAGTATATTAAAGGTATCATCTAGTACCTACAAAACAACTTACAATACGGCACAAGTTGAATTCCAAATATGGAAGGAAGTGAGGTGATTTTGTATTAATATTTTTGACTGCCTTGCGTCTATAATGTTACAGCAACTACGAGTCCGAAGTGTTTTTCTCCCTCCAGTTGGCACACCTGCGAACTTACTGTAAATGCTTCGACGTACTTCCTACTATTTAAAATGATTACCAGCAGAGTTCTTTTCAAGTGTCATGTTACTGATGATCACTACCTACAACAAGACAATGACCCGTCATTTGGCATTAACAATTTGTTCCGTTTGTGCACACAGCTCCAATATAGTATGAAATTTGGAAAAGGGAGGTGAGCACTGTAATACCTACAAGGGGTGGATAAAACACACACACACACACACACACACACACACACACACACAGTGTAGGAAAACTGTTCACATTCAAAACAGCATTTAGTCATCTCACAATGGATCCTGTATGGTATTCAAGGAAATCTTATATCATTCTTCCTGCAAAATAGTGGCAAGTTCAGGTAACAATTATAGAGATAGATATCAGTCAATCATGCAACCCCCCCCTCCTCTCTCTCTCTCTCTCTCTCTCTCTCTCCCTCTCCCTCTCCCTCTCCAAATTATACCACAAATGCCTAATAATACTGTGATCTGGTGGCTGTGTTGGTCAGAGGGGACGCAACAATTAATACTCGTGCTCACATAACTGGTCCTGGGTGATGCAAGCACTGTGTATGGTCCCTGTCACCTTGGACCACAGTATCACCATTAGGGTACAAACCCTGTACCATGGGATGGATTGGTTGGTTGGTTGTTTGAGGTTTAAGTGACCAAACAGCAAGGTCATCAGTCCCTTGTTTCAAATATGCTCCATTCCGCTAATGGGACATCTGAGGAAAGTCAGAACAATAAAACGGAAAAAGGTAAAAACGTAAAAGGGCGGTCATGTTGTCATTGGTAAAAACAAAATGAGGGAAGTCGGCAAGAGAACGAACTAAATGCTATGCTGAAGCAGCATAGGCAAGACCACCTGTGACTTAAAAGGTGCAACCGCTAGAATGTAGAAATACGTATGGGAAAAGGAGACTAACCAGTCCTTAAAAAAAGGTAAAAACAGAGTAAAAGGGGAAGAAAAAGAGGATCTCGGTCAGGGAGGTGAATCTGGAATCTCCAAACACGGCTTACAGTGGGAGACACCCAAACACTCACCGCCCTGCCCCAACACCAGAGAGAGATTAAAAATCTTAAAACTGAATAAAAACCACTTTCCCGGAGGAAACCAAGAACCAGAGAGACCATCCGGGAATCATCAGCCAACATCAAAGGTAAAGTGTAGGGGGGAGTCTGTACTTAGCACGCAGAGCCAAAAGAAGGGGGCATTCAACCAAAATGTGGGCTACTGACTGGAAGGCTCCACAACCACAAAGTGGGGGTGGCTCATCACGCAAAAGAAAACCATGGGTCAGCCTGGTATGGCCAATGCGGAGACGACACAGTGAGGTCGAGTCCTTTCGGGAGAGGGGAAAGCCATGGGATGGACCTTATCACCCAAAAGGCTCAAATAATTCTTGGCAGTAATGTGACTGACAGTATCCATGGAGCCCATGTAATACCATAGTATGGCTGCCCAAATCGTCAGAGACTCCCGCCACGTTTCACTCTTTGGATGTAAACTCAGCCAGAAGTTGGGAACAGTGTGCAACAAGACCCTTCCATTGCTCCACAGTCCAGGTTTTATGGCTTTGATACCACATTTTCCTGTTATGGGCATTTTCATCACTGATGAATGGTTTTGGAATTCCAGCTCTACTGGCAGTTTCCTGCTTCTGAGGCTCTGTTCATATTGTTTTGGTGCTGACAAGGTCCTCAGGGGTGAAATTCAGTTTTTCAGCGACTTTTGCAGCTGTCATCGTCTTATTTTTCTCCACAATCTCCTTGAATGACTGACTGACACAGTCACTCACACGACACTTTAGTTTACATTGTGATTCAGCAGATGATGATTTTCCACTTTCCCACACATAGTATACATCTTTGATATGGTACCTCTTGAAACATTAAACATTTCGGCTACCTTGGTTATGGAAGTATCCACCACATGAGCACCAACAAATGGCCCAAGTCTGGATTCACTTGGCTCTGACATAATGGACTCACACTTTTCTGACCATGACTGACACTTTTAACTTATTGAGGACTCTGCACAGGTGCCACTGTAGTCAAATACAACAGCACAACCTGCAGGTTTGGCCAACACTGCATGTTCAAGCATGCATTTCTTGCAATGTTTCCATATTTTTGTCAAACCCCTGTACTACAAGTGAATGATTCTTAATATATCAAAATAAGATTTGTGTAATTTACACACGTGAATAAGCAGCTCCTGTGATTGACTGTTTACTCACCATAATGTATCCTCACTGCCCACTTCTTATAAACTGCCTTGTGTAGATCTGCATCAGTTGTTGGTTAATTTCTCACTAAATTGGGCACAATGAATACTGACTTTCTCATATGATCAACTACATCTTTAACAGTGTAATAGGGGTACTCCTGTTATATCCCCCGTCACTAAAAGAGTGAGAAAATGTAGGCTTGTATCCCCTCATGTTAAGAATTTCTCTTACTCAGTTTAATTATTTGCTCAATGCTGTCAAGATGCAACATCAGATGTGCTATGGAGCCCTTTAGGGATGAAAAGGAATCCAGTGTGCACTCAGTTTGTCTGGCAGAGGGGCCTCATCCAAACTGTTGAAGAGACCCTGCCTGCAGTTATTGAGCAGGCAGGATGTAATCATACACAAGTTGTGGTTTATGTCAGCACCACTGATGTCAGCACTTGGGTTCTTAGGCCATCTTCACTTCGTACAGGCAGAAGGTGCAAGTGGTAAAGACAGCTGACCTCACATGCGGAATGTAAGCATAGCTCACAATCGACAGCATTGTTTCTATAATTAATCAGGGTCCTTTGGTTTGGAGCCATGCAGGAGGGTTGGATATTTCTGGACCTGTGTTATAGGGTGAAGAATTGTAGGAATCACCTTAATAGGTCAGGGGTGCACTACACAAAGGTAGCAGCTACTTGGGTAGCAGAGTACTTGGGGAGTGCACATGGGGATTTTTTAGGCTTGCCTATAGTTTGAGGTCCTCTGACAAATGATCGCCAGACAGATGTGCAGAGAGCGAAATCCAACAGTGTAGAAGGCAAAGATACTTCTATTGTCAAAGTTTAACTGGAAATATACCTGCCCACCAGGAAAATTTTCATGCTCAAATCTTTCTCTAAACTGACAGCTGGCTGAAACCCAAAACAGGATGCTCCAAAGTATTTGGCATGACTTGGAATGTACATCGAAAGGAAAGGCCGGATGCCAAAGGAATAGTAGTAATTGTTTCATTGCTATCTACAAAAACATGTTACCTACTGAGATCGAAATTGAATCCAAGTGGGAAATTAACTGGATGCGAGTAGCAGGCATAGGTGCTATAAAGTTTATCACCGGAGGTTTTTACCGGCCTTCAAATTCCACCCAATATTCAAATAAAGTCTACGGTCAGTTGAGTGGAAATAATACCCAGACCGTGCAATATTAGTTGCAAGTGACTTTAACATAGTAGAGACTCCGTGTCTATTGATTAACTTCAGATGGTATGCTCACACAGTTTCGTGAAGTACTTTTGATCATTTTTCCAGAAACTGTCTTGAACAGCTAGTTAGACAATCTACACACAACGGAAATATATGACGGTAATATCTGTTCCCGAAAGAACAGTTACCGTTGATGACCATGCAGCTTTGCTAGAAATGAAATAAGTAAATGGACAACCTAGCTGCAAACAGGCGTTGATGTATTTTATTGGGGACGCTATGCCTGAACTCGTACGGGACTTGGTAGATTAATCTGCCACGAGTAATGAGTATGATGGGCAAACATCTATTAGGCACACTATGAATGTAGTGGTGTGGACGTGTTGGGAATGTGGGCCTCACGGGGAGCATGCAAGGGATAAGTCCCTGCAGGCGCACTATCCTCTGTGCCCTCAGTGGCTCAGATGGATAGAGCGTCTGCCATGTAAGCAGGAGATCCCGGGTTCGAGTCCCGGTCGGGGCACACATTTTCAACATGTCCCCAATGAAGTACATCAACGCCTGTTTCCAGCTAGGGTGTCCATTTACTACTTATGTTGTTGTTGTTTGTTGTGGTCCTCAGTCGTGAGACTGGTTTGATGCAGCTCTCCATGCTACTCTACCCTGTGCAAGCTTCTTCATCTCCCAGTACCTACTGCAACCTACATCCTTCTGAATCTGCTTAGTGTATTCATCTCTTGGTCTCCCTCTACGATTTTTACCCTCCACGCAGCCCTCCAATGCTAAATTTGTGATCCCTTGATGCCTCAAAACATGTCCTACCAACCGATCCCTTCTTCTAGTCAAGTTGTACCACAAACTTCTCTTCTCCCCAATCCTATTCAATACCTCCTCATTAGTTACGTGATCTACCCACCTTATCTTCAGCATTCTTCTGTAGCACCACATTTCGAAAGCTTCTATTCTCTTCTTGTCCAAACTGGTTATCGTCCATGTTTCACTTCCATACATGGCTACACTCCATACAAATACTTTCAGAAACGACTTCCTGACACTTAAATCTATACTCGATGTTAACAAATTTCTCTTCTTCAGAAACGATTTCCTTGCCATTGCCAGTCTACATTTTATATCCTCTCTGCTTCGACCATCATCAGTCATTTTACTCCCTAAATAGCAAAACTCCTTTACTACTTTAAGTGTCTCATTTCCTAATCTAATTCCCCCAGCATCACCCGATTTAATTTGACTACATTCCATTATCCTCGTTTTGCTTTTGTTGATGTTCATCTTATATCCTCCTTTCAAGACACTGTCCATTCCGTTCAACTGCTCTTCCAAGTCCTTTGCTGTCTCTGACCGAATTACAATGTCATCGGCGAACCTCAAAGTTTTTACTTCTTCTCCATGAATTTTAATACCTACTCCGAATTTTTCTTTTGTTTCCTTTACTGCTTGCTCAATATACAGATTGAATAACATCGGGGAGAGGCTACAACCCTGTCTCACTCCTTTCCCAACCACTGCTTCCCTTTCATGCCCCTCGACTCTTGTAACTGCCATCTGGTTTCTGTACAAATTGTAAATAGCCTTTCGCTCCCTGTATTTTACCCCTGCCACCTTCAGAATTTGAAAGAGAGTATTCCAGTTAACGTTGTTAAAAGCTTTCTCTAAGTCTACAAATGCTAGAAACATAGGTTTGCCTTTTCTTAATCTTTCTTCTAAGATAAGTCGTAAGGTTAGTATTGCCTCACGTGTTCCAACATTTCTACGGAATCCAAACTGATCTTCCCCGAGGTCCGCTTCTACCAGTTTTTCCATTCGTCTGTAAAGAATTCGCTTTAGTATTTTGCAGCTGTGACTTATTAAACTGATAGTTACGTAATTTTCACATCTGTCAACACCTGCTTTCTTTGGGATTGGAATTATTATATTCTTCTTGAAGTCTGTGGGTATTTCGCCTGTCTCATACATCTTGCTCACCAGATGGTAGAGTTTTGTCATGACTGGCTCTCCCAAGGCCATCAGTAGTCCTAATGGAATGTTGTCTACTCCCGGGGCCTTGTTTCGACTCAGGTCTTTCAGTGCTCTGTCAAACTCTTCACGCAGTATCTTATCTGCCATTTCATCTTCATCTACATCCTCTTCCATTTCCATAATATTGTCCTCAAGTACATCGCCCTTGTATAAACCCTCTATGTACTCCTTCCACCTTTCTGCCTTCCCTTCTTTGCTTAGAACTGGGTTGCCATCTGAGCTCTTGATATTCATACAAGTGGTTTTCTTCTATCCAAAGGTTTGTTTAATTTTCCTGTAGGCAGTATCTATCTTACCCCAAGTGAGACAAGCCTCTACATCCTTACATTTGTCCTCTAGCCATCCCCGCTTAGCCATTTTGCACTTCCTGTCGATCTCATTTTTGAGACGTTTGTATTCCCTTTTGCCTGCTTCATTTACTGCATTTTTATATTTTCTACTTTCATCAATTAAATTCAATATTTCTTCTGTTACCCAAGGATTTCTATTAGCCCTCGTCTTTTTACCTACTTGATCCTCTGCTGCCTTCACTACTTCATCCCTCAGAGCTACCCATTCTTCTTCTACTGTATTTCTTTCCCCCATTCCTGTCAATTGTTCCCTTATGCTCTCCCTGAAACTCTCTACAACCTCTGGTTCTTTCAGTTTATCCAGGTCCCATCTCCTTAAATTCCCACCTTTTTGCAGTTTCTTCAGTTTCAATCTTCAGTTCATAACCAATAGATTGTGGTCAGAATCCACATCTGCCCCTGGAAATGTCTTACAATTTAAAACCTGGTTCCTAAATCTCTGTCTTACCATTATATAATCTATCTGATACCTATTAGTATCTCCAGGATTCTTCCAGGTATACAACCTTCTTTTATGATTCTTGAACCAAGTGTTAGCTATGATTAAGTTATGCTCTGTGCAAAATTCTACAAGGCGGCTTCCTCTTTCATTTCTTCCCCCCAATCCATATTCACCCACTATGTTTCCTTCTCTCCCTTTTCCTACTGACGAATTCCAGTCACCCATGACTATTAAATTTTCGTCTCCCTTCACTACCTGAATAATTTCTTTTATCTCGTCATACATTTCATCTATTTCTTCATCATCTGCAGAGCTAGTTGGCATATAAACTTGTACTACTGTAGTAGGCATGGGCTTTGTGTCTATCTTGGCCACAATAATGCGTTCACTATCCTGTTTGTAGTAGCTAACCCGCACTCCTATTTTTTTTATTCATTATTAAACCTACTCCTACATTACCCCTATTTGATTTTGTATTTATAACCCTGTAATCACCTGACCAAAAGTCTTGTTCCTCCTGCCACCGAACTTCACTAATTCCCACTATATCTAATTTCAACCTATCCATTTCCCTTTTTAAATTTTCTAACCTACCTGCCCGATTAAGGGATCTGACATTCCACACTCCGATCCGTAGAATACCAGTTTTCTTTCTCCTGATAACGACGTCCTCTTGAGTAGTCCCCGCCCGGAGATCCGAATGGGGGACTATTTTATCTCCGGAATATTTTACCCAAGAGGACGCCATCATCATTTAATCATACAGTAAAGCTGCATTTCCTCGGGAAAAATTACGGCTGTAGTTTCCCCTTGCTTTCAGCCGTTCGCAGTACCAGCACAGCAAGGCCGTTTTGGTTAATGTTACAAGGCCAGATCAGTGACTCATCCAGACTGTTGCCCCTGCAACTACTGAAAAGGCTGCTGCCGCTCTTCAGGAACCACATGTTTGTCTGGCCTCTCAACAGATACCCCTCCGTTGTGGTTGCACCTACGGTACGGCCATCTGTACCGCTGAGGCACGCAAGCCTCCCCACCAACGGCAAGGTCCATGGTTCATGGGGGAAGTACTTATCATTACAAAGGAAATATTTTACATGTTGTAGCTACAACTGGAGTTGTTATCAGTGTCAGCAGACATAGACATTAGTGATCAAAATCTCTTAGTGGCACTGGTTACTAAAGTGAATAAATCCAAGATGAAGGTTAGGAGAGCATTAATGCTAGAAAGTGTCGATAAGCAACTGTTAGCATGTCATTTAGACAATGAATGGACATCATTTAGTTCCATTATGATGGACATAAATTACGGCTTAAAGTTTAAAGCAACTGTGAATCATTCTGTGGATACATATTTGCTGAGTAAATGGATTAAGGACAGGATAGATCTGCCTGGTTTAATAACAACATTCAGAAAGGGGTGAGAACCAGAGATGGTTGCACTCTCATTTCAAAAAATGAGCACAATAATGACAAAAGCAAAATTTAGTAAGAATTTGTGCCTCTGCAAAAAAATCGACCTGCGAAGCATATAACAACTTTCACCATCATAACTTAGAAAAAGATCTTGCTGCGAACCTGACAAAATTATGGTTCTACGTTTAATATCACTAAGTGGACCGAAGGCTTCTAGCGAGGTACTCGTCAACCAGTGTGGTATGGCAACAGAAGACAGCAAAAACAAAGCTGACATTTTAAATTTCGCATTTAAGAAATCATTCTTGCATGATAAGCTTAAAAAGATAACGCTGTGTACGAATGCATGTTCTCACAGTGATATCCATTAAAAAAATATTCTCAGGTTTCAAGCCATGTCAAGTGGTTTAATGCCCAGGAGCTTTAGGCAGAGGTCTCCTCTGACATTGTCAAGTGGTTGACAGTCATGTGAATGCCATTGCTGTGCTGATATAGCCATCAGATCACAGACCTACACACTTGCAAGGCATTTGGCCACATATTCTCATAAACATCTTGACACGGCTTGAAACATGAGAATATTTTATTAAACATACCGTCGTCTGACTACCACACAGACTCCCATTCACGAGACACAGTAATAGGCACCCCTGGCGTAGAGAAGCAATTAAAAAAGTTGAAAACAAAGAAGTCACCAGGTCCAAAGAAGTCACCAGGTCCAAAGAAGTCACCAGGTCCAAAGAAGTCACCAGGTCCAAAGAAGTCACCAGGTCCAAAGAAGTCACCAGGTCCAAAGAAGTCACCAGGTCCAAAGAAGTCACCAGGTCCAAAGAAGTCACCAGGTCCAAAGAAGTCACCAGGTCCAGATGGAATCCCAATTCGGTTTTAGAGAGAGTACTCTGTGGCACTGGCACCTTACTTGGCGCACATCTACCCTAAATCTCTCGCCCAGTGCACAGTCCTAATTGACTGAGAAAAAAGTACAGGTGACTCAAAAGACAGGCATAAGAACTGACCTGCATAATTACAGACCAATATCCTTAACACTGGTTTGCTGCGAAATTCTTTAACATTTTCTGAGTTTGAATATGATAAATTTACTTTAGACGGAAAAGCTTCTGTTCAAAAATCAGCATCAATTTAGAAAGCATCATTCATGTGAAACTCAGCTTGCCCTCTTCTCACACATCATCCTGAGAACCACAGATACACAGGCAGATTCCATGTTCCTACACTACCAGTGTGTGTTTAAAATGGTGCCCCAGTGCAGAGTGTTTAGAAAGGTATGAGCATATGGAATAGATTCCCCAGATACATGAGTGGCTCAAAGACTTCTTAAGTAAAGGAACCCAATACACTAGGATGACAAGTGTTCATCGGAGACAATGGTGTATCATAAGCACCCCAAGAAAGAATGATAGGACTGCTGCTATTCTGTACATACATAAATGATCTAATAGAGAGGGCAAGCAGCTATTTGCAACTGTTTCTTGATGATTCTACAGTGTACAGGAAACTATCATCATTGAGTGACTGTAGAACGATACAAGATGTCTTTGATAAAATATCTAGTTGGTGTGATGAATGGTGGCTTACTCTAAATGTAGAAAAATGTAAATTACCACAAATGAGTGTTAAAAACAATCCCAGAATAGTAGAATATAACATAAGTAATGTGCTGCTTGGTACAGTCGCACTGATTAACTATCTTGGCGTAACACTGCAGAACAATCTGAAATGGAATGAGCATGTCGTGCTGATAGATTTGTTAGCAGTAGTTTCAATCAGCATGCAAGCATTACAGAGAAGCTTCTTTAACTCAAAAGGGAATCTCGGGAGGAAGGACAACATTTTTTTTCCCTGAGACACTATTGAGAAAATTTTGGAAAACCAGGATTTGAGGCAGTCTGCAGAACAATAATTCTGTTGCCAACATACATTACATGTAAAGACCATGAAGATAAGAGAAATTAGGGCTCAATGGAGGCATTTAGGCAGTCACATTTCCCTCATTCCATTTGCTAGTGGAACAGGAAAGGAAATGGGTGACAATGGGTGACAATAGTAACGCTGTGACGACACTGAGGCACTGTCAAAGAGACATTTACAAAATTGCAATATGTTAATGATTTTTTGAGGTAATCCCACAAAGTTGCCATGCCCAGCACACTGCAACTGTCAGGTATCAACTTACGCAGACTCACAAGGGGAGGCCGCCAATTGTGAAATTCAGATTCGATTCATACTGCGCATAATAAAAGCTCATGGCCAGAGGTGTAATGTGGCAAAGCACCAAGATGCACTTCTCAGCCTTTGTCGAGAAAATCGACAGTTGAAAGAAACCGTTGCGGTGAAATACTCTCTATGATTAATAAGTTCCTACAGCGTCGTGGCGTAGCAGTAAGGGCTCGGGTTTGTAATCCGAAGGTCGCCGGATCGAATCTCGCACCATGCAACCTTTTTTTTAGTATATGTTTTCCGTAATTCACACACACACACACACACACACACACACACACACACACACACACACACACACACACATAATTCCCGGCAATCAGTTGCAACAGTTATGCATATAATAAGTTGTTGAAAGTTGTTTGTCGTGGAAAAACTGTCGACTTCGAACATCATTATGTTTTCCACAAATAAAGTTGTATTTCACAAATGTTATTAATTGTCTTCATAATGTTTACCACGTATAGTTAACGGAAGACGTAGAAACGATATTCCGAAACGAATACGTATAGCGTAAGTCAAACGTTCGAATTAGAATAGGGACCCCACTAACACAAATTCGCTGTGCCAGGTATGAAATATAAACTCCGTTACTCACTCGTTACAGTTGAAGGACAGACATTGAATGGGCCGAAACGAGCCACCGCATAACAGCGTAGTTGCCTGTTAACTTCGAAAGAAGGTAGATGCGGTCCCTAGCGCAACTTATAACATCGTCGAAAATCAGTGCGGGCGGGAGAGCTTTGGTACAATTGGAGAGCAATCCGCCTTCACCAACATGCATAAGCAATTCATTAATACTATATATATTTGAATTACAAAAAACTAATAATGAAAAAAAGTTGCATGGCGCGGGATTCGATCCGGCGACCTTCGGATTACAAACCCGAGCGCTTACCGCTGCGCCACAACGCTGTAGAAACTTATTAATCGTAGAGAGTATTTCACTGCAACGGTTTCTTTTAACTGTCGATTTTCTCGACAAAGGCTGAGAAGTGCATCTTGGTGCTTTGCCACATTACACCTCTGGCCATGAGCTTTTATTATGCGCAGTACGAATCGAATCTGAATTTCACAATTGGCGGCCTCCCCTTGTCAGTTATAGAGTGTGACATTTTACCCATACTATACTACTATTCTGCAGTTTAAAAAGCATTCATATTTATAATTTTGAACCTTCAAAGCAAGATGCTAATCTCTGCATCACTATGAAATCTTAACAACTGTCTGACTATTTGTGCAAGGCTTTTTTTTATTATAGTATGCCTACTTCATTCTGGAATTAGAATACAAGCATACATTACTTTAGCTTCAAAGACAAATTTAACTGCATTTACTTACTGCTCTTTGATTTCCGTGTATTCTTCGGATTTTCCCATATCTGTTTCACTGGCTTCTTCCGTATCTAGAGAAGTAAAACAAAAGAATTAGAAAATAACAATCTGTAAAGGAACAATAATTTTAATAAACACATCTCATGTTCTCTTGCCATATAAGATCCTTAGAGACGATCGTACCACAACCTCGTGATGAAAGGAGAAGACACTGGCTGTAACACTGTTTATGGCACAATTCCTGCATACACCAAACAAAGACCGACAGATAAAATAAGAATGTGGATGATCTAATTCAGTACAAACTAAGTAGGAAAAAAATTAATATCTGAAGAAGAAACAGGCTCCCCTATATTTGTAAGTTGGCACTCATGACACAGACCTCACACTGTAGGTTAATTAACTGCTAACAAGGAAACATTGCCAAATGTCAATTTGCAATCTTGATGAAACCTGGCAGGTGTGAAAAAGGAAGCTAAATAGTTCAACACATATTTTTTTGTTTATGTCCAATTTTGTTTTTTACGGGTGAAACACAACATGAAAGGTAATTTGGCATTTTAAGTTTAGAGGGAACATCTCTGACATGATGATATATAAAAACTGTTTTCATATAACAGTTCATAAGTAATTAATGTTCTTCAAAACTATATAATAAACCTACATAACAATTTGAAATTTTGCAAAATACTCGACAACCATTAATTAATTTTGAAAAATGAAAACTTTTGTTACAACATAAATTAGAGAGGCTTTCAAGCCACATACATCCCTGTATAATAAAGCTGGAACCTGAAACACCATTTCTGGAAAATAAACTGTACATAATGTGCTGTCTAAGTACTTTCAACATACCTAATTCAATCTGTATATTGAGCAAGCAATAAAGGAAACAAAAGAAAAGTTTGGAGTAGGTATTAAAATCCATGGTGAAGAAATAAAAACTTTGAGGTTCGCCGATGACATTGTAATTCTGTCAGAGACAGCAAAGGACTTGGAACAGCAGCTGAACGGAATGGACAGTGTCTTGAAAGGAGGATATAAGATGAACATCAACAAAAGCAAAACGAGGATAATGGAATGTAGTCAAATTAAGTCGGGTGATGTTGAGGGTATTAGATTAGGAAATGAGACACTTAAAGTAGTAAAGGAGTTTTGCTATTTGGGGAGTAAAATGACTGATGATGGTCGAAGCAGAGAGGATATAAAATGTAGACTGGCAATGGCAAGGAAATCGTTTCTGAAGAAGAGAAATTTGTTAACATCGAGTATATATTTAAGTGTCAGGAAGTCGTTTCTGAAAGTATTTGTATGGAGTGTAGCCATGTATGGAAGTGAAACATGGACGATAACCAGTTTGGACAAGAAGAGAATAGAAGCTTTCGAAATGTGGTGCTACAGAAGAATACTGAAGATTAGATGGGTAGATGACGTAACTAATGAGGAGGTATTGAATAGAATTGGGGAAAAGAGGAGCTTGTGGCACAACTTGGCTAGAAGAAGGGATCGGTTGGTAGGGCATATTCTTAGGCATCAAGGGATCACCAATTTAGTATTGGAGGGCAGCGTGAAGGGTAAAAATCGTAGAGGGAGACCAAGAGGTGACTCAGAACGATGTAGGCTGCAGTAGGTACTGGGAGATGAAGAAGCTTGCACAGGATAGAGTAGCATGGAGAGCTGCATCAAACCAGTCTCAGGACTGAAGACCACAACAACAATTAAAATATCTAAATAATCATTACTATTCTAATTATTTATTTTACTTTTATTTGTTTTATGTTTTAAGTTGTTATTTTATGTTTTAAATTCATAGCTTTTTGTTTTTTAATTCACTGTTTCACGTATTGTAAACTGGGACAAATTTGCCACTTTTTTTCTCTTCAGCCTGGTTTTTTAATCCTATAATGCAAAAAAACGTTTTTGAAATCATCTTAAAACAAGAGTCTTTATCTCTAACTTCATAATTTGTGAACAGATTACAACTTGTGAATTTGTATATACAAAAAATTAAAAATGTGTTTGGCAAAGTTACCTGGCAAACTGGGCAACTTCGCAACTGTGTTAAAATCAGTGGAAACCACTAAAAAAATTACCAAAAAAGAAGTTCAAAGCACTGAAAACAATTTCCACATTGGTATTAAATGCTTTAATGCAAAGATATATATAAAAAGAGAGTCATACAGATAGATACATACAAAATTTAAATCTTCTAAGTTGAAAGTTAAAAGCGAAGTTCAATATTTTCATCAGAAAAGAAAAATTTGCCTCGATTTCAATTGCAAGGATTGTTAATTATGTACACAATGTCTTTTACATTCAGGGATGTTTCATCTGGCATATCTGGAAAGTAACAACATTTCTCCATCTCCTGTAGAAAGATATGACACCTCGAACTCCCTGATTCCGTAGAACTGAATAAGCCTGCCAACAAAATGTTTGGCAGTTTTTTTGTCATGAATTTTACTACAACAAGCATTCCAAGCTTCAGTCTTAAGATCCTGGGAAATTCTGGCATTAATTTAATTATGTTCATGAATGGCTGAATTACAATCATCTTCACTGAAAAAAGAGAGATCAACTAGATCAACTAATTCCTGGCTACCTAGTTCTTCCAAGGTTCAACATCTGTTCAGGTTCAAAGTCAATTTGTGTCATGAAAAGAAAAAGCACGGAGGGATTCCTCTGAGTGCTCTTCCATCGAACACCCTGCCCCGCCCCACACCCCCAATTTGTTTTGTTACAGAGGTACTCTGACAAGATTGATGGTTCATGAAGTGTGATTCATTAACAGCTTCTCCTGTGACCATATCAGTTCTCCTTCTATTCAGTGGACCCTTATTTCTGCATCAGGCTCGAAGGTAATTCAAGAGTGAATCACTAATTCTTGTAGTGCTGTCATTACCACCAGCTCTCTCTTCATATGTTATTCTAGAATAAATTACTTCAGTGGCACAGTGCCATATTCCTTGACCCCTGATATGATGTTCAATTTCATTTTCTCTCCTTCATCCAAAGCAAAGAGAAGTTTTGCCAACAGTTTGGGAAATGCACTTCTCTCAATCATCGTGGAACTAAATGAATTCCTCATATTATAATCTGACAATATGGCTCTCCATTTCCCTTGACAGAAAACAAAGGCTGAAACATACAGAGGTTGACACAGATGAGTGGATGCTGGAGGCAAGAACACAAACCGAACATTGTGAGTTCTGCATACCTTGATACAAAGGCTATCCACGAAGTACATTACGTTTTGGAATTAAAAATAAAGTATTGGAAATTTTTTTATTATATACAGATGAAAGCCACACTTAAATACTACTCTTCTACGTAGTTGCCATTTAAATTAAGGCACTTATCGTAGCGATGGACGAGCTTGGAAATTCCTTCGTCGTAAAATTCGGCCACCTGCGCCTTCAACCACGTGGCGACTTTCTTTTGGGGCAGAAGAGGTGTGATTTTTGTGAATTTCCTGGAAAGAGGCACTACAATAAACTCTCAAAGGTATTGCCAAACTCTGCACAACCTCAGAAGAGCAATACAAAACAAGCACAGGGGAAAGTTGGGCTCAAAGATCTTGCTGATTCACGACAACGCCCGGGCCCACACGGCAAAGTTCTCGAATCTTTTAAGTGGGAGTTGTTTCCTCATCCGCCGTACAGTCCCGACCTGGCACCGAGCGACTTCCACTTATTCCCAGCAATGAAGAAGTGGTTGGCTATGCAGCGTTTTGATGACGACGCACAGCTTCAAGAGGAGGTAACCACGTGGTTGAAGGCGCAGGCGGCCGAATTTTATGACGATTTCCAAGCTCGTCCATCGCTATGATAAGTGCCTTAATTTAAATGGCAACTATGAAGAAAAGTAGTATTTAAGTGTGGCTTTCATCTGTACATAATAAAAAAAAAAATTCCAAAGCTTTATTTATTTTTAATTCCAAAACGTAATGTACTTTGTGGATAGCCCTTGTATCTCCTATTGAACATTTGGGCCAGATGGATTTTTGCCCATGGCACAACATGGAAAAATCACTTTTCAAAATGCAGAGCATCAAACCATCCACCTGCTGTATTGCCATATTTTGTTTCTTTTGGTCCTCCTAAAATCCACGTGTCCCATAACAGTTTTGAACGATAAATCACAAAAGGAGGCAGTAGTTCTCCTGATGCCAAAGCTGCAAATATTAAAGAAACACTTGCTTTGGTAGAATTTATGACTTTATGGATACTTGCAGCCCCCATTAAATAAAACTTGTTTTACACTCTGTATCATCAGTCAAAATTTTTTTTGTCAATGGGATAATATGTGGGATAGAGGAATTCCTTCTAACGAGTCTTTCAGATGACTAAAGTATGCTTTAAGCTGTTCTATTCCAATGCTAGTTTTGGAATGGGAAATACTTTGGCGCTTCATTAAGAAGGTATTTGTTAATGCCATTTCACGAAATACTGACTCTTTTACTGTGTTTCAATTGTTCACTTATTAATCACTGTAGAGCTTTAGTGTACTGTAGTCGCAAATTTGATGCCTGAGCGTTTCCAGTTTCGTTCTAGTAAGTCTCGGCACTCTAATAATCTGTACAAAGACTCAAAAATCCTTGATTAAAAAAGTGTGAAAGAGGTCAGAAATAGGCAAAATTCTAGGTTGCCAAAGTTGTCCCATCTACACCAAGCTTGCTGGTGCAACATTGCCAGTTATGTTACTGTACTAAAACATCACACAATTTTATTTCTGACAGTGATTCTGAAACCTAATTATATACCACATAGAACAACAGAAGTAGTTTTCACTTATATTAGAATGAGTGGACAGGGCGAGACGCTTTTGTAGACTACCAGAAAATGTGTTTTCCACAAGCGGAAAGAAAAAATAATGGTCAGTCTGGATCGAGAATTCAAGAATACCTTTTTGAATCCCCATATGTCCTGGTTGTTTGTTTGTTCGTTTTTGTTTTAGGGCTCAAAAACAACTGGGGTCATACATGCCCAAGTCAAAACTATAGAACTCTAAGACAGAGAGGAGAAAAGAACCGACTATACACCAATCCCAACTGACATAACAGAAGACAGCTACTAAATGCAGCTTTGGCAGCAGTGTCAGCAGCCTCATTTCTTGGCAAACCGACATGACCAGGAACCCACAGGAACATCACACTGGCTCCATCAAGAGTGAGCAGGTGACAGTTTTCTTGGACCAGCTGCACTAAGGGATGGGCAGTGTAGAGCACACATAGGCTGGGAAGGGCACAGAGAGAGTTAGTGGAGGACACAATTGAAAAGGCTGTGTCGCTGGATGTACTCCGTTGCCTGATACAAGGAGAAGAGCTTGGCTGTAAATATGGAGGAGTGTGCCGGAAGCCGATATCTAAAGACACGGGTGCCAATGACAAAGGCACGCCTGACCTCACCGTCAGTCCTAGAGTATACAACAAAAGTACTAAAACTGAAGGCGATAGACTGAGGCCGGAGTAGTGTCCTTAGGAATCGAATGAAGGACAAGGTTAACATGTGCCACTTCAAAATCCAAGGTGGCAAAGGGTTCACACCCACTGGGAAAGGTGCAGGCAGTGCGAAGATAAGTCGCTGCAGCAAGTGCCGAAAGTGGACTCCAGGAGCTAACAAAGAAGGGAGAGCCTCATACTGACGATCAAAGGAATCGTAAAAGGAGGAGGCATAAGATGGATGGCCACTCATGGCAAACAGCATGCATACCTGCTGAGGAGAAAGTCACGGCAGTAGGACAGTGGTAATTCAGCAGCTTCAGCATACAGACACTCAACCAGGCTGGTGTAAAAGGCGCCTGTGGCTAAAAAGATGCCACAATGGTGGATAGTGTTTAGATAACGTAAGAGGGATGGGCGTGCAGACGCATGAACAAAGCACTCATAGTCTAGTTTCGAATGGACAAGGGATGTTCGATCGGCACCCCAGGAAGCACCACTGAGGACATGTAGGATATTGAGGAAGCGCATACAGTGGGCTGCCAGGTAAGAGACATGGGAGGACCAAGACAGTTTCCTATCGAGCATGAGCCCCAGGAATTTCGTAGTTTCAACAAATGGAAGGGCAACAGACCCAAGATGTAAACGTGGTGGGAGAAACCACTTGCTTCGCCAGAAGTTCATACAGACAGTTTTGTCAGTGGAAAAGCAAAAGTCATTGTCAATGCTCCAGGAGTAAAGACGATCAAGACACCACTGAAGACATTGCTCAGTGTGACAGGTCCGTGGAGAACTGCAATAGATGGCAAAATCGTCAACAAAAAGGGAGCCGGAGATGACCGCTGGGAGACAGGCCATGATAGGGATAATGGCGATAGCAAAAAGGACAACACTCAGGACGGAACCCTGAGGCACACCGTTTTCTGGACAAAGGTGTCCAACAAGGCAGAACCCACACACACCCTGAAGAAAACAGGACAGGCAGCCACGGAAGCCCCAAGTGTAAAGAGTACGGAGGATACTAGTTCTCCAGCACGTGTCATAGGCCTTTTCCAAATCGAAAACATGGTCACAGTCTGGGATTTCCACAGAAAACCATTCCTGACATGGGTGGACAAAGTAACGAGATGGTCAACTGCAGAACGCCGCGACCAAAATTCACACTGTGCATTTGTCAGTAAATTGCAAGAATCGAGCTATCATACCAGACGGGCATGAACCAAGCGTTCCATCACCTTGCAATCACGGCTGGTAAGAGAGATGGGCGGTAGCTAGAAGAAAGGATTTTGTCCATACCGGACTTAGGTATGGGTATGGATATGACGGTGGCTTCATGCCAGCATCCAGGGAATGTGCCCTCTGCCCAGGTGTAGTTGTACATGTTAAGCAGAAAGTGCTTGCCCATAAGAGAAAGGTGCTGCAACACCTGTATGTGGATGGCGTCTGGCCCTGGGGCAGAGGATCGGGATGAACTGAGCTCCCTCATAGTAAAGGTGGCACTGTAGAACTCACAATTCAGAGAAGAGAAGGGTATGCCCCAGCCTCCTTCACTCGTTTCCAATGGAGGAAGGCAGGGTGATAGTGGGAAGAGTTCAAAATATCCACAAAATGGTGGCCCAAGTTGTTGGAGATAGCAATAGGGTCCACAATAACATCATCTGCTACTGGGAATGGATCTTAGTCCCAGAGTGCCATCTGAGGTTGGCCCACGTGGCACAGGAAGGGGTGGAACTGTTAAAGAACTAGTGAATGAAATCCAACTAGCTCATTTGCTATCCTGAAGAAAATGATGAAACTTTGCACTCATCTGTTTCTAATGACTGCAGTTTGCCACCGTATGATGATGAGTAAAACACGGAGAGCACGTCTCCGTGTGTGAATGACATTGCGGCATGCCTCAGTCCACCAAGGGACGGGGACACGACTTGGTAAAGAGGAAGTACGAGGAATGGAACGTTCTGCAGCAATAAGGATAACATTGGTGAGATAGTCTACCTGATCATCACAACTGGGGAAATCTTGTTCTTCGAAGGTTGCCATGCAGGAGTAAAGCTGACAGTCAGCCTTAAGAAGTTGCCACTTAAACACGCACGTGGACGGGGTAGGAGTCAGCAAACGAATAGCACATGGGAAACGGTCGCGGTCAGAAAGAACGAACCACTCAAGATGAGGGACAAGCTGGGCAGTGCACAAGACAGGTCCAAATGGGAATAGGTGTGTGAGGAGTCGGAAAGAAAAGTGGGTGCTCCAGTGTTAAGACAGCAGAGGTTAAGTTGGTTAAGAAGGTCAGCCAAGAGGGCACCTCTCTGACAGGTCCTGGGAGAACCCCAAAGGGGATGATGCGCATCAAAGTCACTGAGTAGCAAAAATGGGGTAGGTAGCTGCCCATTAAGCTGAAGGAAGTCTGCCCGGGTGACATCAAATGACGGAGGGATATAAATGGAACAGTGGGAAAAAGTCAGGTGGGGAAGAAAAAGGCAAACTGCAACAGCTTGAAGACTGGTAGTCAGGGAGATGGGTTGACTATGAATGTAATCCCATATGAGCAGTATAACGCCCCCATGAGATGGAATGCCGACCTCGGGGAAGATCAATTCGTTTCCTGAAGCCAGAGTACAAAGGGACACTAAAAGCAGCTGTAAATCCTCTTTGTGGGACCGAAGGCTGCGGATGTTCCTTTGGAAGACAGTCATGATGAGGAAAGAGATGTAGGGGTGTCAACTCGGCAGCCACTGACTGACAGCTGGTGTAGAGTGACTGCTACAGGGCACAGAGGCAGGAGGACCCTGCTCCAAGGGGTCCACAGAAGCATCGGCATGCTTGTACGGTCCGTCTGTGGAGTCCAATGCTGAAAAACAGTTGGTGGTGCGCACCGGTGAAACTGAGGCCGGCCGGGCTAGGAAACCACGTGGTGACACCACCTAGGAGGATCTTCGAGTTGGCGAAGGAGAAGACCATTTGCCTTTGGTAGACTTCTTTGAGCCCTTCCAGTTAGAGGAAGACTTGGATGGTGTTTGGCTGGAGGGATGGAGGAAGTCTTCACAGGAGAACTACCCCTGTCCTTTCCAGCCTATTGGTTGTGTAGCTGGTGGCTGTGCCCCTGAGGCGAGAGTTTGACGAATTGTTGCACAGCTGTACGGGGGGATGGCGATGCTACCTTGACACTGGGTGATTTCACAACCTCAGAGCTGAATTTGAGGTCGCATGTCTGCGTGGACAAGTCCTTCATGGAGTGACAGATAACAAGAACATAACTGTAGGTGCCAGACTGAAGAAAACAGGGTTTGTGATTAGCCAGTAACTTACTAGCTACTGGGTAAGGCACTTTTTCCTTTACCCGACTCTCTTGGACAGCCCACTCATTAAGATACACGGGACAATCTCGAGAGAAGGCTGCAGGGCCGCCATTGCAGTTGACACAGCGGGGAGGAGGAGGTGGACAATCGCCCTCGTGCACATCTCTACCATAAGTGACACATTTGGCTGGGTGTCGACAAGGCATTCTACTGCAGTTGAAATTATGACACTGGTAACAGCGCACTGGGTTCAGAATGTACAGCTGGACTATTATAATTTAAAAGCCTGCTTTGAGCTTGGACGGAAGCACCGCTCTATCAAAGGTGAGAAAGAGAGTGCGGGTGAGCACTGAGGAGGAATCAATCTTTTTCATTATACGATGGACGGCTATGACACCCTGATCAGAAAGATAAGATTAGATTTTGGCCTCTGTTAGACCACCGAGAAGCCTGGTGGAGAATTCAAAGTTCTATGGGACTGAATACAAACAGGGTAACCATGGAGAAGCGAGGCAGCAAGCAGTAGTTGTGCTTAAGAATCAGAAGAGGTCTCCAAAAGCAAAGTGCCATTCCATAAATGAGAGCAGGCTTTCACAGGGCCAGCAATTGCATCAACACCTTTCTGAATAATAAATGGATTTCCCATGGCAAAGGACTGACCGTCTTCAGTACGTGACACCACGAGAAATCATGGCGCAGTGGGAAGGGGCTTTGAATCATTAGCCTCATTACATTTGTGTTTTGTACACTTTGAGTGGGAAGATGATTGACTCATCGCGAGAAAATCCCCATGATTGCCAGTGTCTCCGATGGCACACTCCTTCCAACTGGGGGCCCTAGGGGGCACACACACCTTAGGTGATTGTTCACATCTCCCGAACACCTGACAAGAGGGACCAATCAGCAATTTGGGAAGGTTACAGCTCAGGCAATCACCCCTCCCTGGGCCTGGCCTGTACCAGGGGGTATGTGCTAACCCTACCTGTCTACCTGGGGCTGAGAATTACGCGTTACCCAGTCACCTGTTATGCGTGAGACGCGTGGGCCGGCCTTCACGAGCGCACAAGGAGGAAGAAGAAAAAAAAGAGTATCCTCAAACACCAAAGCGGAGGAATGAGAGGAGAAGGGAAACAAAGAAAGGAAAAGTGAGCGACAGAATGCAGGACATCCCCAATAATATCCAGATATGTTCCCCAAGGAAGGGGAAAAAGAATAGCAAGAAGATAGACATGCAGCACAGAAGGAAAAAATGCTGAAACGCTGCAAAGGCTGGGGCCCTGTGGTAGCCAAGCACAAACCTGCTAAAGAGTGGTGAGCCCCCTGGGAGGCTATGTCCTGGTGAAAATATCAATATTTGGGAAACGCTTGACCATGTCAAAAAATATTTGGAAGATGCTTTCTTTCTCAGTGAGGGAGCAATATCCGTATTATTGCTAGATTCTTGCGATGCTCAATGTGAAAGAACTATTTAGAGCATCGTACCAGAGGACAAGGAACTTGTTCATCTGGTGATCATACGGGATTCAACAGCACAGGTGGAGCCTTGGAAGTATACAACTTCCAGTGTTAGAAGAACTTTGTGAAAAGACTTTTAGATTTGATGATGATATCAATTTCTATTTGAGAAACTATAATCACGGTGCAGTCATTAGTACAGAATCAATTCTCTTTGCCAAGGCTTATCAAAGCACTGAAATATGATGAGACAAATCATGGTATTTAGAGGATCACCCACGACAATTTGAAATCCTGCTGAATTCCGTTTTATGTTGTCTTCTCCACTGTGTAGGCCTACATTGTGAGACGAAACTTCATTCCTTTTACTTGCACAGTGTAAAAACAACAATTTTTTAGGCGTTCCATATAGATCATCATTATTGTAATTATTTTCTATCATAACAATCAATTATTATTTTCAGTAAACAAAAATCACATGCAAAAAACAATAAAAGCCATGAATTTAAAATGTAAAATGACTGTTCAAAACATAAAAGAAATATAAGTAAAATAAATAATTAGAATAGTAATGAATGTTTAGATATTTTAATTAGGTTTGTTGAAAATGCTCAGACAGCACATTGTGTAAAGCTTATTTTCCAAAAATGGTATTTCAGGCTCCAGCTTTATTACACAGGAATGTATGTGGCCTGAAAGCTGATTTAATTTATTTTCATAACAAAAGTTTTTATTTTAAAAAATTAATTAATGGTGGTACAAAATTTTGCAAAATTTCAAATTGTTACAAAAACAAGTTTTCAGGAGCCTTAATTACATATCAACTTTTATATGAAAAACATTTTTCATATATCATTTCAAAAATATTCCCTCTAAACCCGAAACGCCGAACTACTTTTTGGTGACTTTTACCCCTTAAAACTGTCATTCCATGTGAAATCAATCAATAATAATAAACGAAAAATGAACCCTGACGATTTAGAATCTTTTAATATTTTGCTATTTATTCTACATATGAAAATAAGACAAAAGCCAATACTAAAATTTTTTTCGACACATTGTTTTTGAATTATCACTTTTTAAAGCTCTCGAAATGGAGTGATTTTTGCCATGTTTTGAAATCTTAAATGGTCATATCTTTGAAAGTATTCACGGTACAGACTTGAAATTTATACCATTTCACTCAGTTCATAGCATACCTTGAAAATATGATTTGCTGAACCAAATTCATAAAAATGCTAAATTTTCCCAAACAATTTTTTTTCCAATTCTGAACATTTCGAAATAGAAATTTTTTGTTTTGAAAAAATATATATTAGTTGTACACTACTTGTTAAAGTGTGTACCAAATGTCATGATGTCACTCCTAAGGGAAAACATGGAAATAAATTTTATTTTACTGCTATTCGTGTTGACTACTATATCTCAACTGCACTTTGTTTGCAATCTGGTTCCTTAAGCTGTTGTTGAAACAAAATAACAGAGAACTAATTAAGCATACATCATCCTTTTGAAATTGTACTTAACTATGCCATGTAACAATTACCATCAATAATTTAAGGGATAGTCTGCATTTTCCATTTTATGTAACTTAAGTTGCATTAGTTGTTGTACATATTTATACAACTGTGTGTGTGTGTGTGTGTGTGTGTGTGTGTGTGTGTGTGTGTACATTTACTTCTACTGAAAGTAATTCAATTCATTAGAAATGAATTATTGAGACCAAGGGAGTAGATGGTCTTGGGTGGTGACATGCTAAATATACAGTAACAATGTCACCATTCTAAAACCATGCCAAAAAATAAACATGAAATCTTCGTGAATAAACCGAACAAAAATTTAAAAATGAAAAAAAAAAAACTGGAATCTAACATTTCATTTGACCAATATAGCTCTACGGATAGTAACGATACCAGACACCTCCCCCACCCGCCAATCTCTCTCTCTCACACACACACACACACACACACACACACACACACACACACACACAAACACACACAAACAAAATAACCATCACTGAAAACATTGCCACATACACCTGTACCTGGTTTGAGAAGCAGAAACTTGGCTCAACATCATAATTTCCATGCACTGCAAACACTTTACACATTCCACCAAGTTGTTACATAACTGGAGAACTTTAATTGCATAAGCCATATTGTCGTCCATAACAGCAACCAACCAATGACTAGTAAACTTTGTTTTAACATCCACATATAGTAAAAAAAAGTTTTCTGACTATTAACAACGCAATCAAACAATTTAGAAACCTACATCACACACTAGAATGTGCCATGGCTTGCTCCAGTTCACACCTTTGGCAAGCACAAACTGTTTCTAACACGCTGCGCCTCAATGATGTCACAACTAAGACAGGTCAAACCAAATGGGTGAAATAGGACCCTTCCATTGACTCTAATGTTAGACTGTAATAAGATGGTTAGTGGATCACCATAACATCTTACTTGTTGAATATGAGTAAAAAATCTCTTTACAAGGCACACAAGTAACAGCTTGGCCTACATCATTGTTTAATTAATAATACTGAATATCGTTGTTTAATTAATAACACTGAATCATATTAATGTGTCTGTGAAATGATGGCATAATTAACTAAATTATTTTTAGTCTCTTCGTAGTATGTGTTGTTACAGTGCATGTTAAAATATCGTCACACTTAACATTTGAAAGCTGAATGTTAATTTCAGTTTTAAGTGTATGATTGTAATAATGTACTAAACTGATTATCATTAAATAAAAAATACTTCTTTGACAGTTATTTGATTTTTAACATATTACACCTTAGTTAGAAGTCAAAAGGCCCAACAAACTAATGCACAAGATGCTGCGTTTATCATAAAATGATATTAATTTTAGTATGTTCCTGCTGGAGCACCATCATGGAATTTGGCACACATTAACAAATAATGAGTGAATAACTTTTTTTTTTTTTTTTTCAAAACAAAAAATATAATTTTGAAATTACAAAAATTAAAAAACAATTTCATTTGGGAAAAATGCAGCATTGTAATGGATATCATAAATTAGCATATACTACCAAAGGTTATAAGAATCTGAATAAAATGGTACAAATTTTAGGTCTGTAAGTCAAGGAGATATAGTGATTAACATTGCGCTTAATTTAGGAAGTTTTTGAAACTACTAACCCAGAATTGAAAGGTCCAAAAAAATTTTTTTAAATTTAATTTGTGATTTTTCATACAACCAAATTATCAAAATTTGATACATCAAGAACCAGACCATAGGTTGATTTTGCATGGACTGACCCAAACATAAAATTGGGCACAAACAAAAATATATGTATTGCACTATTCTGCCCTATCTACACATCCACCAAGTTTCATCACGACTGTTTATTGCCACTTGGGCACATATAACATTAGAAAAGGTTAGAAGAATGTAGAGAAAGGCACAACATTGGCACAGTACTAAAGTATTTGCCTTCCATCACAAAAAGAAGCTTTTTCAGGTAATTACAACATACAATTTAAAAATATTATATAATAAGCCCTATATGGGGAACTGGTTGATATTTTACATCTCCCACTGTAAAATCTCTATTGCATCTTTAACATGTAGAGTGGTAGTTCTATCAACAGAGAGGTAGGGAGGTTAGAGATAAGCACCCAGTCAACAATCACGTCATTAAAGAATGAGTGGGAGCTCAGATTTAAGAAAGGAGAGGAACATAAATTAGTTGTGTCCTTTTCATAAGACCCAACCAACATTTTTCTTAACTTGAGGAAGCCACAAAAAAAACCTACATCAGGAGGGCCACAAAGAGTCTGAACTCCCTTCTTGAATTTGAGTTTTCTTGGCCACCTCACTCCATAGGAGATAAAAGCTGACAGCAAATGCGAAAAGAAAAGAAATTATATAGATGCGCAATAAAAAAATAAAATCGACATGAACGTCATCCCTCAAAGGAACAGGATTGGAATTTGAACGTTTCTCTTCCAGAACACATGTATAAGCCTTCACCTTTTCCTGTACCCACTTCCTCACACCGTAAGAAGAAAGAAAGGCAGAAAGATTTTTCTACAATTGTTCTATAACACTAGGCAGTAGGCACATGCTTTCATGTCAAATGTTGGGTGTACCTGTAAGTTAAGAATCCATATGACACTCTTCTGTTAATAACAGTATTACTTGTCTTGACTGGGTAACATATGCCTAATGCTCTACTACAAAGCAACCATGGAATTTAGCAGTTCATTTCACTCTACAATAAATCACGATTTAAGCTATTCTATAAACTTTAATACAATACCTTATTATGGTACTCCTAGGCTTAATATCTATGTAAACTATCTAGGCTACATGGAAGTTTTATATTAATATACCGGTATGCCTAAAATTCATAAGAGCTTCGTCAGTTATTCAGAACCTAAATTAATAATGCTTGACACGTGAACATCCACTGATAAATGCTGACCCTCACTGACAATCTTACAGAAGAATAAAATCAATTTACAAAACTGTTGATCAAGCCAGAGGTCGAACACAAATACCGTTTTAAGACAGTTTACAATTTAAGATAGCTTTAGTCTGATCGGGAATTACCGGTCTTGTCACTGCACAACAAATTAAATCACTGGAATATTATGAAAAGTAAAAAGATTTAATTTGCCACAGAAGCTTTAATCAAGTCCCGTATAAGACAGCTGCCTTGCAAACTGGTTTTGTCAATAATCCGCTATCGTATTATTACCTTCATCGCTTTCATCGTGCTCGTCATTCTCTCTGTCGTCGTCCAAATCATCGTCGTTGTCATCTTCAAAATCATACTCGTCGTGTACGTACGCTGGCGAATATGAAGGTCCATGATGAGACATTTTGTAGAATGTGTCAAAATATTCCACTACGTACAAGTAACTGTTTATGAAATACACAGGGGACGGTGAAATATTTTATAAAAATGCCAGCGTAAACAGGCATTCTTTTGATTACAATGTTCGTGGCCCATAACAGTAAATCCTGACACAACACACAGCTAGCCTAAACATATCTATGTTCCCATCGTTCTACACACGTAAAATCTATACTGAACCTAGCATCCGTCTGCTAATTTCAACCTGACAAAATCCATACTGCCACAACATTACCGCCTCAAGCTCGGAACAAAACTAACGCTTTCACTGTTTAAATCACAGATGATAGCAACATATACAAACGAGTGAATTGTCTCTGACCCCAGTTACAATTACAGAAATCGACTCACGATATGATTGGGAGAGATTTTTCATTGACTACAACAATGTAGATTACATATTTTACCATGGTATTTATTTTCTACACAAATTGCAAAAAATTAAAAATTATACGCATTATATCAAACAAAATTAAAATTCAAGTATTCGTCATTTTTTGTGCTCAAATAAATATTCCGACACATAAATGCGGGTCCAAACGCAACGATCTGTCTGCACAGCGAACCTAAAGCCACAACTACACTGGGTGTGAAACAATCTGGAAACAATGTTCACAATATTGTTTGCCGCTACTGCTTTACTATCGATGTTCGCAACGTGTATTGTATTGAATTTTTTATGGTCCTTAAGGCTGAGTTCACTGGATGCGTCTGGAGCGGTTTTCGTCGAACAAGTTAGGCGTCGCTATATGACTGCACGAGTCCGACTAAAACATGTCACGGCATTGGTACGCGTCCACTGCATAGTGCACACGAACGGCAGCCATAGAGGAAACAGAGTTCAAACAATTGCAGATTGTGGCACAATTGAGGCCTCTCGTCTTGGCTCCTGAGCTCATAATTGGGTTATTCCAGCGACTGGCAGAGAAGGCTGAGAAGACCAGCCTTGCGTATGGAGCCTCAACGAAGCTCACAATCTGCAGAGTTGTTCCCAGAATAGATCGTTGACCTTTGGTTCTGAGCCTAGTGGAAGGGCTGAACCAGAGACGTCGAAGGTTATGTTACAAGTTAGGCTGCGACTTCCTGGATATGCAGCATAGGGTTGACGTGCACTATACACCAGAGGCTGCTACTCAGGTAGTTGACTGCGTGTGTGGTGGACAGAAGGGTTTTCCAGCTTAGGTGACAACCCCCTCCCCCCCCCCCCCAAACCCCCCCCCTCTCCCAAATCCAACCCATATAACGATATCTGTTGGAAAAGCCAGAAGTATCAGTGAAAGATCAAAAGAAATGCCTCCCACTGGTGTGAGTATTAAAATCCCAGTGATTAACTGCCAGTGCATTCACAACAAAGTACCAGACTTAGAAGCACACCTGAAAAGCAGCGAAGCCCACATAATTCTAGGTACCAAAAAGCTGGTTGAAACCTGAAATTGATAGCAGTGAGATTTTTGGAGAAAACTTAGTGTATATCGAAAGATTAGGCTAATGGGAAATAGAGGTAGTGTATTCGTCATACTAGACAAGAACCTCAAATTCACTGAGATGGAAGTTGAAGCTACAAACAAGATTGTTTGGGCACGACTCAATATCAGGAGTGGGCATAAAATGGTAATACTGTAATCATCAGTGGAGACTTTAATCATCTAGCTATCAACTGAGAAAGTTAGTTTTGTTTGTAGCGGTCATGATCAGACATTCTGTGAAACATTACTAAATGCCTTCTCTGAAAACTATTAAGAACATATAGTTTGGAACCCTACTTGTGATGGAAATATATTGGATATAATGGCGACAAACAGACCTTACTTCTTTGAGGATGTCCACAATGAAACTGGTATCAGTGACCATGACGCGGTCATGGCAACAGTGATTACCAAAGTACAAAGGGCAACTAAAAAAAGCAGAAAGAATTATGTGTTCCATAAACTAGATACAAAGTCAATAGCGTCATATCTCAATGAGGAAACCAAAAATTTCAGCTCATGGCAGGAGCATGTAGAGGAACTATGGCTCAAGTTTAAAAGACTAGTTGACCATGCACTGGATAGATATGTACCCAGCAAAACCGTTCATAATGGGAGGGAACCTCCATGATACACAATCAGTGTAAAGAAACTTCTGGAGAAACAAAGACTGCAGCATGATGTGTGTAAAACAAAGCATAGGGCTATATGCGGATAGATGCTGAACAAAAAGCATTTGGCTGTCAAGAGAGCAATGCGCGGTGTCTTCAGTGACTACTTCAGCATAATATTGTCAAATGATCCCTCACAAAACCTGACGAAATTCTGGTCACAGGTAAAGGCTGTTAGTGGCACCAAAGCTAGTGTCCAGTCCCTTCTTAAGGAAACAGGAACTGAAACTGAGGGTAGCAAAGCAAAAGCTGAAATGATTAACTCTGTTTTCAAATTTCCTTGACAAAGGAGATTTGACTCGATTTAATCCTTGTACCACTGAAAAAAATGAATGAAATAAGTATGTGTGTCATGGTGTTGAGAAACAGCTGAAAGTGTTAAAACTGGACAAAGCTCCAGGACCCACTGGAATCACTTGTCAGATTCTATACTGAATTTGCACCTGAGTTAACCCTTCTGACTATAATCTATTGTAGATCCTTTATACAAAAAACTGTGCCCAGTTGTTGGAAAAAAGCACAGGTCACACCCTTCTGCAAGAAGGGTAGTAGAAGTGACCCACAAAACTATCGTCCAATATCCTTGTCATTGATTTGTTGTAGAATCTTAGAACATATTCCGAGCTCAAACATAATGAGGTATCTTGAACAGAATGACCACCTCACTGCCAACCGGCACAGATTTTGAAAACATCGATCACTCACATTTTTCTCATGTGACATACTGAAAGCTTTGGATCAAGACAGTCAGCTAGATGCTGTATTTCTTGATTTCCAAACAGCATTTGACTCCATACCACACCTATTCTTGTCGCGAAAAGTACAATCATATGGGGTACACAGTCAAGTTTGTGACTGGATTTAGGACTTTTTGGTATGGAGAGCACAGTATGTGATCTTGGATGGAAAGTCATTGTTGGATGTAGAAGTAACTTTGGGTGTCTCCGAGAGAAGTGTGTTGCTACCCTTGCTGTTCATGTTGTATATTAATGACCTCGCAGACAATATTAATAGTAAAATCAGGCTCTTAGCAATTGATGCAGTTATCTGTAATGCAGTACTATCTAGAAGAAGCTGCATAAATATTCAGTCAGATCTTGATAAGATTTCAAAGTAGTGCACAGATTGGCAGCTTCCTTTAAATGTTCAGAAATGTAAAATTGTGCACTTCACAAAATGAAAAAATGTTGTATCGGATGATTATAATATCAATGAGTCACTGTTGGAATTGGACAACTCATACAAATACCTGACTGTAACACTTTACTGGGATATGAAATGGAATGAGTACATAGGTTCAGCAGTGGGTAAAGCAGGTGGTAGACTTTGGTTTATTGGTAGAATACGGGGGACGTGCAATCAGCCTACGAAGGAGATTACTTACAAACCACTCATGGGACCATCCTAGACTATTGCTCAAGTGTTTGAGACCTGTACCAAATAGAACTAACAGGATATATTAAGCTTATACAGAGAAGGGCAGCATGAATGGTCACAAGTTTGCTTGATCTGTGGGAGAGTGTCGCAGAGATACTGAAGGAACTGAAATAGAAGACTCTTGGAGATAGGTGTACTATCCTGAGAAAGCCTATTAACAAAGTTTCAAGAACTGCCTTTAAATGGCGACTCTAGGAATATACTACAATCTCCTACATACAGCTCACATAGGGATCATGAGGATAAGATTAGAATAATAACTGTACACACAGAAACATTCAATCAATCATTCTTCCCACGCTCCATATGTGAATGGAACGGGAAGTCACCCTAATAACTGGTACAATTGGACGTGCCCTCTGCCATACGCTGGATGGTGGTTTGCAGAGTATAGATGTAGATGTAGAACATGGACCAAGTCAGCCGACTGACAGACGGACCCTATGAAATGGGATTGGTCAGACACAGTCAGTGCTTGTTTCTGTTTGTGTCTGTGTGTATTTTGTTCTTAATTATCAACTACGTACATAGAGAAGTTTACAAGTCTTGTAATGATTCCAAGCCACTACCATGATGCAAATGAAATGGTCCCTATGCTGACTGTGGCCATCTAACTTTCAAACTCTGCAGACAGTAGTACAGATTCATAAACTCTGCTCATGTACAATAGATATAAGTACCAGGTAGTTACAATTAAAGTACATCTACTCACAGAAGTCCAACATGTGCTGTAACTAGCATATGGTATCAAAACTTGCTAGATATTAGAATACTGCGTTAATGCAGAACCAATCTATGCTGGAAAAAAATTGGTTTTAATTTTTGTCACCAGGTGAAAATCTGGCACTGTGAATGCAAAAAAGGAGTATAGAAATGTTTCCATGTGAAATGAATTAGGAACTGTACATGGGCAGAAAAGGTCAAACAAATGAGAAAGACATAATGGTGATTTTATTATTACCAACCACTTACATAATTTGTTCAAATGGGCACCAGAGATGTTGATGAGATGCTGTGTCTATAAAACAATGATCCACAGTTGCTCATAGCAGTTCTGGTGGGAACTGAGCAAAGTGTTCCTGTATACGTGCCTACAGATCAGATAGAGACCGAATGTGTCTCCAGTAAAGACATTCTTGTAGATATCACCAGACTCAAAAATCACACGGATTCAGATCAGGCAGTCTTGCAGGCCATGCATTTAGAACATCTGTGGGGAGAACACGTTTGTGGTAGTTGCATTAAGCAGATCTCTCACTGGGCAAGTGACATGAGGTGTTGTCTAATCTTGCATGAAAAAAGTTGTTTCTGCACAGCTGTGTTATTCCAAAGCAGGAATTACATGTTGCATAAGGAGGTCTCAATGATGTGCAGATGTCACAGTATACCTGACAGGCCCTCTGGGTGTATTGTCTTCAAAGAAGGAGGTATTGAGAATAAAGGTACTGATAAATACACACCACACGGTCACATGTGGTAAGTGCAATGGCTCTTCATGCACTATACTTGGTATGACAGTGCAGCAAATTTGTTAATTCTGTGTTTTCACTGCACCCTTTGGTGTAAAATGTGTCTCATCACTCCACATACTTTTGCCCAGCCACATGTCATCTACTTTGATCCACATCAGAAACCAAAGAGTAAATTCAGAATGTTGCTGCAGGTCATAAGATTTCAGTTGCTGCACAATCCAGATCTTGTACAGGTACCAGCATGAAACAGATCACAAAATGTTCCGTACTGTTGGCGATGGGATGGACAGTGACAGTGCATGAGTACTAGCACTACACAGGCCATGTGCTGCATGGCTAGTTACAGCAACAGTAACCTCATCAATAACTTCCACTGGGATATGGCATCTTCCTCTTCCAGGTGCCACACCAAGCTTAAACATATTTTTGAATTTCATTGTCATCATCCTTAAACCATTTAATGACATCGGGTCCCTTCTCAGTCCTTTCAGTCTGCAATTCTCACACAGTGTAGCACTGTAACTGCTGCTGTTCACATAAAACAGTTTCACTAACAGCACACAGTCACTCTTCTCGATACCTATACTGTTCACTCATGTTATGGCTTGTCAAATGACAGCATGGATGTCATACCATCATACAAACATACCGCACCGCCAGTGGTGGAAACAGGCAATGGTGGCACGGTATGTTTACTTGTGCTAGAGGGCAGTTACGGCACCTCCTCGCGCACACATTGTGGGCCTTCTGCGGCTTATATAGGGGATGCTGCTTGCGCTGAGAAGTCAGTTCCAGTGATATCATGTACCAGCACTCTCACCTGAAGATGGCGGCCAGTTGGACTGCTGAAATATTGTGTCAAGATGACGTTATGATCCGGCTGCACACCAAAGAAGAATATTATCTACATACTGAAGAGTTCAGAAAAATACAACACATATTTTAAAAAAATATATGTTTTCAGATACACTGCTTTACATAATGGGTATTAATCTGATCTGAGAGTTCTTGCAAATTAAGAGTTAAAAAAATAAATAATTAATATGTATTTAAGAAAGAACATAAACACACATATAACTAAGGAATATTTGAACTCTGCAGACAGTATCGCATCATTCAGGTAGGTTACAGCTGCAAAGATTTAAAACCAGAAAATTTATACTCATTTGACCATTTACACACACTGACATACATAACTTAAGAGGATAAAATGACTTAGACATACTTGCTGTCCAGGCATGCTGTCTGTCACATAACTAAACCTACCTGCTATGAAATAAGCTTTGGTTGTGGATTGCCACCTCAAAGTGCTGCTATAGGATCTATTGTCAAAATTAATAGCGAGAAGCTTCTTTTTTTTTTTTTTTTTTTAAGTTCAAAATTGTATGTCAACCAATCTTTAATCATGTCTTTAAGATCCGACCAGTGGTGACCAGGTCTCTTACAGTCTCTAACTAAGTTTACAAGGAATTAGTTAGCACAGACATATGCAGAGCTTAAAAATTATGTCAGAAAATAAAAGAGCACACAGTACAGATGAAGTAATCAAAAGTTGCTTCACATGCAATTAAATAAAAATCATTATGGAACTACTACTATAGCCACAAAGATTATTCAAATTACCTAAAACACACATTTTGACGTCTATTGCTCATAATCATAAAATATATCTTATCAGCTTCAATTAAACAAATGGTGAGGCAACACAAACGGTTTCCGAGACTGGACTAAAATACTGACTAGCTAACCTGAACCTATACCACATGAAGATTAAGACCAGAATGAACAGAATTACTGAAAGCACAAACTGACTGAAATGGTGTAAATGTTGGCCTTATAAAGAGGATATCACTGAACTTTGTTAACTTATAATAGTTTGCAAATTCTACAGATCACAAAGTTAAACTCTTATTGCCATTGATTTTGTCATTATATTTTGTTAGTATTTTATTTCTCATGAGCAGCAGCTATTAAAGTATGCAGTACTACTTCATGCCTCACAATGGGGATCCCAGATTTATGACCATAGGATCCATCTTGTATGTTAAAATTTAGTTACTGAAAATTTATTAATTTTTAATTAAGGAACCTTGCTCAGTAATAAAGGTGTCAATAGAGTCAGAAAAGTCTGGCCATATCTACAGATCCTGGAAACACAGTAGTTTGCCTATAATTGGCACTGAAAGTTGGCCAGATGAAATCTTTAATTAACAATATCTTTTAAAGTAATTAAGTTTGAGTTAATGTAAATACTTTACAGAAAAGACAAAAAATAGCTCTTAAATTTGGAGTTGGTCTTTCCTTCTGAACTTACATCGTAACTCATAAGATTTTCCCTGTGGCAAGATGAAGGAAATTTTATAACTCTAGTAGCTTCTGTTGGCCTTCATTTCTGGTGAAACTAAATAGCGCTTTGCAATCACAATAACAACCTGAATTATCTGGATAAGCAAGTTTTGTGTGCGGATTTGTTTCTACAATCTTAGTAATTTTCATAACATATGATTAATGTAGGAATTGTAACACTGGAATTTTGAAAAGAAATTTAGTGGAAACTTCATATAGACATTAATGTATGAAACAGGACTGCAGACAAAGTGGGATGGATGGTCGGAGTCGAACTGCTTTGTCACATGCGGCTTACTGTGTCAAGACAGAGTCTAAGAATTATCATTTGCTTTAAAAGCAGAGCTTTATTAGGAGTGATCTTAATTTTTTTTTCTGAAATCCTTTAGCTCTATGGTGTTCTTCATTAGTATTGGAAGATGACTGCACAATTTTATTCCCATATATTTGCTGTAGTGAGTTTTTTTGAACTTGCGTCATGGTGGTGCCAATCCACGTTCCTATTTAGTTTACTGTTGTTTCTTTTTGTAAAATGTAGTAGGTCTAGTATATGTTGGTATGGTAGAGGTAATATACTCACTTTCTTAAACAACTTTTTACATTCAGAGGAAGTTATTAAGTAGTCACAAAATATTATCACACAGTAGGTTACTGTAGGTTGAAGCCAGGATAACTTTGGTAGCAGTGGATGTGTTGTGAGGATAACTTCCATCTGTGCGCTCCAAAAAAGCAGATGGTGGAGGGGGGAATCTACATGGTCCAGGAGGTGAAGCAATCATTGAAATAAAGCATCTTATGTCCAACTGCAAGTTGTGCCTCAGGGTGGTCTACTTTACTCTTGGTCACAGTTTTGCATTGGCTGGTCATCCCTGTGAACAACTGGTTGGTTGGGTTGGGTTGTTTTGGGGAAGGAGACCAGACAGCGAGGTCATCGGTCTCATCAGATTAGGGAAGGAAGTCGGCCGTGCCCTTTTACAGGAACCATCCCGGCATTTGCCTGGAGCGATTTAGGGAAATCACGGAAAACCTAAATCAGGATGGCAGGATGCAGGATTGAACCGTCGTCCTCCCGAATGCGAGTCCAGTGTCTAACCACTGCGCCACCTCGCTCGGTCAGCTGGTTGGTAGCCATACCAATATAAAAAGATGTGCAATGATTGCAGCAGTGATGGTATATGACATGGCTGTCTTCACAGGTGGCCGGTCTTTGATGGGATAAGTCAGTGACAGGAATAGAACAGGAAGTGCTGCATGGATGGATTGGGCAGGTCTGTGTCTTCCACAGGGATATGACCCCTGTGGAAAGGGATTGGGAATGGGAGTGGCATAAGGATAGACAAGGATGTTGTGGAGATTGGGTGGGTAACAGAACAGCACTTTAGGAGGGGTAGGAAGGATCTTGTGTAGAATGTTCCTCATTTCAGGATATGGTGTAAGGAAATCAAAGATCTGATGAAGAATGTTATTCCAGAGTGCTATATGGTGATGAAGGGGCCACTCCTTTGTAGCTGGTTCTTGGGGGTGATGGGAGGATTGGGGGTGTGTGGGGAATAGCATGTGAGATCTATTTGAAGACTAGGTCTGGGGGACTGGGTAATAGTGCATGTCTGGAAAGGCCTTGCTAAGACCTTCAGCATACTAGGCAAGGGAGTTCTTGTCACTGCAAAATACGCCAGTGGCCAGGCTGTATTGGAGGGATTTTTTGGTGTGGAAGAGATAACAGCTGTCAAAATGCAGGTACGTTTCATGGTTGGTGGGTTTAATGTGGACAGAGGTGTGGATGGAGCTATCAGAGATGGGGAGGTTAATGACCAGGAAGGTCACTGGGTTGAGGATGACCAGGTGAAGTGCATGGGAGAGAAGATTTTGAGGTTGTGAAGGAATGACGATAGTGTGTCTTGGCCCTCAGTCCAGATCAGAAAGATATCATCAATGAACCTGAACTGGACTAAGGGTCTGACATTTTTTGAAGACTACAAAGGTCTCCTCTAAATAGCCCATAAAAACGTTGGCATAGGAGGGTGATGAGCAGATTCCCATGGCTGTACTGTGTGTGTATTTGTATATCTTCCCTGCAAAGGAATAGTAGTTGTGAGTTAAGATAAAGTTAGTGAGGTGTACGAGGAATGGGGTAATAGATTTGTAATCTGGAGGACGTTGGGAAAGGTAGTTTTCAGTAACGGCAAGACCATGGGCACAAGGGATGTTGGTATATAGGAAAAGAGTGTCAAACAGTGATGAGGAGGGATCCAGGAGATAAAGTGGAGGGGGTGGTGGAGAATCAGTGATGGAAATGGTTGATATCATTGACACAGGAGGACAGATTTCCAGCAGTTGGTTGGAAGTGTTGCTCAATGAGGACCAAAATTCTTTCAGTGGTGGCATAATAACCAGCCACAACAGAGGCAGCCAGGATTGTTAAGTTTGTGGATTTTGGGGAGCATGGAGATGATGGGTGTGTAGGGTTTTGTAAGTGTGAGGAGGTAAATGGATTCAGGGGTGAGGTTCTAGGAAGGGCCTAAGGCTTTCTTCTGAGATGGTGTCACTCTGACAGAGTTTATAGGTGGAGGAGTTAGATAATTGGTAGAGCCCTTCCGCCAAGTAGTCACTGTGATTCATAATTCCAGTGGTGGAAACTTTGTTTGCAGGTAGGATGATTAGGTCAAGATTTGTTTTGAAGTTGTGGCTGAAAGGTTGGTGTTCTACAGAAGGGACCTAGGAAAGGATGGTGAGGCCAAGTTGAAAGAAAGGAATTGCTGGAAGGTGACCAGGGGGTGTTGGGGTGGGGGTGTTCATGGTTGAATGTTACTATTAATTGAGAGAGGCAGGGTTCAATGTTAGGTTGGCATTGGTTGGAGGGATTAATGGCAAAGCAGTGTTTCCATTGTAGGGATAGGGAGAAGGAGAGTAGGTCTTTGACAGGTCCAACGTGGTTAAATTTGGGTGTAGGGCTATAGATGAGGCCTTTTGGATAAGACTGAAACTTCTGTGGGGCTGAAGATTTTTAGGGAAAGGTTAACAACAGTAAAACAAAACAAAGATGAACTAACAGAAAAGCACAGGTAAAGGTGACTGGCTGACCACTTCCAAAAAACTAGGGTGAGCCAGCTACCCTTTGTCACATTAAGAGCATCTCCCTAAAATCTTGTTAAAAACATTGGATAATTCACAAAACTTTACAACCCTAACTACCTTGGTTAGAACATTACATAAAATAGATGACAGATCCGCTAGCAAATCTGTCGCAGTCCGCTGGTCTTCAAATACAATGCAGTCCAATAAAATGTGCCACACCGTGATCTGCACGCCACAAGCACCACACACTGGAGGGTCCTCCCACCGGAGTAAGAATCCATGTTTCATAGGGCTGTGGCCTATGGGAAGATGAGTAAGAAGGACCTCGTCTCTCCGATTTACTCCACAGCTGAGTTGCAGGCTTGATGACATGGAGCTCATTATCAGTCACTGCCAGCCACTTGTCTTCCCGTTGACACATGACTTTGTACCTTAACTGCAAGATGATAGCACACAGGGAGATAGCACACCAAAATACTAGAGGATCACGACACACCTCCTTGGCTGCTCGATCTGCCCTTTCATTCCTCACAGTCCCAATGTGCCCAGGTACCCAGCAGAAAGATACCTCCTTCCTTATCATTGTAGGTATAGGAGGGCATTTTGGATATTCTGGGTTACTGTATTTGCTGGGTACAAATGTTGGAGAGAGTAAAAGGCACTCAGAGAATCTGAGCAGACAAGAAATCTAACACCGCGAGAATGTCTCATCTGCTCCAGTGCTTGCAAGCTCGCATATAATTCTGCGCCGAAGACAGTAAATTTTGGAGGCAGTCAGACCTAGATGACACAATCTGGGAAAACGATAGAGCAACCAACAGAGTCCCCTGCTTAGACCCATCCGTAAAAACAGCTACATGTTCATGGTACTCAGATAAAATACCAGAGCATATCGCATTAAAAACAGAAGTGGGAGTGCTATCTCCCCTTACTGCACCAAATCTAAAATCACTCTGGGCCTCTCCAGTAACCAGGGCAGCAGACGGTTAAAACCCTGGATTTGGGGTTGTACTGGCTCCACACCGAGTGATTCCAGCACACACTGCAGGTGGATCCCAAATGGCAACTTGGCTTGTGGACGGTTGGAAAACAGGCATTCCAGAGGTGGATGAGCAACAGTATGGTGTGCGGGTGAAGGTGGAGCTGCAAGGAACTTACATGCCTGATGTACCATGAGTAGCTGGTGCCGGGTGGTAAGTGGCGGTTCCCCCACCTCAGCACAGATGCTAGGTATGGGACTGGTCCGATAAGCACCTGTGGCCAGCCAAATCCCCTCATGACGGACAGCGTCAATGACCTGCAAGTAAGAGGGCCTCACTGACCCACACACCGTGCAACCATAGTCAAGCCGGGAATGCACAAAAGCACAATAAAACTGAAGGAGACACACGCTGTCTGCTCTCCAACACCTTTGGCTGAGGCACTTGGTGATGTTTAGTGCCTTCAGGGCTCTGGCTTTCAGGTCTCTCAGGTGTGGTGACCACGACAATCAGGAGTCAAAAATGAGGCCCAGAAACTGCACTGTGCCTCTAAAATGTAGGATGGTGTCCCCCATCCTCAAGGCAGGCAAATTAAAAAGATGATGAGAATGATTAAAATGAACAAACACACACTTATCTGCCGAAAACTGGAATCCCATCTTTGCAGCCCACTCCTCTAACCTCCGCACTGTAAGTTGCAACTCACCATTGCCAAACTGGAGGGGGAACAGAAAACAGCAAAATCGTCTACAAATAGAGAGCATTGTACAGGACTCCTTACTGTAGATGTGATACTGTTGATGGCTATGGTAAAGATGGTAGCACTTAAAATGCTGCCCTGAGGAACACCATTCTCCTGCTCAAATCGACCAGACAGCATGTCGCCAACTCGGGTCATAAAACACAGCTGAGATAGGAAAGACTGTATGAAGGTGGGGAGGTGGCCACGAAAGCTCCAATGATGCAGTTGTGTGAGAATACAGTGTCTACAAGTAGTATCACATGCCTTACTTATACTGAAGAATATGCAGATACAGTAATGCTTATGGAGGAAAGCCTGCTGAACAGCCACCTCTAGGAGGGTCAGATTGTCCACAGTGGACCGAAACTTTGGGATCCTCACTGAGAGTGGCTAAGGAGTTGCCTGGTCTCTTAACAACCAGACCAGATGATGATTAACTATTTGCTCCAGGGTCTTTCCTACACAGCTCATTAAGGCAATACTCTGATAACTACTGGGACGTGTGCGCTTCTTTCCTGGGTTGAGGATAGGGATCAGAATTGCCTCCCTCCATGGGGAAGTTGCCTGTCTGCCATATTAGATTAAAACATTCAAGGAGGATTTCCTTTGATGCTGCTGGCAAATGTCGAAGCACGCAGTACCGGATTTGGTTGTGATCGGGCACAGTGTCACAGACCTCAGTCAGTGCTGATTTGAGCTCCCACATGGAGAAAGGGGAGTTGTAGGCTTCAGAACTGTTGGACCTGGAATCCAACTTTTCCCTCTCTACAGTCGTATGATAGTGACAAAACGTCATATCCAGGCTTGCATTGGCAGTAGTTAGTGCAAAATGTTCGGCCAGCGTCTGAGCAATGTCTCTGGATGTTGTTTGGAGGCACCCTTGTTTCAGAACTGCTGCTATCGGTAAACAGCTGCAATTACCGTAAAACCTCTGGATGGCTTCCCATCTTTTATAGAAGAAGTGGAATGATTGATGGAGTCCAGGAACACTTGCCATGACCTTTTCTTATTGCACCTAATGATTCGTCGAGCCTTGGACCTCACAACTCGAAAGGCCCTAAGGTTGTCTGCTGTCGGTCGGCATTTAAAATGTTGAAGTGCCGCATGCCTTTCCTGGCTCGCGAACCAGGACTCAACTGTCCACCAAGGTACTGGTCACCTCTTAAGATGACCTGAGGAGTGTGGGATGGAGAGGTCAGCGGCACGATGGATCACTCATGCGAGGTGATCCACCGGTCCATGGATGCTGTCGCAGTGTTCATCAGTCAGATGGGAGAGAATGACATTTGGCGGCACTCGAGACTGCTTCGATCCAAACATTGTGAGCTTTTTCCTGCATCCTGTCCCTTCGAGGATGAGGGGGAAAGGGGGCATTGAGAGGCACTCTGCTTTTCTTGTGCCTTCTAGATGCTTGCTGTGGAACTGTTGTTGGTCTTTCCTGGTGCGGCTGCCTGGATTGCTTTGTCCTTACTCTTTTTCCCTTGACATGTACACATGCAAGTACAGGTGCTTGTGGTGGATACAGGCACTACAGGTGTCATCTGCTTCAAGGCATCCACCTTGGGAATAGATTTCTGCAGCATGGAAGAATATGAGATGGCAAAGACAGGGATTTTCGTCCCCTTATATTCTTTTTTGGTTTCGGCATAGGGGATCCACTTGATCACTTTTATGTCCTATATTTTGCATTCTTCAGCAAAAACAGGGCAGTCTTGGCTCCAGACTGGGTGGTTCCCAGAGCAGTTGATGCAGATTTCCAGAGACAAGCAGTCAGTCCCAGTGTCATGAGCGGCTTTTGCACAGTTCCTGCAGATTGCTTCACCTCCACAACTTATGGTTGTATAGCCAAAACGCTGGCCATACATTTATAGCACCACATAGGGTTTGGAAGGTAAGGCCGAATATTAAGTTGAAGGAACTGGGGTTCAGGCAGTGTTGGAGAACTGAATGTGACAATGAAAGTGGCAGTCTTTTCAGTTGCTCCATTATACCTGCATGTTCCTTGCTCCACAACAGCTATTCCCTGGGATGCCCATTTTTACTTCAGTTTGGCTATGTCCATGTCCATATCATCTCAGCATATGACAATGCCCTTACTGGAGTTGAGACAGGTGTACATCTCAACAATGATATCATATTCACCCAGTTTCTGCGATTTCTTAAGAAAGTCCACCTGCTTTTACCTGTTAGTTTCAACCAACAATAAGCCATTATGCAATCATTCTATAGATTTTAATGTTCCAGCAAGGTCTTCCAAACCCTTATGGATATGAAAGGGTGACACTTTTTCAAATATCTCCTCCTTCCTCTTTATCACCAGAAAAACATTGTTATTCATGACTACATGAGACCTGTTACTGCAGTCTGAAGTATTCTTATTGGGTTGGATTGTTTGGGGGAGGAGACCAGACAACGAGGTCATCGCTCTCATCGGATTAGGAAAGGATGGGGGCTGTGCCCTTTCAAAGGAACCATCCTGGCATTTGCCTGGAGTGATTTAGGGAATTCACGGAAAACCTAAATCAGGATGGCCAGGCGCGGGATTGAACCATCGTCCTCCCAAATGCAAGTCTAGTGTGCTAGCCTTTGCACCACCTTGCCCAGTGAAGTATTCTTATTACCAGGAGGATACTCTTTCTTTTGGATGAATGGGCGTGAATACTCCCAGGCGCTACACCCTTCCCGCTGGGAGGAGAAGAAGATGATTTCATGGGTTCCATCCTGGTGCCATGAGCAGCTAGGGAAATAACGGTCCACTCAGACAGAGCCTCGCATTTCTGAGTAACCCTTATACAGCTGAGGTGCGGCAGATTCCCCAGAGGTTGCCCCCTAGCAACTGTTCCACCTCAACAGCCATGCATCCCATCAGTGTGCACCACACCTTGAGATTGAGGTTTTTTTTTATAGAGGTTTATCCCATCCTTGTGAACCAGGTGGTCAAGCCAAGATCCCTGTTCCTTGAGATACGCAACATACCATCACCACGCCATACAGTGGACGCTGAAGCATGCCCAGGGCTTATGGTGACAGGAGATTGGCAGTGTCTACCAGTCCCCAGCTGAGGAAACACAGGGTCGCCAAGCCTGCACCCAGCTAATCAATGCTGCTGAGCCACTGAGGGTGAGAGCTTTGGAGGATGTAGCAAGTTGAACAGGTCAGCTGGGCATGGTCTTGGTGCTATGAGGGATTAACGAAGAGAAACAATGTGGCTAGGATAGGGGATGGATGGTGGTGCCCCAAGGCAGCAGTAGGATGTCAGCAGGTTGGATAACTTACATGGGTGGTGTTTGGAATGATCCTCCAGGTGCTAAAAAGCAAGGGATTCACTTCAAGAGATGTTAAGTATGTGATAGGGATTGCACAGTGACAGTATCATGCGGAGGGACCAGAGGTTGTTGTATGATGCCTGTGCCATAGAAATTTGTTTTTGTGCTACCAGTTTTGTGAGGGCCAGGGTCTGGCAGAGTCTGAAAAGGACGCTGTTAATGTGAAAGGAGGAGTGAGGTCCAGAGAAGGGAATTTTTATGGTTAGGACATTTGAGGGGGGGGGGGGGAGTCCATTGTTTAGGCAGTATTTAAGGAACAAGATGTGGGATCATGTTTTAGCCAGGCAAAGGGACACTGTACTGAACTGGTGCAGATAGATGGAGCAGGGGACCACTATGCAGGGATGGCATTGGGGAAATGGGAATGATGCAGTAATGGGCAAATGAAGGTGTTAGGTGGTTGTGAGGGAACCTGAATAACAGAAAAGACATGTAAAAATACACAAAGACACTCAAAAACAAGCACAAATACTTAAAAATACATAAAAATTTGAAAAATGGTTAAACACCGTAAAAATAAGCACCAATAAATAACATAAAAAAACTTGGGAGAAAAGGAGTAGTTGAGGTATGGGAGCATGGGCATATTGGAATGAGGAACGAGAGAAGGAGGGCATCTGGTTAGGTTGAGGTTTACAAGTTTGTGTGGTATTTGTAAGAGGTAGGAGTGGAAAATAAAACATGAAAATATGCAAGGATGAAGGAGGAAATGTGATCAATAGGAATAATAACAACTATCAGTGGGAAGAATTTGGAGCATGAGAAGCTGCACCAACAATCATGTTGTGCATGGAGAAGATCATTGATACCATGTGACTTGGAAATCAGATCATGTGGGGTTTGAAACGTGATGAAAAAACACAGGAAAGAAGAGAAAGATGTTGAGAAGGGTAAAGCTGTAGAGAATAGTAAGAAAGGAAAACATCACAGGGTTGTGGGATGGAAGAAAAACCATTAGGCAAAATCAAACAATGGGAACTCCATGTTGGAATATCAACAATATGAGGAAAGTGCTACTCACCATTAGGATGACACATCAAGTTACAGACAGGCACAATGAGAAGACTGTTACTATTTAGCTTTCAGACAAAGCGTTCTTCAGAAAAGAAAACACAAACACATTCATTCACACAAGCAAGCACGCTTCACACACACGACTGCATCTCTGGTAGCTGGGAACAGAATGCAACTGTCACAAGGAATGAAGGCAGAAACATAGAGGGTGTGGGTAAGGGGAAGGGATAGCAGGGTATGGGTAGGGAGAGAGAAGAGTGCTTTCTGGCGGAGCTTGCAGGGCCTAGATGCAGGCATAAAGAATGCCAGGCACATTGTCAGGAGAATGTGGACCATGGAGGTGATGGGGAGGGAAAGGGGGTGGAGGAGGTCACAGAAGAGGAAGACAGGTGTGTGTGTTGGCAAAGGGTGGCACACAATGAGGGTGGGGGATGTGAATAGCAAGGAGGTGACAGGAGAGAGCGAGTGGAAACTGTTGGGTGGAGGGTGAGGAGACAGTAGGTTACTGTAGGTTGAAGTCAGGATAATTTCAGGAGTGTAGAAAGTGTTTTAAGGATAACTCCCATCTGTACAGTTCAGAAAAGCTGGTGCTGGAGGGAAGGATCCAGATGGCCCAGGTTGTGAAGCAACCACTGAAATCAAGCTTGTTGTGTTCAGTTGCATGTTGTGTCTCAGAGTGGTCTTCTTTGCTCTTGGCCACAGTACGGTGGTGGTCATTCATCCTGCTGGACAGCCAGTTGGTAGTCATACCAATATAAAAAGATGTGCAATGGTTGCAAAAGAGCTGACATATGACATGACTGCTTTTGAAGTGGTCCAGCTTCTAATGGGGTTGGACAAGCTGGAATAGGAACGGCTTTGTGGTTGGATTGGGCAGGTTTTTCACCTGGGTCTTCCACAGGGATATCATCCCTGTGTTAGGGGGTTGGGATTTTGAGTGGCATAAGGGTGGAATAGGATGCTGTGGAGGTTGGATGGGCAACAGAACATCACTTTAGGAGGGATGGGAAGGATCTTTGGTAGGGTATGACGAAGATAGTCGAAGGGCATGATGATAGGTAATCAAAGCCCTGATGAAGGATCTGGTTCCTTTGTTCCAGTCTGGGGTGTTTTACATTATATATGTTAGTGTGTATGACCTACCATCTTAATCATATGACAACAAATGGATTAGTTCTGTAAAGGAACAACTCTCAAATACATGAAAATAGTTTCCAAATGCAAATATTTTGGATACCACTTATATTTGTTGAAGATTCCATTTTACACGTGGTCTTCATTTAAACAGCCTTGGGAACAAATTTTTAACACTAAGACAGCTTGACACAATCACTTTGAATCCCTTTGTGTCAAATGCAGGAAAAATGAGACAAACAAAGAGGAAAGTAGAAGCATCAGCATCCTCACTAGTAACAACAGCAAGAGCATCAACAAGATTAGAACCAATATCAGTAGTAGCAGCTGAATCATCATTAGTAACATCAGCAGAGCTGCTACCATCAGCATCAGAACTAACAGTGGCACCACCAGTTATAGAGATTGTAGCAGCAGCTTCAAATCCCCCCCTCCAAAAAAAAAAAAAACTTTACCTTCTGCAAACAAGATACAAGCCCTTTAAAATATTCCCAGCAAATTTCATGAGTCAGTAGTAGCAAATAAGATAGCATCAAGAGTCTGTCACCAATATGCATTTATTTCTAACACCTGTGTCCAAAAAATTTACTTTTATAATGTACAAGAGCTGAAGAATAAACTTAGTGAAACAGATATAGTTGACAGTAACAGTGACTTGTCAGATCTATTAATATTATGCCTTACTGAGACCTACATGAGGTCTTCTGAAATAGAATGTGTTGCGTTATCGCAGTACAGACCACTGTTTCAGTTTTCAAGTATACAGGGAGAAGCATATGTGAAAGACAATATCACTAGCATATCATTTAACATATGCATATGTAGCTCCCTCAGCAATGAAAAAGACATATTTCACACCATGTTTCCACCAAACAAAGTGGAACCCTCCTGTGACCAACTCAGCAAAACATCATCGTAAGGATGATGATGCAAGAAGACTCAGTAACTAGCTGTAGGTGCAAGAACATGCATTCAGCACACTGATGTTGCAGAAGTCACTGCCTGGAGCTCCTGTAAGGAGAACTTGCAGCACTACTACAATATCACCAGGACTGTGGAGTTGCTGATATGATGGGAAAAATGGAGCAACAATGTCATGCTTCTCAACAATCAGGACTTGTGCTTCAACTTGAAAAGCAAAACTGCTATCATTTCAGGAAAGACAGCAGACCAGCTTCCATATACAAGGCCAGTCTCAGCCATCAACAGCGGCTAGACACTAGAGGAGGTCCAGGCTAGTCTTTGAGCCAAGACGCGTCAGTGAGCTGCCACTGCCAGATGCTGTCTTCAATAGCCAAGGTCACAGCCTGTGCTAAATCTGACTACCATCAGGTTACTCTCTCAGTGATTATCATTTGCTGCCAGACGCCTGCCTAATGGAACAGCATTTAAGTCTCAGCCATCTAACTTCTCAGCCATTGCTGCCTGAGAGAGCATGTGCTGTCACTTTTCACCATCACCCAGTGCAGGCACACACCACTGGCATCATCCATTCTGGGGGTCATAGTTTGATCCTGCCTGGCCCTGTACATTCCATGCTGGGCAGTGGGTATGGGCCAGCTGCACCAAGGGTGCTCTGCACTGTCTGCCACAAGCCGCTGCGCTCTGTTCCTTATTCAGGGCTACAGTATGCTGACAGTATCTAGTATCATTCACTGGTTGCCACCATTGCCTGAGGGAAGATGCCGCATGCTTACCATCCACTGGTCCACTACTGACATCAGCATGCTTCCCCATCTGAAGCCATCTCATGTCAAAGAGAGCACTGACATTTTCTCAGTACTGTCTTCCTTGCTGTACTTGTTACATAACAAACGGATTTTCTTCAACCAGTACTGTTTCCATGACAGAACATAAGGAGACTGTATACCAGCACCAAACTGTAGACAACAACTTTATAAGCTGTCGCTTTAACCGCCACTTCCTTTAAAAATAAGGAAACCCTCCAAATGGATCACCACAGCTTTCATTACATCAGCTAGAAGAAAGAGAGAGCTTTGATCCCTCAGAAAAACCAAATTTGGCAATAGTAAAGAATGAAGTACTTTACTACATATAAAAAGATTTGTAGAAATATAGTTAGTGCAGCCACCAAAAAGCTGCAAATGATTAACTGCTCAAATCATCATAAAACAAAAGTAACTGCACATGAGAAATTATTAATACAAACACAGGTAGTAGCAACATTGACCTACAGTAAATTAACATAATTTACAGAAACACTTGAAAATCTCGCAGATCACCTCCAGAACTGGTCTCAAATATCTGCACTGCCTCATTGTTCTTACCACTGACATCAGACATAGAGACAGAAAAAAATTCTCAATCTAAAATACAGAAAATGTTATCTACACGACCAGGTACAATTCTGCACCTCCTCTTCCATAAATGCAGCAAGCTTATTAGTAAATCAAAACCCCACATAATAAACTCGTTATTGTTAAGTGTCATATTTCCAACTAAATTTAAAATGCCACAGTTCATATCAAGACACAAAAAGGGGAGCAGAGAAGATATTAGCAATTACAGACCAACTACAGTACTCTTAGTATTCAGCAGGATATTTGAATGCACCATGAGATCAGATTAAATACATAAACGTTTTGTCTCTTGCAAAGTTTGGCTCCCAAGGAAAGAGAACTAAATTTTACACTTACAGTTAGTCTTATTGACAAGAAGCTACCAACAATAGGTATTTTTTGTGGTCTTAGAAAGTCCTTCAACACAGTGTCAACATCTTGCTGCAAAAGATTTATTCCTATACTGGACACCGAGCGAGGTGGCACAGTGGTTAGACACTGGACTCGCATTCGGGAGGACGACGGTTCAATCCCGCGTCCGGCCATCCTGATTTAGGTTTTCCGTGATTTCCCTAAATCGCTCCAGGCAAATGCCGGGATGGTTTCTTTCAAAGGGCACGGCCGACTTCCTTCCCCATCATTCCCTAATCCGATGAGACCGATGACCTCGCTGTCTGGTCTCCGTCCCCAAACCAACCAACCAACCAACCTATACTGGACAAGGGGAACTGGCTCTGACTGGTTTAAACATTATCTTAAAGACTGAGAACAACATATTCGAGTAAATCATATCAGGAAATTGCCAGTACTGTACTTTCATCTATACAATCCATAAAAATGGGGTTCCACGAGGATCAGTCTTAGGCCCTTTATTGTCCTTGCTTCACACAAATGAACTTCCCTTAAACTTACCTACTAAGAGAACTTTTCTCTTTGCTGATGAATCACAATTCTCATTTTGTTGTTGTTGTGATTGTGATCTTCAGCCCAAAGACTGGTTTGATGTAGCTCTCTGTGCTACACTATCCTGTGCAAGCCTCTCCATCTCTGAATAACTGCTGCAAGCCATATTGTTTTGAAACAGCTTAATGTATTTGCCTCATGGTCACCACCTACAATTTTTTGCTCCACCTCACAGTTCCTTCCAAAACTAAATTGATGATCCTTTGATGTCTCAAAGTGCCCTGTCGAACAATCCCTTCTTTTAGTCAAGTCTTGCCACAAATTCCTTGTCTCCCCAAATCTATTCAGTACCTCCTCACTAGTTACATGATTGACCCATCTAATCTTCAGTGCTCTTCTATACCACCACAGTTCGAAAGCTTCTATTCTCTTTTTATCTAAACTGTTGATCACCCATGTTTCACTTTCATTCATGGCTACACTCCAGACAAATACCTTCATAAAAGACTTCCTAACACTTAAATCAATATTCAGTATAACAAATCTCTCTTCTTCAGAAATGCTTTTCTTGCTGTGGCCTGTCTACATTATATATCCTCTCTAATTCAGCAATTATCATATATCTTAATGCCCAAATACCAAAACTCATGTACTACTTTTGGTGTTTCGTTTCCTAATCTAATTCCCTCAGCATTGCTTGATTTAATTTGATTACATTCCATTAGCCTTGTTCTTCTTTTGTTGATGTTCACCTTGTATTCCCCTTTGAAGAACCTGTCCATTCCATTCAACTGCTCTCTGAAGCCCTTTGCCACCTCTGCCGGAATTCATTTCTCTTCCTTGAACTTTAATTCCTTCTCCAAATTTTTCTTTGGTTTCCTTTACTGCCAGTTCAATGTAAGATTGAATAACATTGGCGACAGGCTATGACCCTGCCTCATTCCCTTCTCAACCACCGCTTCCCTTTCATGCCTGTTGACTCTTGTAATGGCCGTTTAGTTTCTGTTCAAGTTCTAAATAGCCCTTCAAAATGGTTCAAATGGCTCCGAGCACTATGGGACTTAACATCTGATGTCATCAGTCCCCTAAATAGCCTTTCACTCCCTCTATTTTATCCCCGCCACCTTCAGAATTTCAAGGAGTGTATTCCGGTCAACATTGTCCAAACCTTTCTCTAAGTCTACAAATGTTATAAAATAAGTTTGCCTCTCTTTGGCCTATCCTTTAAGAGAAGCTGTAGGGTCAGTATTGCCTTACATGTTTCTACATTTCTCTGGAATCCCCTGAGGTCAGCTTCTATCAATTTTTACAAGCTTCTATGAATAATTTGTGTTAATATTTCACAACCACAGCTTATTAAACTGATAGTTTGGTAATATTCACATCTGTTTTCTTTGTAATTGGAATTATTACATTCTTCTTGAAGTCTGATAGTATTTTCCCTGTCTCATACATCTTGCACACCAGGTGGAATAGTTTTGTTTTGGCTGGCTCTCCCAAGGATGTCAGTATTTGTGAGGGAATGTCATCTACTCCAGTGGCTTATTTCGACTTAGGTCTTTCAGTGCTCTGTCAAATTCTTCTCATGGTATAATATCTTCTATCTCATCTTCATCTATGTTCTCAACCCTTCTGTAACATTACCTTCAAATTAATTTTCCTTGTATAATCCCACTATATACTCCTTCCTCTCTTCTTTGCATAATACTGCTTTATTTATTTATTTATATCCTTTTGCATGTAGCCATCAAGCTGACAGCTTTTGCAAATGCCATACATAGGCCGAGTAATAAATTAACACAAATAACACGTATGTATAGTAGTGGTACAGATATTCATCTTAATGTTCTAAAGATATTACATGTAACAACAGAGGAGGTGTAGCTTAGAACTCACTGAGTGAACACAAACACTTACTTACTAGGAAAGCTTTTAACTCAATGCAGAACAGCTCTACTTAATATGTTTTCATAGTACATGGTAGCTTGTTGAACCATGTTGGCCCATTAATATGTGAACCAGTCATTTCTAATTTTGTCCTCTGCCTGAAGTAGTTACCTTTAGTTCTAGTATCATAATTACACGTATGACTGTACTTCTATACTTTGTGTTTATTTTCAAAAACATAATAAGTCTATATAAATATAAGCAATACATTGTTAAATATTTATGTTAGACAAAGCTTCCATAGCAGTACTCGCAGGGCCTCAGTTTATGCATTAACCTAATTACTCTCTTCTGTAATATAAATATTCTATTCAGATGCAGGTCTGCCACACAGCCCTGTAGTTCAGTACCAAATTAAGCAGTGGATAAATTTTTCAGATCATACAACTTTTAAGGTTTGACTTAGAACTATTGTTGATAGGTGGGTTGTCAAGTGCAAGCTACTGTGGATTTTCTGACACAGAAAATTAAAGTGGTTTACCCAACAAAGACTTTTGTCCAGGTGGACACCAAGAAATTTGCCTTACAAAGAATGATAAGTTCAAATATTAATTGCTACGTCAGGACAATAGATATCTTATCTCACTGTATGAGACAGCGGAGTATTTGTTGGATGGGTGAATTGCAAACTACAAAAATTCAAAGTTAAAACAGGACACCAGCCAAAAAATCACCGCTGTGCTTAAAACCAGCAGCAGTGATATAGAAAATAAACTGAAATCTCTGCTGACATAGTACAAAGGTATCTTTTGAGGCAACACTGAATTGCCAGGGGGGAAGCCACAAGGTCTGAGGCATCTTGGCACAGTTCGTGCGGCTGTGTGTGTGTGTGTGTGTGTGTGTGTGTGTGTGTGTGTGTGTGTGTGTGTGTGTGTGCGTGTGCGCGCGCGCGCGCGTGTGCGTGCGTGTGTGTGTTGTTGTCCTTAGCGTAAGTTAAGTTAGATTAATTAGTGTGTAAGCCTAGGGACCAATGACCTCAGCAGTTTGGTCCCATAGTCCTTACCACAAATTTCCAAAATTTTCCGACACTGAATTTATATAAGCGAACAGTAGTTTCATCAGTGATAATGGACAAGGAAGGGGAACTGACAACAACTGCCGAGTCTCCTGTCACATTCAACTAGCACCAGTTGTGTCATTGCTGTAGAAATGGTGGTAGATGAAGATTATTTGATTTTATGTATTAATGTATGATCAGTATTTCAGTACATAATATAACAAGAATTCTATGTTATTTACATAACTCAATTGCCTTTACATAATTATTCAACTGTTGTTCACAGACTGCAGGAACTGTCTGAGATATAGCTGGTTTCAAAATCTGAAATAAACTTGCAAGGTTCTGAAAGGAATCTCTTGTTGACAAAACCGAAGACTAACAGCAAGTCTCCAGTTCGTAGGAATTGCTTTTCAGAAATCTCGTGCCTTTCTTTGAAGCAAATGGCTCTAACAAGTATGTAAGAATTCTAAAATCAGACTGCGACATCCTACTGATATTACAAAAAGAGTGTCTTCTTCCACATTCAGTTCATGCAGCATATCATTTCCGCCACATTTACTACAGTATATTTTTCATCTAACATGATGACTATATCCTTGATGAGTATTAGTGATGATTACTTATCATTAATTCATCATCTTCAATGAATGTAGTGGCCACACAGTGCAATATGCAATGTGAAATATTTTCCCCCGGATCCAGTGTTGCAGATGATGCAAATGCACGAACGGAAATGTTTGCCACTAGTGTGAATGGAGACACAAATAACAAACAAAGTTGCAAACATGTTGCAGACATACTTAGAAACAATGTTGGGAACAGGTACATGTTTCTAAACTCACGTCAGTGTAAATGCAGCAGGGCAGGCAACCCCTTCAACACCTCTTATATTCCACATGCCCACAAGCAGGCATTAGAGAAGCAGCGTAGCACCACACAGCTGAACGGGCGTTGATGTGTCTGCACAGATAAAAAGTGATCAACAAAGATGTGCAGGTGGCACCAAGGATTTTGCCAAACTGGGGTCTTAGAGGGACTCTGCCCATTTTATTCATGCATGTTCCAATGTTGCATTCCCCACAGGAGGGTGCAAAATAGGAGAACTGAAAAAGCATTTAACACATTTTGCTGCTTCGGATCACAATTACATTTTGTTGAATGGTGCCTAGTTGTTCCACATGTAACAAGGGCAAAAATTGGGGTCAGGGTGTATTTCAAAGGGGTCACATCATGTTCAGTGGCGTTACATGACCATGATGTCCTTAGAGAAGGGCTGAATCATCCAGGGACAGTCAGTGAAGTTGCACATCATCAAGATCATCATCCTGTTGCTTATCACACAGCAAACTTATTTTTGACTGCAAAATGTGTGGGACTCAATGCTACAAGGCAAGGTATGGTTTCATTGATGCCTTTTATGTCACCTCCTGAGGACTATTCAGGTCGATTTTGAGCAGTGGTGTGTCTGAAATATCTGTATATGTTTTGAGGCAGTGTAACTCACGACATGCAAATTTCACAAACTATGTTCATACAGTATTTGAGAATGAGACTTACAACAAATTTTTCATATAATTTCAAACCTTTATGAAACTTCGTAACACTGACACCTCCCACAAAAGGCTGAAAGGAAAAAAAGTTTATCGCACGCTACATTTTTGCTGTTCATGTAGAAAACTTCAGCATCAGGCATGCCATTATAGTTTATTACTTCTTTACTGCTGACCCTATTCACAACATACTTTGCACACAGTATCCACATATAGAGTGTCCAGTGCAGAAGTCCAATTTCAAAATTAGATATCTCAAAAACTAAGACTGATAAACAAGTGCAATGAAAAGTACATTTGTTGTAAAAGCTGTAACAATTTTGTACAAAAGTAATGGGAAGTTTCAAAACAGCTGAAAAAGCTGCTAAGAGATGGTATGAATGCTGTATAGCTCACACAGTATCAGCGTGCATAATTAAACTCATTCTCTGCAAGCAATCTTTGCAAACAAATCACAATATTTTCGAAATGTCCGCCACTCGCAGTATGGAGGCGGCACAAATGAACAATGAAATTTGCTTTCGTAGACTGTTGTCTCTCAACGGAAATGGATTCAGACATCACACAGATCACTGTTTTTATCTCATCCAGCATCGTGGGGTGATTCCAACAGACTGTCTTTCAATGTGTCTCACAAAAATGTAGCCACAAGGAGCCAAATTGGGTAAATATAAAGGCCAATCCACCCCTGTGCCAGTAGATTTGCAATAACCTAACAACAATGACTCTGTTCCTGAATTTTTCATCAAGAAAGAGAAAACCTGTACAATGTGATGTGGTCTGGTGCATTCTTGCATGACCACTCGGTGCCTGGTTGATCCTCCAATGCTAGCTGTGCGGCAACAAAGTTTTCCAAAATTACTGCTTAACATTCACTGGTGATCATTTCTCACACGAAAAAAGGCCAGACAATGCTTCTGCTGCTTACCACTGCCACAACAGTAACTTTGCAAGAAAGGAATCCAAAAATTGTCAGTTTTGGTTATTTACAGCTCCCTCAGGTGGAAGTGTTTTTCATCTGTAAAGCAGATGCAGCCAGCATCAAATCCTTCATTATTAATCATTCACAAAATGACAGATTTGAAGGAAATTCACTTAATAAAATGAATATTATAAAAGAGGAAACAGGAAATAATAAAAACAACAGTAAGTTGGTACAATATAGCCACATATGTTTGTGTGTGTGGGGGGGGGGGGGGGGGGGGGGAGGGCCATGTGCATGTGCTCTTGAAAGAGGATTCATCCAGGAGATAGTGATGCTCTCAGTCTTGTTTATGTGCCTTAGGTGACTCAACACCTTTATTACCGGTATTCAATGAGTTGTTACCTTTACTCCTTAAATCATTTACGATAACATACAGATGAATAAAAACTGCCAAATTTCCAGCAACCCAAAAGATGTAGATAGTGCTTCATACTTTTTGTGAATGTAGCTCATAAGCTTATTGGACAAAATATCATTCATAAAAATTTCATACATCTGAATCCAAAAACAGAACAGGCACGTAAAACAATATTTCTCATTATAACAAATGAAGTACAGCAAGTAATTAAGATAAAAATTAAACACTCTGCAGGAAGATTTGCTTACAAAAGTAATGTGTAAACATATTCCCTGAATCATCAGCTTATTTTACATATTAGTCCTCCTATACTGGCTACCTTTTCAGATCACTTACAAACTGCAAAAATGTTTCATAAAAAAGAAAGCCATGAAGAAGTGAAAAACTAAGACTAGTATCATACCTGTCAGTCTTTCCAAAATTACTTTAATTACTTTTTTATGATGGACTGTCACATTTCTTAAATAAATACAAGATATTAAACAGAATCTCAACATCAATTTTGAAGCCATCACTCACCTGAAACAAGCTATATTTTCTTTTCTGTGTGAAGCACTGCAGACAATAAATACAGGGTAGGATTATGTTTAATACATATTTCAGGACTTCTGATGCTGTCAACCATGATAAAATATTTATGACGATACATGATTTAGGTATTATAGGAGCAGCTCATGACTAGATCAAATCTTACCTCCATTAAAGAAAGCAGCACACACATATAGCACAAGAAGAAAATGACTAGCATTTCTATTAGCAATTGAACAAGCTGTGCCTCAAGGAACCATAATTGGACCAATTCTGTTTCATTGTGGGTAAACAACTTTCAAAATAATAATAATAAAAAAAAAACAGTCATAGTAAAATATAACTACTTGCAGATTACATCAGCACCTTACAACAGGAAATATTAAACTAATACTGGAAGAAAACATCAAAGCTGTTGAGAATATAGTAGACTAGCAAACCTGGCAGTGCTTTGCAAATGCTAAATGTGTGTGGGAACTGGATACATATCCTGACACCTCTCTCTCTCTCTCTCTCTCTCTCTCTCTCTCTCTCTCTATGCCCATTTCATCACTCACTTTCCTCCATGCCAATCTCCTCTTCTTCTCTTGCTGACCTCGAGCCTTGTTTATTGTTACAGCCAACAAAAAATTTATTATTACTTCAAGTCACTTAAAATAAATGGGTAAATCCCTTGGTATCATTGGTACATGAGGTATGAGAGGCCTCTCCTGCTGCTGGATCTGTGAGGATAGTAGCTCCAATGTCAGTATTCACACAGTTTTAATCTGGAACAAGTTGGATTACAAGTTTTGGATGCTTAAGATTCTACAGAGTATTCTAATCATGAGCCGATAAGCCATGAATACAATTTTCCTAATTTCTGTTAAAATTGACTGTGAGGGAAAAAACAAATCAGTAGAGAGTTGTGTATACAAATTTTGTTTAAAATTATATGGAAGGAGAAAGAATACATACGGGGGAGGCAAATCGTCTAATAGTTTAAATGTCCTGCTGTCCTAGTTAAAACTGACTGTGAGAAAGAAAGTACAACTGCACATTTTCACAGCGTAGCATTTTCTTTCTCCCAGTCGGTTTTAACAGAAAACCTGTCCATTGCTATTTTAAAAAATCTACAGGCTACATCCATCTGAAAGTTTATTAGAACATCGTGTAAAAATCTGAAGTAAGTTCGTCAAACTTTATGTGTTTGCTAATGACTTTCCCTATGTTACGTACATATTTATATATTAAATATATATTTAAAATATATAGTCTACAGTTGTTCAAATCCTTATTACAATATTGTTTACAAACCCGAAGTAAATCAGTCTAGTACTTTTCAATATTTTTGGTAAAAATGTTAAATGACCTTTCTTTATACAGTAGTGTAGATTACTTTAAGGCAAACAAACTTATTTATAAACTTAGAAAAAAAACTTTTGCAGTGGATATATTTTACCATACAGAATAGGACACCAACAAAATAACCCTCATATCGAACTAAATCACAAACAATTACCAAAATAAAGAGTACAACTTTTTTGTCATTTGGATACAACAAAATGTGAAATGGGCTACACAAATAGACTGCAAAAACAAAAAAATTGAGCAAGATATGTTTCATTATCAGAATGATACTTAAGTTCACCTCACACGATAATCTTAGGACTATATGTTTTCAATACGGTCACTCACTACTGACATATGGAAGAGTATTTTGAGAATACTGTAGAGCAAGCCAGAAATTTTTCAGGCGACACAAAAAGATAATCATGTTAATGTTGGTAGCAGATCTAAGAACATCATACAGGCAACTATTTCGCGAAAATGAAATTCTACCATTTTGCTTTACGAACATATTAGGAAATGAGTGATCCTGTGTGTGTGTGTGTGTGTGTGTGTGTGTGTGTGTGTGTGTGTGTGTGTGCGTGCGCGCGCGCGGAATTGTCCAAAAGCTAACTAGTTTTTATTCTTTTCTGTCTGCCTGTTGACAGCTTAATATTACTACTTTTTGGTGAATGGTCTCCTTTAGCTATCCCTAAATTATTTACAAGTGAATGATCTGCATGTTCCGTAGACAAATACAGCACTGTTCCAAAAAGGGAAACTCCATCCTACCGTCAAACTGTATAAAGCATTACCAAGATACACAACAACAGTAACAGACAATAATAAATTGGTTGAGTATTGCTTCTATTCTGTGAGGGAGCACCTGAGCGGAAAAAAAAAAAATCGTATAATGTCCTCACTAGTACGGTGTTACGTAACATTTTTAATTTCAAAATTGTGTTTTGGTGTAAGAAATGTTTGTAGCACTTAAGGATTGGTTCACTTCCTGCAGCACACATTGTAACACTAGATTTACAGACCCATTAAATAAATAAATATTACATTACAGAACATGAACAACTTCTCACAACACAGTACCCATAGAGAAATTACGGAGAACAACATCGGGGAGAGATTTATGCAGTAGACAGTGTAGATGGACAAATTTAACTCTTCCTTAAAATTATTTCTAAAACACCCTGTGTGACATTTTACTCTAGAACAGATAAGGGTTAAATTTAACACAATGTGTAAACTGAAAGAATGTAGGAATGAATAGAAGCAACTATGGGGTGGGTAGCTCCTGGTACTTAAGTATATTGTGCTAGGAAGAGAGATCTATGCAATTCTGAAGACAAGCTATGCTTGAAAGTTGAAGCTCCATTCCCAAGAATATTGTAAATGCCTACAGTCTGTTATTAAGAAAGCAAAACTCTTGCACTATGCACAAAAGTAAATTACTCCAAGAATAAGACAAACAATACAGAATATTAAAAAATGAGACATAAAGAAAAATAATGATATAAATTAAACTGAGCTCCCAGAAAACAGCTCTAGCATAAATAATGACACATTCTTATTACTGTCCACTAAATTCCATGGTAATGTCAGAGTGGCAGTAAACCTTGCACCCACTAATAAATAACCAAATACAGATGCATTTACTTCCACAGATGCTGAATGCAATACGACGACAGATTAGATTCTAAAACACAAGCTCTAAGGTGATAACAAAATTCACCAGTTGATTAAAAACTAGTAATTCTGTTAGTTGTGACAGTGTTTCTAGCAGAATAGTGAACTTGGGTTAACTTGGTAGGACTAACATTAAGGGGAGTTAGAACGCAAAATTTTTTTTTCGCAATTTCAGATTTTTATCTCATTATAAAATTTGCAGTTTTCCTAATAAAATCTTATAAACTCACATGGGAAGTATTTTATTTTTTTAAAATATAATCTATACCAGGTGAAAATGTTAAAATTTTTTAAGTGCATTACTTCAAGATCTAGTAAAATCGGTAATTTTTTATGTAGAAGGCTGGGGATTGTGTGTCATAAAGGTTAAATTACTTGTTTGTATTGGTAGAACTGTCAAAAACAGTATTGTATCATTCCATAGTATAAACACACATTTTATGTCAAAGTGCTAACATTTTTCTGAGTGTTGTGGGTTCAGGGGGGTCGAACCATGGACTCCAGATGGCCGAGCTGAAGCTGGGACCCACCGTGCCATATTTCGTCAGGAGGCTGAGCAAGTTCAAGAGCGTCGAGCGGCAGTGTAGAGTGATACAGCAGTATTCGGAAGTGTTACTTTATTCAGCCAATTCAGAATATTAGATGGGTGCAGCGAAGTGTCAGCATGCCGCCCACAGCGCTGCCACAAGTCCAGCCAGCTCAGCTGACCCCTGGTATGCTAACGCCACTGCTCTGTCATCAAGTCCGCTCAGCTGGAAGTCGGCCTCGCTCACCCCAGACACTGCCTGCCGATGCATCACGTCTTGCGCCGCGCTGCTCGCGATTCCGGAGGCTGCTACAGTCCCTGGTCCTTGCCACCCTCCGCCCCATCTGGCCTGCTCTGTCCGACCATGGGAAGAAGAAGGATGTACTGGTGCCCTGGGACCCTCGGGCTGCAGCTGCTCCCAGGACAGGACCGGACTCGAACCTGTGCCCTCCTGGATGCAGTGCTGCAACTTGCTGCTAGTGGTGCTTGCCGGATGGCAACATCCACCACTGTCCCTGGTGCTGCTGCAGTGCTGCCGCGCTTCCTGCAGTATACGCCTCGCCCGGACCCCGGTAAATCAGGTGGAAAGCAAACGTGGCCTTTAGACTGGAGTGGAACCGAGCCCCTCCTGGACCTGCACCAGACCACTGTCACTGCCCTCTTTCGAGCAGACCATGTGATCTCCAAGTTCCAGGCTGCTGTTTCATCCCACCCCAGTGTTGTGACCCCAGAGGCGGAATATAGCCTGAACAAGTACATAGAAACAAAGTACAAGTTTATGTAGACTACTTACAACATTGCTGCCAGACTGGTCCCTGTAAGCGTAAATCAGCACATGTCCGTCCCGACACTTGACTGATCTGGCACACTCTCTCTAACTAAAACTGTTCATCTATTTATACTGGTTCTCCCCTTGCTTCTGATGTAGTATCAGAGAGAGATAGAAACTATGGCAGGGATAAATTCCCACCCGTCAGCCACTTACAAATCGCCCTCCTGGCTCTGGCCTAGTGCCCCGCCTCATGCATCGCAATAACTTCAAGCAACGCTGCAGTTTCCTGCACCACTCAAAACAAATCATGCGTGAAATACTGCCGTCGCAGCTCCGTACCCGCAGGTGCCATGTTTACATTGCCTGGCCTGCTAGCTGTCGACTGTTACCATACTCTGCCAGTGGCCCCAAATTCCATCGTCCAACTGCCTCTTCATTGACTTCTGATAAAATTTCCCTTTCCCTCGACTAGGACTGACACCAGTGCAGCACGAGGAAAAGTGATGAAAAGATTGGTAAATCTCTTAAAAAGTAAAGTATGATGCCAAAATGAAGTATTTTAAGAAATGTGGGTTTCATGGAAATATATTTTCATATAAAGGGAAACACTTTGTTCAACATGTGGCATGTGAAGTTACAGGCAATGAAATATAGGGAAACTCATCAGTACCTATAGAAAAACCCACTAGTGCCTTGAAGATCAAAATAAAACATTATGATACACAGTTTTCCCAAAACGAAAGTGATATAAATGGTAGGTTAGGTTATATTCTGATAGATTTACACATCCTAACAAGGGTGTTAGGTGAAGGTGTGTGTTGTAAAATATGTGGAGGGCCAGTTTCTAATTCTCATAAGGGTAACACAGCTCCTGTTCAACATGCTGTCCACTGTTTTCTGCCATCAGCTGAAATCGAGAAACAAGAGGTTCCATAACGAATCGGAGTGTCTGAGTGGGTACATTCAGAATGTGTTGTATAATGAATGCCTTCAATTCAGTTACATTTGTAATCTGAGCACAGAACACAGTACCTTTCTGATAACCCCACAGCCAGAAGCCACATGGATTACGGTCAAGCGATCTGGAGGACCAGGCTGTAGGGAAATACTGCTGATAATTCTAGCCTTTCCAAAATGTCTCTGCAACAGCTGCTTCACTAGCTACAGAATGTGTAGAGGAGTACCACCTTGTATAAAAGTGGCCCTACCCACTAATTGCCCATATTTTGCAATTCTGTGTACTGTATTGACAAGTCTGGAGATGGATATGGGCTTTGTCTGTCCACAGACAGTTCCATGACTATTCATTCTCCACTTCCATGTGGGCAAGAAATTCTAGAGCAAATGTGTGTTACTGGCAGGGCAACATGAAGCAACTCAATTTTGTGTAGATAACAATACAAGGTGTTTCATAGAGCTTTATGCACCATGCTCACAGGAATGTCTATGTCTACATCTACATCTACATACTCCGCAATCCACCATACGGTGCGTGGCGGAGGGTACCTCGTACCACAACTAGCATCTTCCCTCCCTGTTCCACTCCTAAACAGAACAAGGGAAAAATGACTGCCTATATGCCTCTGTACGAGCTCTAATCTCTCTTATCTTTGTGGTCTTTCTGCAAAATGTAAGTTGGCGGCAGTAAAATTATACTGCAGTCAGCCTCAAATGCTGGTTCTCTAAATTTCCTCAGTAGCGATTCACGAAAAGAACGCCTCCTTTCCTCTAGAGACTCCCACACGAGTTCCTGAAGCATTTCCGTAACACTCGCGTGATGATCAAACCTACCAGTAACAAATCTAGCAGCCCGCCTCTGAATTGCTTCTATGTCCTCCCTCAATCTGACCTCGAGCAGTACTCAAGAATAGGTCGCACCAGCATTCTATAAGCGGTCTCCTTTACAGATGAACCACATCTTACCGAAGTTCTACCAATGAACCGAAGACGACCATCCACCTTCCACACAACTGCCATTACATGCTTGTCCCACTTCATATCGTTCTGCAATGTTATGCTCAAATATTTAATTGACGTGACTGTGTCAAGCGCTATACTGATAATGGAGTATTCAAACATTACGGGATTCTTTTTCCTATTCATCTGCATTAATTTATATTTATCTATATGTAGAGTCAGCTGCCATTCTTTACACCAATCACAAACCCTGTCCAAGTCATCTTGTATCCTACTACAGTCACTCAACGACGACACCTTCCTGTACAACACAGCCTCATCAGCAAACAGCCGCACAATGCTATCCACCCTATCCAAAAGATCATTTATGTAGATAGAAAACAACAGCGGACCTACCACACTTCCCTGGGACACTCCAGATGATACCCTCACCTCTGATGAACACTCACCATCGAGGACTACGTTCTGGGTTCTATTACTTAAGAAGTCTTGGAGCCACTCACATATTTGGGAACCAATCCCATATGCTCGTACCTTAGTTAGGAATCTGCAGTGGGGCACCGAGTCAAACGCTTTCCGGAAGTCAAGGAATATGTCATCCGTCTGATACCCTTCATCCATGGTTCGCAAGATATGTGAAAAAAGGGCGAGTTGCGTTTCACGGAAGTGATGCTTTCTAAAGCTGTGCTTATGCATGGACAGCAACTTCTCTTGTCAAGGAAATTCATTATATTCAAACTGAGAATATTTTCAAGAATCCTGCAACAAACCAATGTTGAGGATATTGGTCTGTAATTTTGAGTATCCGTCCTTCTACCCTTCTTATATACAGGCATCACCTGCGCTTTTTTCCAGTCGCTCGGGACTTTACGTTGGGCAAGAGATTCGCGATAAATGCAAGCTAAGTAAAGAGCCAATGCAGTAGAGTACTCTCTGTAAACCGAATTGGAATCCCATCAGGACCTGGCAATTTATTTATTTTCAACCCATTCAGCTGCTTCACAACCCCAGGGATGTCTATCACTATGTCCTCCATATGGGAATCTGTACAAGACTCAAACGGCGGTATGTTTTTACGATTCTCCTGCATGAAAGATTTCTCAAATCTAAATTTAAAATTTCAGCTTTCGTTTTGCTGTCTTCCGTTGCCAGGCCAGACTGATCAGTGAGTGACTGTATGAAAGCCTTCGACCCGCTTACTGATTTTACGTAAGACCAGAATTTCCTTGGGTTTTCAGCAAGATCTTTTGCTAAGGTATGACGGTGGTAGTGGTTGAATGCTCGCGCATCGCTCTTTTTACAGCAGCACGAATCTCTACTAACTTTTGCCTGTCCTCATTCTCCCGATCTTTCTCGTACCGCGAGTGCAACTGCCTTTGCTTCTTGAGCATTCACCGAATTGCGCTGTTAAACCACGGTGGGTCTTTTCCGTCCGTAACCCACTTTTTCGGCACATACTTGTCCAATGATGATTTACAATGTGTTTAAAATTTGCCCATAATTCTTCCACGTCCATTGTAACAGAAGTAAATGAAGTCAATTCATTAACTAAGTGGGATGCTACCAACTGCTTATCTGCTCTTTCTAGTAAGAATACTTTCCTAGCCTTCTTGACTGCCTTTTTAACTATTGTAACCATAGTTGTAATGACATCATCATGATCACTAATCCCTTTCTCAACACTGACACTGTCGATGAGGTCTGGTCTGGTCTGTTCGTGGCTACCAGATCTAAAATATTTCCATTATGCATTGGCTGTCAATTTAGCTGCTCAAGACAGTTTTTAGATAATGTGTTCAAAAGTAATTCACACGACGGCTTGTTTGTACCACCTCTAATGAATCCATAGACATCCCAGTCTATACTACGTAGGTTGAAGTCTCATCCGACTAATATAGCATGATCCGGGTACTTCTGCGATACAGAATGTAGACTCCCTTTCAATGATTCTAGAACAGTCACGGTGGAACCTGGTGGCCGGTAATAACACCCCACAATTAACTTTATTTCCCCTAGCCCTGTTAAATGTATCCAGATAACTTCACAATCACACTCTACTTCGACCTCTGTAGACACAATATTTTTGTCAACTGCAATGAAGACACCACCTCCTACGGTGTCTAATCTGTCTTTCCAATACACTATCCAGCCCTCACTAAATATTTCAGAACTTCCTATCTCAGGGTTCAACCAGGTTTGGGCAACTTCCTGAGCAGTGCATGTCTGCACAGCAGCACTCATCTTCTGCTTTGCTGCAGCTACATCTGCTACTGATATCTGATCAGCTGTTATCTACTTCTGCCTCACTGCAATTTCAAAAGAACCTGTCTTTCTGAATATCATAACCATTTTCACCAAACCCTTGACAGCCATCAGACCAATTATTTTTTCATACCCTTGAGTGCCCAGAACTTCTGCAGAGCTACTAGTGTACAGTGACCATTCTTGTAAAACAGCTACACCATCAATGCACAATCCTGCATCAAGACAGTCATGTCAAGCATTACAGATGCAAAATGAGTATCAGCAGTGTACTCCACATCTTATTTCGCATATTCTGCTGTCTACAGCAGTGGTAAAGTTTTAATTACTTTTTTCCTTCCATACTGTTTTCCCCTTCTCCATTAACATTCCGATCAAATTCGACATCATTCTCAGCAGATTTTCTTAAATTCTTCTTCTTATTCTTTTTTTTTTACGGGGTATTGAAATGGGAACTCTAATTATAATAATATACATCGGCCAAACAGCTTAGTCTGAACAAGCAAGTCACTTTGCTCCAATGGTTTTTCATTTTCAAAGAAATGTCAGTCACTGTTAAGTCCTTGCCCCGAGATAACGATCTAACCTCAGGTTTGAGCAGAAGTGTTTTATGTCTCCAGAATGAGATTTCCACTCTGCAGCGGAGTGTGCACTGATATGAAACTTCCTGGCAGATTAAAACTGTGTGCCAACCGAGACTCGAACTCGGGACCTTTCTTTCAGGAGTGCTAGTTCTGCAAGGTTCGCAGGAGAGCTTCTGTAAAGTTTGGAAGGTCGGAGACGAGATACTGGTAGAAGTACAGCTGTGAGGACTGGGCGTGAGTCGTGCTTCGGTAGCTCAGATGGTAAAGCACTTGCCCGCGAAAGGCAATAGGTCCCGAGTTCGGGTCTCAGTCGGGCATACAGTTTTAATCTGCCAGGAAGTTTCATGTTTTATGTCTGCTCACATAATCTTCACACAATATTGAAAACAATTGGCACGGAAAGGAGTGAGATTTAACAGTTCATTATGTTACTGCTTTATCAGGATTCCGATTTGGCAATGTCATTTTTATTGAGAGTGCTTGTCAATGCAGGGTAGAATTGTTGGCTTTGCAGTTTGATGCTTTACTTTTTTTACTAGTGATACCACCTCCTGCCATTTCACCAGTCATTCAAGGCCTTCACCCCACCTATATTTATCTTGATACAATCTTACAGATTTAGACAGTTTATTTCAAAGAAGTTGTTAATGTGCTAAAAATTTCTTTTCCAATAGTGTTAGTTTTGCAGCAATATGCATATAAGCAAGTCATCTTCAATTGAATGTTTATACGGATATAGTCCGATGGCCAGTCCTGTAACATTAGTTGACTCTTCAACTTGCAATACGAGCTTGTTCTATAGTATGTGGCCAACAGTTCTTGTTTGCTATAGCCTCCCAGATCGTTAATTCGATGCAAAACAGTGTCATTCAAAACTGGCACTAGAAAGATGCTTTGCAGATTTTTCATGAAGCATACATTGTGTTATGCATGACACAGATGGTTTTATTAAATTCTCAGCCATAGTGGGTGCTTCGCCTGCTCGTGCAATGTGATAGCTGACCAAATACACACAACAAAAAAACTTCTGCATCATCTCAGTTCTGAGAGTTCTGGAACCTGTACAGAAAACTGAAAGAGAGATCAATATAAACATCATTTCTGCCCTTTTTATTGCTCATGAAAACCACGCATTGCATTTTGTACCACCATAATGTGAGATCTTCAGAGGTGGTGGTCCCGACTGCTGTACACACTGGTACCTCTAATTCCTAGTAGCACATCCTCTTGAATTGATGGATGCCTGTATTCGTCGTGGCATGCTATTTACAAGTTCATCAAGGCACTGATGGTCCAGATTGTCCCACTCCTCAATGGCGATTCGGCGTAGATCGCTCAGAGTGGTTGGTGGGTCACGTCGTCCATAAACAGCCCTTTTCAGTCTATCCCCAGGCATGTTCAATAGGGTTCATGTCTGGAGAACATGCTGGCCACTCTAGTCGAGCGATGTCGTTATCCTGAAGGAAGTCATTCACAAGATGTGCATGAGGGGGCTGCGAATTGTCAACCTTGAAGACGAATGCCTCACCAATATGCTGCCGATATGGTTGCACTGTCGGCTGGAGGATGGCATTTATGTATCGTACAGCTGTTACGGCGCCTTCCATGACCACCAGCGGCGTACCCCAGCTCCACATGAAGCCATCCCTAAATTGCAGGGAACCTCCACCTTGCTGCACTCGCTGGACAGTGTGTAAGGCGTTCAGCCTGACCAGTTTGCCTCCAAACACGTCTCCGACAATTGTCTGGCTGAAGGCATATGCGATACTCATCAGTGAAGAGAACGTGATACCAATCCTGAGTGGTCCATTTGGCATGTTGTTGGGCCCATCTGTACTGCGTTGCATGGTGTTGTGGTTGCAAAGACGGACCTCGCCATCGACGTCAGGAGTGAAGTCTAGCATCATGCAGCCTATTGTGCACTGATTGGCAACACAACGTCCCATGGCTGCACGAAAAGCATTATTCAACATTGTGGCGTGGCTGCCAGGATTCCCCTGAGCCATAATCCATAGGTAGCGGTCAGCCACTGCAGTAGTAGCTTCGGGTGGTCTGAGCAACGCATTTCATCGAGAGTTCCTGTCTCTCTGTATCTCCTCCATGCCCGAACAACATCGCTTTGGTTCACTCTGAGAGGCCTGGACACTTCCCTTGCTGAAAGCCCTTCCTAGCACAAAGTAACAATGCGGACGCGATCAAACTGCAGTATTGACTGTCTAGGCATGGTTCAACTACAGACAACACGAGTCGTGTATCTTCTTCTTGGTGGAGTGCTGCTTACGCATCATTGTTTACATCTTTGAGTGGGTTTAGTGACATCTCTGAACAATCAAAGGGACTGTGTCTGTGATACAATATCCACAGCCAACGTCTACCTTCAGAAGTTCTGGGAACTGGGGTGATGCAAAACCTTTTTTGATGTGAGTAAATTGCCTCTGTGGCTTTTTGAGTCACAGTTTGAGTCGCAAGCTTCTTAGCTTTTTGACTTTTTTATTGTTCTTTGTTACGTATAAAAACATTCTTCATTCTGATCTTTTCAATTGGGGTGTGTAGTTTGTAAATATCAATTTACCTTGACAGGTCCATGGAACTATTTAGAAATAACTTGCTACACAACATGCAGAGGTGAGCTCTTGTAATTAACAAATCTAAAATTTTGTGTAAGTTTCATCACAACTTCCTTTTTTCACCTTTTGTGAGTCATATCTTACTGCCTGAAACCTTGATGCTGGAAGTTGTTATCTGTCAGCCAAACCAGCTCTGAACTTTCAATGCAAGATTTTGTTGCAACACCTTTAAGCCAACACACTGTTCTGTCTTTAAAATCAACAGCTTAATTTTAGAGTATGGATGCGTCATGATGAATATTGTCGCCACATTTGTACTCTTACAAGTTACATTCTTTGGTTTGTAGTTTTTGGTCACAGCATTATTGTAAATTTATATGCTGCTTGTTGCCTCGTTTTCATCTATTAGGCACACAGAAAAAAAATTGCTTTTGTAAAATCAACACTGATACAATATTTATAGAGTTATTTCTCTCAGTGTGTGACAAACCTTGATGAGCTTTGTTCTTTATGTTGACATTATTCTGGCAGAGCCCTCTCAGAGGCCTTTTGGAACCCCAGAACTCTGTGAAGCACACACAGTATCTCTGGTCGACTGGAATTACCTTCTGGGGCAGTACACATAAACTAATTGAAGTATTTGTTCAGGAGAAGCAAGCAATCGGAATATTGTGAAAACTAAACTGTGCATCCTGCAAAGGTCTGTTTAAGAATCCGGGAATTTTTACTTTCACTTCATAGTATTTTTCTCGTAATTCTTTTGCTGCTGACAGAATCTGCTTCAATTGAACTACGCTCCATACAATCAAAACAAAAGACACAAACAAACTTCAAGCAGACTTTGTTTCCTTGTCAAGGGTTCAGAGTGGTGTAGTGCACTCTAGTGAAAATATGTTCAACAAACTTCTAAACGTAATGAGACACATGGAAATTCCAATTAATTCAAAAGAAAAAAATCTCATTACTTACGTCTGCTGCAATTTATCTGAATGTCTAGGTACAAAGATTGAAAAGTTCTATTATCTTATATTTACATTTACTATGACATTTTATCTATGTGAATGCAAAATGCAAAAATAAAATTTTTCACCACGTTATATATTCCCTTCAGAACAAACTTCTCTTACAATGGCACACCCACTGCATTGCTTTCATTGACACTGTTCTCTTGACGTATATTAATTTCATAAATCATTTTCACACCATTTATTTAATAATAAAATATAACAATCCTCTCGATTATCTTCTTTTTTGATAAACAAGTTTTGGTATTTTTAAGAAGCCATAGTTTTCCCATAAGCTCTGTATATTGTCAGGATGGAAGAGCTGCTTACATGTAGGAAGGTTGATATATGAGAAAGACGACTCGTTTCATACAATTACTAATGCTGGTTGTGTGATTTTGAAGTGCAATACTACACAAAAGAGCAGAGAACGTGTTTGACAAAAGTGTTTACATTATGAGGTGAGCTGGTTTAAGCCATGAGCAGAGTTCTCCACCATGATATGGTCCAGTACCCAGGCAATTTTACTAAAAGTTACCACTTTGTATAATAACAATCAGTACACAGATTTGAAGCTATCATTAAGATGACTAATATGAAACTAGGGCCTGTATCACACAATTCGTACATCAAAAGTTATGAACTATTCAAGTTTTTAATAGTGTTGGAAAGACACTAACATACTGATGTACCCATGGAAGCAACACAGTTGAGACACCAATATCTCTGCATGTTTCCATTTGCCGTTTACAAGAAATTCGTTTCATGTTCTTTGTCACCAATAAAATATATCTAAAACAAGAGTATGTGTGTCCAAATGCATCATGAAGTGGCCCATAGGTTCAAATTGGCAGATACACATGCTGTAGAGCCTAATCATAAAAGAATTCTGACTGAATTCTCAATACATTTACTGTTCGATCAACATCAATACAATCTATTAACTGATAGTTTTAGAATATTTTTAAGGACTCTTTTTACACCAAAAACACACAGAGTCTCATATATGTGAACAGCCCTAATAATTGGGACACATTATGTAAAAACGAACAAGTTGTTCATTTTTGTATTCATTCACCACCTCAACATGTTTTTCATCTTTCAAATGGGGTGCTTCGTTCCACGTGATGCATAACAAGTGAAGTTAATCAGCAGCACGCAGAGACAACAGACTTGCTATTCAATCATTCTCCATTACAGACCACCAATTTGCTGCTGCTAAACGACTGATATAGCAACACAGAGAGGCTGAAAACATGATTCTGTCACACTGAATATTTTCAGTACATAAGTCAGAAAATATAGCTGTTGCTAAGTTCGTTAGGTGCTGAAAACTTTGTCTAAAGCTGTTGCAAGGCATGGTGCATGCTTTTACACTTTTCACGTGAATGTTTCTGGTAATAGAATGACCTAAAAATGTTACATAGGTAATTATCTCTTTGTATTTGTGACAACGCAAGTACTCCTGATAGCCCTACTATAGAAGTATTTACTTAATGTCAATCAATTATCTCTGTTCTCAAACATTTACTTTTACAAATGAAGATTTTTGTGAACAAGCTCCAAGGAGGATGGTCTGTAACAATGGACCCAATATGAGTACATAATTACCATCCAAGGACAATGTAACAAGTATTTACACACAAAATTTCCATTCACTCCCAGAAGTTAACCTCCATTACACTTTATGAAAATAACAGACTAACACACACACACACACACACACACACACACACACACACACACACACACAAACAAACACACACAAACAAGCACATTTCAAGGATACATGACTGCTATCTCCAGCCCCTCAGTCAACGTGTCATCTTTACGGTGAGTAGCAATCTATCCTTTTCATAATATTTTTGATATTCCTAAGTGGACTTACAACACCGTTTCATTCCGAAAATTTTACACCTAAGTGACTCTCTTCTGAAACGCCAACAAACGCACCAAATACATATTACCCTGAAGGTATCAAAAGAGGGAAAAGTTAATGCTTACCTGTGCTCTCTTCAATTACCTCTCCCGCAAATCAGTTTCCATGTGGTTAATGAGAAATGACTTATCTCATACACGACACAATTCTTGAACAGTCTTTTGCAGATTTTGTTGAAGGCTTCCGCAATATTGGAGTAAATAAGAATGTGACTCAACATTAAATTGCAAATGCTCCATATAATTGGATGGGTAAGGGGTAAGTCAGTTCACAAGTCAGAGAAAGACGGGAATACTATCTTCAATACAGACACACCAAATAAAGGAGTCAAATAAGGCAAGAACATTAGGATTTACTGTCCCACTGGCAATGGGTTCATCTGAGCTTAAGTTCACATATGCGTGGACATGGCTATTCTGCAATTCATAATTGCTGTAAGTGACTGGGAGAAAGTTCATCAAACCACTTCCACACCATTTCTCTACAGTCCTACTCTAAAAAGATGTGTGAGAAAAATAAACACTTAAATCTCTCTGTGCGAGCTCAGATTTCTCTTTAGAAGGCCATTTCACCCTATACGGGTGAACATAAATAAAATATTTCTTCACTGGGGAAGGAATTTGTGAAAAGATTTTGCCACATCCAAAAATGCCTCTATTTTAATCATTGCCACACCAATTAGTGTATTTTATCCATTAGTCTCCCCCAATTCACAATAATACAAACAAGTTGCTCTTCCTAGAACTTTATCAGTGTCCTCCGTCAATCTTATCTGGTAAGGATCCCATACCACATAGCAATATCCTAGCAGGTACACTGTATGACCATAAGCATCCAGACACCTCCAAAAACATACGTTTTTAATACTAGGTGCATTGTGCTGCCACCTACTGCCAGGTACTCCACATCAGTGACCTCAGTAGTCATTAGACATCCTGAGAGAGCTGAACAGGGTGCTCCGCGGAACCCACAGACTTAGAACATGGTCAGGTGATTGGGTGTCACTTGTGTCACACGTCTGTACGTGAGATTCCCACACTACTGAACATCCCTAGGTCCACTGTTTCTGATGTAACAGAGAAGTTGAAACATGAAGTGCCACATACATCACAAAAGCGTACAGGCCGACCTCGTCTGTTGACTGACTGAGATCGATGACATTTGAAGAGGGTCGTAATGTGTAATAGGCAGACATCTATCCAGACTATCACACAGGAATTCCAAACTGCAAAAGGATACACTGCAAGTACTGTGACAGTTACACAGGAGGTGAGAAAACTTGGATGTCATGGTCAAGTGGCTGCTCATAAGCCACACATCATGCTGGTAAATGCCAAACGACACCTTGCTTGGTGTAAGGAGTGTAAAAACTGGACGACTGAACAGTGGAAAAATGTGTGGCATGACGAAGCATAGTACACAATGTGGCGATCCAATGGAAGGGTGTGGGTATGGCGAATTACCAGTGAACAATATCTGCCAGCGTGTCTAGTGCCAACAGTACGATTCGGAGGCGGTGGTGTTATGGAGCGGTCATGTTTTTCATGGAGGGGGCTTGCACCCCTTGTTGTTTTGCATGGCACTATCACAGCACAGGCCTACATTGACGTTTTAACCACCTGCTTGCTTCCCACTGTCGAAGAGCAATTGGGGTACGGCAATTGAATCTTTCAACACAATTGAGCACCTGTTCATAATACACAGCCTGAGGAGGAGTGGTTACACACCAATAACATCCCTGTAATGGACTGGCCTGCACAGAGTCCTGACCTGAATCCTACAGAACACCTTTGGGATGTTTTGGAACGCTGACTTCATGCCAGGCCTCACCGACTGATATCGATACCTCTCCTCAGAGCAGCACTCCATGAAGGATGGGCTGCCACTCCCCAAGAAACTTTACAGCACCTGATTGAACGTATGCCTGTCAGAGTGGAAGCTGTCATCAAGGCTAAGGGTGGGCAAACACCATATTGAATTCCAGCATTACTGATGGAGGGCGCCACGAACTTTTAAATCATTTTCAGGTAGGTGTCCAGATACTTTTGATCACATAGCGTAGTCTTTTCAGTCTACCTTTAACATCCATTCTGCCAATATAACCCAGTTTTCTTGTTCACCCTCCCTGTGTCATCATTCCAATTTCAGTTGTTCATAAGCAGTATCCATAGGTTTTTAGCTGAATTGACAGCCTTCAGATGTACATGATTTAACATGCAATCAAAATTTAACGGATTTCTTTTAATACTCATATGGACGACCTCCCACATTTCGTTATTTAGGATCAACTGCCACTTTTCGCACCGTACAGATGTCTGAATCATTTAGAAACTCGTTCTAACCTTTTGATAACTTTACTAGATGGTAAGTGACACTACAATCCGCAGGGAAAATAAGAGGGCTGCTCAGATTGTCTGGTAAATCATCTACATAAATTATAATATTATAAAAAGGATGGACTGCTACTCACCACACAGTGGAAATGTTGAGCCGCAGACAGGCAACCAATGTATCTGGCTGTCGATGCCTACTGTAAGCAAAAGCACATCACGGTAAAACTATCAGGGTGGTGAAGATAAGGAGGAGGCTGGGGCAAGGAGTGGGAGGTATAGCAGTTTAGGGGCGGGGGACAGGTCAAGTGCTGCTTGTGTGAGCATACGGGAATGAGCTGGGGAGAGGGTAGGGTAGCTAAGTGCAGTCAGGAATTTATACGGAGGGTGTGGGGGTGGGAGCAGCAGAAAAGAAGTAAAAATACCGTGCATGCATGCACTGGTAGAATAGAAGGCTGTGTAGTGCTGGAGTGAGAACCGGGAAAGGGACAGGTTGTGAAGGGCAGTGGCTAACAAAGATTTGAGGCCAGGAGGGTTACAGGAATATAGGATATATTGCAGGGAGAGTTCTCACCTGTGCAAATCAGAAAAGCTGGTGTTGGTAGGAACGATCCAGATGGCACAGGCTGTGAAGCAATAATTAAAATGAAGAACACTGTGTTGGGCAGTGTGTTCAACAACTGAGTGATCCAGCTGTTTCTTGGCTATAGTTTGTCAGTGGTGATTCATGTGGACAGACAGCTTGTTGGTTGTAATGCCCATGTAGAATGTAGCACAGTGGTTGCAACTTAGCATGTGGATCACGACTCATTTCACAGGGAGCCCTGCCTTTGTTGGGATAAGTAATCTTGTAACCAGATTTGAGTAGGTCATGGTGGGAGCTTGTATGGGACAGGTCTAGTATCCAGGTCTATGAGCCCTTAGACAAGGGGTTGACAGCAGGGTCGAGTAGGAATGGACAAGGATATTGTGTACGTTCCATGGGCAGCGGAACACCATGGTGAGAGGGGTGGGAAAAATAGTGGGTAGGCCATTCCTCATTTCAGGGCATGATGAGAGGTAGTTTGGGTGGTACTGAATCACAAGAGCAAAGCTGCAATGTGGCCAGATGGTGGAACTTTGGAAGGAGTTGGGTGTCTGGAGACATAAGGCATGGGAGATCTCTCTTTGTAAAAGGTTGGGAGGGTAATTGCAATCTGTGAAGGCCTCAGTGAGACCCTTTTGCATATTTCAAGAGGAATCGCTTGTCACTATAGTGCGACAGTTGTAGGCGAGTAGGATGAATGGAAGGGACTTACTGGTATGGAATGGGTGCAGCAGTCGAAGTGAAGATATTGCTGATGGTTAGTAGGTTTGATATGGATGGAAGTACGAATGTAGCAATCTTTGAGGTGAAGGTCACCATTGAGGAAGGTGGCTTGTTGGGTTGAGGAGAACCGTTTAAAGCATATTGGGGAGAAGCTGTTGAGGTGCTGAAGGAATGCAGAGAGAGTGTCCTCACCCTTGATCCTAACCACCAAGATGTTACGAGTGAATCTGAACCAGGTGAGGGGTCTGGGATTCCAGTTGGTTATGAAAGATTCCTCTAGATGGGCCATGAATAAGTTGGTATAAAATGGTGCCATGCAGGTGCCCATTGTTGTACCCCAGATTTGTCTGTAGGTGATGCATTCAAAGGAGAAGTAATTGTGAGCGAGAATATAGTGTGTCATGGTTACAAGACAGGAGGTTGCAGGTTTGGGATCCATTGGGCAATGAGAAAGGCAGTGTTCAATAAGAGCAAGGCCATGGGTGTTAGGAACGTTAGTGTAAAGGTAGAAGCTGGTGTCTTTTATATAGGAGGGTAAGTTACGGGTAATAGGCTGAAGGTGTTGGTCTACGACAGCAGATATTCTCTCAGTGGGAGCACAGTAACTGGCCACAATGTGGCGTCCTGGGTGGTTGAGTTTATGGACTTTAGAAAGCATGTAGAACGCAGGAGTGTAGAAATTAGCACTGGTGAGGAGAAAGAGAGACTCTAGGAAAAGGTTTTGTGGTAGCTTTAAGGACCTGATAAGAGACTGAAGATTCTGTTGGATTTCTGGAATGGGGTCACTGTGGAAGGGTTTGTACGTGGACAAATCTGACAGCTGCCAGAGTTCTCCACGAGGTAATTCTTGCAGTTCGAAACGACATAAGTGGCACCCTTGTCAGCAGGTCGAATTATAAGGTCAGGATCAGTTTTTAGATGGAGTACTGTGCATTTTCTGCAGATTTAAGGTTAGTGTGGATATTCAGAGATTTGAGAAATGATTGTGAGGCAAGGTCGAGGTTAAGAAATTTTGGAAAGTTAACATGGGTGTGATTTGAGGGCAGTGGGATTCAATCACAGTTGGATGGAGGAATGAACTGGTTTACGAAGGGTTGAACATTGGTCTTTGGTCGAGTTTGATGTCGGGTCGATGGCAAAAAACATTTCCATTGTAGGTAACAGGATAAGGAGGGAAGCTTTTGAACAAGTCCAGCATGGTTGAATTTGGAAGTAGGACAAAAGGAAAGGCCTTTGAAAAGGGCAGGTAGTTCTGTAGGACTAATGCTTTTGGAGGAAAGGTTCACGACTTTGTTTGGCGTCTGTTTAGGTTCTGCCTTATGTTCGGTTGTGGGAGGGAGTTTTTGAGGTTGGGGTAAATATAGCAAGTCTGCAAGGCAGGGTTTGTCTGCTATGAGGGGAGGTGGGGGAAATTTAGTGGCTGCTGTAGATGTGTTAGGTAGTGGCAGTTCAAGGCAGGAGTGGGACATCCACCAGTGGACCCAGGGTCTTTTCAGTCCTCTCCCATTCTGCTCCCCCACCCCCCTACTCGCCCTCTGTCTAAACTCCTGACTGCACCTAGTTGCCCTACCCTCTCTCCACCTCGCTCCCATATGCTCCCACAAGCAACATTTGACTGTCCTCCAACCCAACCCTGCTATGCTTCCCCCTCACCACACCAGCCTCTCCATTACTGCACCACCCATACTGCTTCTAACACCACACACTGTCACTCGCACTCTGGCTTCGGCAGCCAGAAACAGTGGTCATGTATTTGTGCATAAATGTATGAATGTGCGCACGCCTGTGTGTGTGTGTGTGTGTGTGTGTGTGTGTGTGTGTGTGTGTGTGTAATTCAGAAGACAGGCTTTTGGCCAAAAGCTTACTTGCTTAGCAATCTTTCTGTTGTCCCTGCCTGCAACTCAACATCTCCACTATATGGTGAGCAACAATCTGTCCTTTTCATAATACTGTCATTATTAAATCCTGGATTTTCCATTGTTTCATCTACATGCATCAGGAATAGTAGATGACCTGTAACGTTTCCTTAGGGAATGCCTCTGTAACATTTCCTGACAGAAAGCCAGGTATCACTTCCATTTTACTCTGAAACTTTCTATCGGCTACTGCAAACTATGAACCTCCTGACAGGAAATCACAAATGCAGTCGCACAACTGAGAAGAAACTCCATAGGCACACAATTTGATTAGATATTGCTTGTGAGGAATGGTATCAAAAGTCTTCTGGGAATGCAGAAATAGAGAACCAGTTAGAGATCACCAAGCGAGGTGGCGCAGTGGTTAGCACACTGGACTCGCATTCGGGAGGACGACGGTTCAATCCCGCGTCCGGGCATCCTGATTTAGGTTTTCCGTGATTTTCCTAAATCGCTTTTGGCAAATGCCGGGATGGTTCCTTTGAAAGGGCTCGGCCGACTTCCTTCCCCGTCCCTCCCTAATCCGATGAGACCGATGACCTCGCTGTTTGGTCTCTTCCCCTAAAACAACCAACCAAGTTAGAGATCTCTTGATGCTAGCACTCATTACTTAACGAGAATAAAGAGCTAGCTGTGTTGCAGAAGAATGGTAATTTGCGAATGTGAGCTGACTGTGTGTCAACTAATCATTTTCCTTGAGATAATTCATATTGTTCGAATACAGTATATGTCCCGAAATCCTACTGCAAATTGACATTAGGGATATGGATCTGTAAATGAGTCAATTACTCTTATTTTATTTCTTGGGTATTGGTGCGACCAATGAAGCTGTTCAGTCTTTACATGTGGATCTTTTGTCGAACGAGAAGTTGAATATGACTGCTACATATGAAGCTATTATATTCTATTACATTAGCATTTTCCGAGAAGAATCGAATCGGTGTACAATCTGTACTAGAAGAGTTGTCTTTACTACGTGATTTTAGTTGCTTTGCTACACCGAGGATATCTACTTTTCAGTTACTCACATTGGCAGCAGTTCTTGATTCAAATTCTGGTATATTTACAGCATTTTTTTTTGTAAATTTCAAAACATCCCATTTATTAACTCTGTTTCAGTGTAACTGTCATGGGTAACATTACTATCACTATAGCAAAGTGAAGGTATTGATTGTCTCTTGCGGTACAACCAGAATCTCTCTAGATTCTCTGCCAGGTTTTGAGATGGAGTTTTTTTGAGGAAACTATTGACAGCATCTCACATTGACATCTGTACTAAATTTCAAACTTCTGTAGAACTTCCCTGATTGTTAAGAGTTGGAGATCTTTTTTTAATTTGGCATGCTTTTTTTTTGTTGCTTTTACAACAGTGTTCTGACCTGTTTTGGGAGATCAGTTCTGTCTCTTACTAATTTATTTGCTAAAAATGTCTCAACTGCAGTCAGTACTACTATTTTGAATCGAAGCCACAGCTAGTCAATGCTTACACGGTTAATTTGGAAGGAATGGAGACTATCTTCTAGGAAGGCACCAAGCAAATTCAGTACACAAGGCTGAGAAAGAGAATGTGCAATTTCCTATGCAAAAGAACCACACAGGCATGTGTGCATTACCAGAGGGGAATGTGAATTCTGATCTTCTCAAATGGAGGCCCATGATGTTTAAACCTACATTTGGTATGAAGACAAGCTGTTTTTTGCTTGGGAATGTGGCATGATGTAATTACCATTTTTGGATTTCTTTGACAAATATGAGTAGAAAATCAAACTCAACATGGAAATCCATGAATACGTACTATTATATCAAGAGGAATTTTTTTTCAGCCCTGTGCAACTGTCCTTTATAGATAGCTCCCATTCATTAATTAACTCATGTTGGCTGAAAATCATCTGCAATTAAAAAAAAATACTTTGTAGAAATCGTCATTTTCTTAACGGAAAAAATGGTATATTCATACAATAAAAAATGGCATCATTTATATTTATTTTAAGGCATCATGTTGCAGAGTACGGCAAATATACATAAAAAATTACCTTACTAAAATCAGCACTAAATTACACTCAAAAGTGATACAGTGTTCTGTAATACGTCATTCATGCAGCAACTATGGATTGGACATTCACAGCTTAAATATACTGGAAAGAAATGAGAAGACAACACAAATATTCTTTCAACAAGCTTATCACAGATTTTCTCCACACAGGCTATTTTCTTGCTAGCTTGGTTCACATTTGTGTTAAAAAAAAAAGTAACAAATTATTTACAGAGAAAAAGACAACTGATATGAGAAAATAATCACATGAATGTGAGCTGTATTTACACAGAATATTGCTGTTCTTACTTAAGCATACATTAGTAGTAATTAATGCTTATGAAATCTCATTTTTCTTGTTGACATTGTTCACTCAGCTATCATGTCAACACTCAGACAGTCTTCACCCATATTGCTTGGAGATGTTTCTAGTTCAAATATTTCATTTGATTCACTGGAAAAACAAGAATTATCTTTAAGAATCATCAACATGGTGACAATTAACAATGTATGTATAATTAATTGTAATGCATTACCTGTCTAAAGATGGATCATTACTGAACATCTCTGCAGGTACTGTGGGGAGAGCCTTTTCTGGTACAAGCTCCAGATATGACTGCCTAGATTCCAAGTGTCGTTCAACTTCTTCTGGAGTCATATGCCCATCTGAGAGCATGGTAACTGGCACATTTCCGAATACCTAGAAATGAATCACTACAATAAACCTATCACCAACATATAAGAGGGTCATTCCAAAAGAAATGCTCACTATTTTTTTTAAAATCCATCTTTTAATCTAAATGTTTGAAAGTTTTACAATTCGTAGATACATCCTTTAGGAACAATATTTTCATTTCTCCACATAATTTCCATCCCTCTCAACTGCCTTACGCCATCTTCGAACCAGCGCCTGTATACCTGCGCGATAAAATTCTGGACCAACCTGTTGGAGCCACTGTTTGGCAGCGTGCACAAGGGAATCATCATCTTCAAACCTTGTTCCACAAAGAGAGTCTTTCAGTTTCCCAAAGAGATGATAGTCACATGGAGCCAGGTCATGACCGTAAGGCGGGTGTTTCAGTGTTGTCCATCCGAGTTTTGTGATCGATTCCATGGTTTTTTGACTGACATGTGGCCATGCATTGTCGTGCAACAGCAAAACATCCTGCTTTTGCCAATGTGGTCAAACACTACTCAGTCGAGCTTGAAGTTTCTTCAGTGCCATCATATACGGATCAGAATTTATGGTGGCTCCACTTGGCATGATGTCCACAAGCAAGAGTCCTTCAGAATTGAAAAACACCGTAGCCATAACTTTTCCAGCAAAAGATGTGGTTTTGAATTTTTTTTTTTTTTCCTTGGGTGAATTTGCATGATGCCACTCCACTGATTGCCTCTTCGTCTCTGGTGAAAAATGATGGAGCCATATTTCATCACCTATCACAATTCTTCCAAGAAATTCCTCTCCACCATTCTCATACTGTTCCAAAAGTTTGCTGCATACCGTTTTTCTTGTTTCTTTATGACCCACTGCCAACATCCTGGGAACCCACCTGGCACAAACCTTTTTTAATGCCACCACTTTCAGGATTCTGCAAACGCTTCCTTCCCCTATCCCAACGTAGCGTGACAATTCGTTCACTGTGATGCATCTGTCAGCAGTCACCGATTTGTTAACTCTCTGCACACTGGAGTGTATGCAGTACGAGGCCTGCCGCTGCGAGGACAATCCTCAATGTTGCTGTGCCCACTTTCATCATGTAACCTGCTTGCCCACCGACTAACTGTACTGCGATCGACAGCAGCATCTCCATACACCTTTTTCAACCTCTTGTGGGTTTCCCAGTGTCTCGTTTTCACAGCACAGGAATTCTACGACAGCACGTTGTTTCTGACGAACGTCAAGTGTAGCAGCCATCTTGAAGACGTGCTGTGACGGCGCCACTCACGGGAACAGGTTGAACTAAGTTTGAAAATAAGCGGGAAGGATGTATCTACACACTGTAAAACTTTCACACATGCAGAATGAAAACTGTATTTTTACAAAAATAGTGTGCATTTCTTTTGGAGTGACCCTCGTAAAATCATTAGACTGAAACTAATTACGAACGCTACCAACAAGTAAACTTTTAAACAATTAAAGTGTTTAAACCACAGCAATTAAACTTACTGGAGGAGTACTATTCTGCTTTGGAGTTTTAAGTTGTGGTCTCTTCTTCTTGACTGGGTTATGGTTCCTGGCAGCTCCAGAGGATGACTGACCTACTGATGTGTGATTGTTGATATTCTGCTCTACTTTCCTTCTGTAAACAGATTTAGAGAATTTGCACTATTAAATGAAGTTCCATTATCAGCCATCTGTACTTTAACTACAACAAGCAAATTTATCTTGCAAATAAATGTACAGTTTGGAGGCAACCTGGTCAGGCTGAATGGCTTAGACGCACTGTCCAACGAGGTGGAGGTTCCCTCCTGTTTAGGGATGGTATTATTTGGGGCCAACGTACGCTGCTGGTGGTCATGGAAGGCGCCGCAATGGCTGTACGATAGGTAAATGCCATCCTCCGACCGACAGTGCAACCATATCGGCAGCATAGTGACGAGGCATTCGTCTTCCAGGGTGACAATTCGCACCCCCATCGTGCACACCCTGTGAATGACTTCCTTCAGGATAATGACATCGCTCGGCTGGAGTAGCCAGCATGTTCTCCACATATGAACCCTATTGAACATGCCTGGGATAGATTTAAAAGGGCTATTTATGGACGACGTGAGCCACCAACCACTCTGGAGGTTCTACACCGAATTGTCATTAAGGCCAGTATTACACTATCAAATTTCTTTGTCAAAGATTTGATCAAGTATTCCGTGAAATATATTTGACAAAGATCTTTGACGTAGCACTAGAAGGGTATTACACTGTCATCATATTTTTCGTCAAAGTTCATGGCTAACAACAACAACTTGTTATTAACCGCAGCAGTTGCACGTACCACAATTGCACTGTGTGCATACGCGGAAGGGAAGCACGGGGAAAAAAAAGGAAACACAGCTGGATGAAGCCGTGGGTTTTACGACGACACAATAAAAGCATTCAACAAAACTTGTTACATGAGCTTATAGTGAAGGACGTCAAGTGGTACTCAATTACTTAAGAATGGATGAGCACACATTTCTGTATGTGCTCAATGAAGGGTATCCTCATATCACAAAGCACAATATTCGCTTAAGAACTGCTACATCTGCAGAAGACAGGCTCACTGTAACACTCAGATTCTTTGCTCCAGGAGAGGGTTGGATTAGGTTAGGTTAGGTCAGGTCAGGTCTCCAATCTTCGTAATCTATTTTTGTATTCAGTGTGCCTCACATTGTAAAGCACCTCATCAGCTTCATACATCTCTATTAATTTTTTAGTTGTTGGCACACACCAATTGTATTTACCCGCAATGTTTATAAAAACACTACAGATGACAGAATGCAGCGATGCTAGTGCTCCATTTGGTAACATGTCGTGTTGCAGTGAATAGAAGACAAGTGACTTCTTTGATCAAATCTACAGCGAGGCCCTAGATTTGATCAAATATTGGACGACATTTGAGAAAGTTCCCTATTACACAATCAAATATCTTTGACAAAAATATTGGACAAAGAAATATGACAAAGAAATATGACAGTGTAATACCAGTCTTAGGAGTGGGACAATCTGGACCAACCGTGTCTTGAACTTTAGGCTAGTATGCCATGACAAATACAGGCAAGCATCAATCCAAGAGGATGTGCTACTGGGTATTAGAGATACCGATGTGTACAACAATCTGGACCACCACCTCTCAAGGTCTCACTGTATGGTGGTACAACATGCAATGTGTGGTTTTCATGAGCAATAAAAAGGTAGAAAATTATATTTATATTGATATCTATTCCTATTTTCTGTACAGGTCCCGGAACTCTCTGAACCGAGGTGATGCAAAACTTTTTTTTATGTGTGTATTTAACACATTGTCTTATTTGTACAGAAATCAGATGTTTGGAGCTGTTTTATACATGAGTGTTCGATTCTTTGAAGAACTGGGGGCAGCAGGATAGAGTAAGTTCATTTCAATAACAACAAATGAGCAAAAAAATCAATGCATTGCTCCTATACAGCAAGGCAATGTTGCCCCAACCTATCCACAAACAACAAGCAAGGAAATTATTTACGCAGTATGTACCCTTTTTGTTTTTCACAGTATCTTCCAAGGATTACGTTAACATCCTGCAACTTCGTCATAAAGAAAGAAATTCACATTGGCTAGGACTAGTATTGGTACTGAGTCCTTCTCCAATAGACGAGGAACAAAGAATATCTATAGCTTTCCAGAAAGTGAGTGTACCTAAGTCATCCCAGAGACTGGTAATAGTGTTCTCCTGAAAAAACCTGCAGAGAAAACTGCTGAAAGCCAGAGTATTCTGACATAGCGCGAATAGAACATCATAAAATTTGCTTTATCAAGTTTAAAATTTAGCTCTTAATTCTGCCAACACTTGTGTATTAGCTGCCACTTTGAATATTATAACCCATTCATATTCAATTACATGTAGTACAAGTAGCAAGGTCCTTAGTATACCATTACACTCATTCCAGGAAACCTGGTCTATGTACCTCCCTCCTCCCCCTTCACTTCAGCATCACAGATTTTGTTAAAATTTGGTACGTAGAGACCAAACTTCCTAAACGTAACTATACAAATTTGTAGTTCTTGATTGCAATACCTGATGTGTTGCACTAATTCAAGAAAATGTCGTGCTTGACTCTCAAAATTCTTTGTCACATTTGACAAATAATTACATAGTAGTTAAAAGTGGTGTCCTTGTGAAACTTATTGCATTGACTCACTGCTAACTGTAGCTACCAACTTAGAAACTGCAGGATACAAAGCTGAATTGTCTTATTACCACAGCTACACAAAGCTGACAAAAATTGTCAGAGTGGGGAAAAAAAAATAAATGAAAAAGGCCCTTTTATGTTTCTTCAGAATGAAATTTGCCCCTCTTATTTTCTGCCAATGCCAGTATGCCATTTTCATTTTTTTACTTCTAAGGCATGCAGCTTTACTGTATGGTTAAATGATGATGGCGTCCTCTTGGGTAAAATATTCTGGAGGTAAAATAGTCCCCAATTCGGATCTCCGGGCGGGGACTACTCAAGAGGAAGTTGTTATCAGGAGAAAGAAAACTGGTATTCTACGGATCGGAGCGTGGAATGTCAGATCCCTTAATCGAGCAGGTAGGTTAGAAAATTTAAAACGGGAAATGGATAGGTTAAAGTTAGATATAGTGGGAATTAGTGAAGTTCGGTGGCAGTAGGAACAAGACTTTTGGTCAGGTGAAAACAGGGTTATAAATACAAAATCAGATAGAGGTAATGCAGGAGTAGGTTTAATAATGAATAAAAAAATAGGCGTGCGGGTAAGCTACTACAAACAGCATAGTGAACGCATCATTGTGGCCAAGATAGACACGGAACCCACGCCTACTACAGTAGTACAAGTTTATATGCCAACTAGCTCAGCAGATGATGAAGAAATTGATGAAATGTATGATGAGATAAAAGAAATTATTCATATAGTGAAGGGAGACGAAAATTTAATAGTCATGGGTGACTGGAATTCGAGTGTACGAAAAGGGAGAGAAGGAATCATAGTAGGTGAATATGGATTGGGGTAAGAAATGAAAGAGGAAGCCGTCTGGTAGAATTTTGCACAGAGCATAACTTAATCATAGCTAACACTTGGTTCAAGAATCATAAAAGAAGGTTGTATACAAGGAAGAATCCCGGAGATACTAAAAGGTATCAGATAGATTATATAATGGTAAGACAGAGATTTAGGAACCAGGTTTTAAATTGTAAGACATTTCCAGGGGCAGATGTGGACTCTGACCACAATCTATTGGTTATGAACTGCAGATTAAAATTGAAGAAACTGCAAAAAGGTGGGAATTTAAGGAGATGGGACCTGGATAAACTGAAAGAACCAGAGGTTGTACAGAGTTTCAGGGAGAGCATAAGGGAACAACTGACAGCAGTGGGGGAAAGAAGTACAGTAGAAGGAGAATGGGTAGCTCTGAGGGATGAAGTAGTGAAGGCAGCAGAGGATCAAGTAGATAAAAAGACGAGGGCTAGTAGAAATCCTTGGGTAACAGAAGAAATACTGAATTTAATTGATGAAAGGAGAAAATATAAAAATGCAGTAAATGAAGCAGGCAAAAAGGAATACAAACGTCTCAAAAATGAGATCGACAGGAAGTGCAAAATGGCTAAGCAGGGATGGCTAGAGGACAAATGTAAGGATGTAGAGGCATATATCACTAGTGGTAAGATAGAGACCGCCTATAGGAAAATCAGAGACCTTTAAAGAAAAGAGAACCATTGTATGAATATCAAGAGCTCAGATGGAAACCCAGTTCTAACCAAAGAAGGGAAAGCAGAAAGATGGAAGGAGTATATAGAGGGTCTATACAAGGGTGATGTACTTGAGGACAATATTATAGAAATGGAAGAGAATGTAGATGAAGAGGAAATGGGAGATACGATACTGCGTGAAGAGTTTGACAGAGCACTGAAAGACCTGAGCCGAAACAAGGCCCCGGGGGTAGACAACATTCCATTAGAACTACTGACGGCCTTGGGAGAGCCAGTCCTGACAAAACTCTACCGTCTGGTGAGCAAGATGTATGAGACAGGCGAAGTACCCTCAGACTTCGAGAAGAATATAATAATTCCAATCCCAAAGAAAGCAGGTGCTGACAGATGTGAAAATTACGTAACTATCAGTTTAATAAGTCACAGCTGCAAAATACTAACACAAATTCTTTACAGACGAATGGAAAAACTGGTAGAAGCCGACATCGGGGGAGATCAGTTTGGATTCCATAGAAATATTGGAACATGTGAGGCAATACTGACCTTACGACTTATCTTAGAAGAAAGATTAAGGAAAGGCAAACCTACGTTTCTAGCATTTGTGAACTTAGAGAAAGCTTTTGACAATGTTGACTAGAGAAAGCTTTTGACAATGTTGACTAGAGAAAGCTTTTGACAATGTTGACTGGAATAATCTCTTTCAAATTCTAAAGGTGGCAGGGGTAAAATACAGGGAGCGAAAGGCTATTTACAATTTGTACAGAAACCAGATGGCAGTTATATGAGTCGAGGGACATGAAAGGGAAGCAGTGGTGGGGAAGGGAGTGAGACAGGGTTGTAGCCTGTCCCCGATGTTATTCAATCTGTATATTGAGCAAGCAGTAAAGGAAACGAAAGAAAAATTCGGAGTAGGTATTAAAATCCATGGAGAAGAAATAAAAACTTTGAGGTTTGCCGATGACATTGTAATTCTGTCAGAGACAGCAAAGGACTTTGAAGAGCAGTTGAATGGAATGGACAGTGTCTTGAAAGGAGGATATAAGATGAACATGAACAAAAACAAAACGATGATAATGGAATGTAGTCGAATTAAGTCGGGTGATTCTGAGGGAATTAGATTAGGAAATGAGACACTTAAAGTAGTAAAGGAGTTTTGCTATTTGGGGAGCAAAATAACTGATTATGGTCGAAGTAGAGAGGATATAAAATGTAGACTGGCAATGGCAAGGAAAGCGTTTCTGAAGAAGAGAAATTTGTTAACATCGAGTATAGATTTAAATGCCAGGAAGTCATTTCTGAAAGTATTTGCATGGAGTGTAGCCATGTATGGAAGTGAAACATGGATGATAAATAGTTTGGACAAGAAGAGAATAGAAGCTTTCGAAATGTGGTGCTACAGAAGAATGCTGAAGATTAGATGGCTAGATCACATAACTAATGAGGAGGTATTGAATAGAATTGGGGAGAAGAGGAGTTTGTGGCACAACTTGACGAGAAGAAGAGACCGGTTGGTAGGACATGTTCTGAGGCATCAAGGGATCACAAATTTAGCATTGGAGGGCAGCGTGGAGGGTAAAAATTGTAGAGGGAGACCAAGAGATGAATACACTAAGCAGATTCAGAAGGATGTAGGTTGCAGTAGGTACTGGGAGATGAAGAAACTTGTACAGGATGGGGTAGCATGAAGAGCTGCATCAAACCAGTCTAAGGACTGAAGACCACAACAACAACAACTTCTAAGGAATTTAAAAGTTCTTTTTGAAACGATGAACTCAGTAACTGTATTTTCCACACCCCCCGAACAAACAGCCTACAGTCTTCTTAGCACGATTTGAAATGCACAGCTTTAATATGCCAAGCAAATCAATGAAAAATTCACAGCTTTTACAACTGGGCAGCTCAGAAAAATTTAAACCATGAAGTGATGTGTCCACTTACCACAATTTTTTTCTTTTGAAACTTTAATGGTAAGGCACCAAAACAAGTTAAGCATGGTAACTTTTTCTGTAACAACTTTCATGCTGACAAACTTATCATCATTGTCAGATCACCATCACCATCATCAGCCTCAAGCATTTTCGAACATGATGATCTGGCTTTGAATGGGAGCTACAACAAATCCTTTGCGAGAATTCACAGTTCATTGAAGAATATGCTCATTATGTAGGCAAATCACTGATTCCTCACCGAATTTCAAATCTGGGAAGGTATCAATAGCTGCTTTTCATAGTCATTAAAACTCCCAAGCAATAATGATTCCTTGATGGAATAATAAGTTCTTTCCTGCAGTACATGTGTTGGGACCTGTGCTGTTCATGTTGTACATTAATGACCTTGCAGACAATATTAAGTATAACCTCAAACTTTTTCCAGATGGTACAGTTATTTATAATTATGTACTGTACAATGAAGTACTGTATAATCAAGTATTATCTAATAAAAACTGTTCAATTACATCTTGGTAAGATTTCAAACTGGTATGAAGATTAGCACAAGCTTTAAATGTTAGAAATGTAACTTTATGCACTTCAGAAAACAAACAACTATAGTATCCTGTGACTGCAACAACAATGAGGCACTGCTGGAAACTGGTCAAACCATAGATACACAGGAGTAACAATTTGTAGGGATATGAAATGAAATCCTTACTTAGGCTCAGTAGTAGGTAAAACTGGTAGCAGATTTCAGTTCACTGGTAACATATTAGTGCAATGTAATCAGTCTACAAAGGAGACTACTTACAAAACACTTTTGCAACTCATCCCACAATATTTCTCGAGTGTGTGCAACATGTATAAAATAAAATTAACATGGTATAGTGAAGGTATACAAAGGGGAGCAATGCAAATGGTCACTGGTTTGTTTCACTGGCAAAAGCATGAAGATAGAGACAAGCTATTCTGTGAAATCTGAGTTAGAAAGCTGCAATTACCAGCCTTAAGTAAGAACCCAGGAATATACTGCAACACATTACGCACTGCTCCCATTGGGATCACAAAGTGAAGATTGGAGCAATTATGGTGGCACAGAGGTGTTTAAGCTATCTTTCTTCCTGTGCTCAGTACACGAGTGGACTGGGAAGAAAACTTAGCAACTGGTACAATGGGAAGTACCTTCTGCCATGCATTTCACAGTGGCTTCAGAATAGGGATGTAGACATGGATATAGACACGTAAATGGATGGGGGAAATAACTGCTTTTGGTGACATGGCACACTGATATAGGGAACTATATAAATGATTTGATACATATTTGAACCTTATTCATTGACTTCACCACTCTGCAATCTCTCTCTGTGTACTAATTCCAGCCTACATGGATGAAATTATGATAACGGCAGAAATAATTAATTTCAGTATAGGCTATGACGCTCTGGCTGTAACGACAAAAGGGCAAATAAGTTAACAATGCTTTGACTTCTAAAAGGATAGATGAACCATGAATGACATACAACAATAAAGAGTTGAATGCTTGCAGTATCAAGAGAAGGCAAGAGCTGTGGTGGGTGCCGCAGGGCACAGCGACACTGCTATCCGGAGCTGGTAATGTAATGCTCAGACAGCTGCAAGGCAAGCATCTGCTGCCACTCTTAAGCCTCTTAACCCTCGATAAAGTCATTATGTTGTACTTCTGCAACATACAACCGTTAAGACGCTTTCAAATTTCACATTACAGAATATGCAGCACACTAATGCTGTGATACTGTAGGTTTCAAAACGGCCTCTCACAAACCTTACAAAACTATTACCCAAAATCTGAACACTATCAAGGAAGTTAAATATGTTAAGAGAAAATATGAGCAATCACTATTAGTGACAGTTCAGATATCAGAATAAACCACAATCCTATGTGTTATGGAAGTGGTGTTTTAACTCATACACTTCCTCTCTCAGTAGCAGGAATACATAATTTTCATTTCAGTAGGCTTTACATAGTTATAGCTGAGAGGTAAGTTCATCCTATAATAAAAATCTGAATGTGGTACTTCTTTCTGTATCACAGAGTGAAGCAGACGTTCGTAGGAGAATATTTGCTAGCAATAAGGATAAACAAATATTTATAAAGGGAAAAGGCCACTAAAAACAGACAAGTTCAAAAAAGTTGCCTTCGCTACATTTTTCAATATTAATCACTATAGGCACAACAGAAAGACACATAACCAAGGTCTCTGGGAGACAAAGCCAGACTGCAAGCAGCAGTGCATGATGGGAGAGGCAACTGGGTGATCAGAGTAAGGAGGAGGCTGGGACATTTCCACTATATGGTATGTAGCAACTATCCTTTTCATAACAGTGTTACATTCCATCCTGGATTTTCCATTGTTTAAAACCAAATGTATGACAGAGAGCAATGTCAGCAAACACACACAAGTTACTATTACCTAACCGTTGTAGTATAGACTTTCACCAGACAGCAGTTGTTTTTTTAGTTTAGTTTTATTTTTTCAATTTATCTCTGGAGTAGGACGAGCATCTGAAAAGTGCAAATTAAATTTCTTACAGTATATATGAATGCACAGCGGCAGATCTGATATATTAGCAGACCAGTATGTTTGAGTGCTGCTAGACTGTTTCAGAGACGACAGCTTTAGATTGGTTGAGGACGGATGTACGCATTGTTGACATCCACTACACTTGCCAACATACATTAATTTAGTATTGATTCTACACCCACAATTTTTATCCAGGGGGCAAACACTTAGATATTAGCCTAGTATGGAATTTTTAGTATTTATAGCCACAGCAGAACAATTTGCTGTGCTGATGTTGCAACTAAAAACCTTTGCTGAGGAGCAGCCAAGAAGAATGTCACTATTGTCAAGACAGCAACTTCTCAAAAAGCTGTGTCTGCTGCGGACTTAACTGTGAATTGAAGAGTAGTCATAACATAATTTAAAAAGCTGGGGTATAAACTCTGACAGGAGTTAGTAAAATCGACCGAGTAGCTGGACAAAAAAATTCATGGATATTTTGGAGAAAAAGTTTGATGAGTGGCGCAAAGGGCAACCCTGTAGGTTAGATAAACAATGCACAAGTCAACAGGAAGGCCACAACTAGAGCCCCATGAAGGCATTTTCCCAACAATACAAGGAAACTGAAACTTTTGTTAATGAAAGGTTAAATACCACGTTGGTAAACCTGGAGCTAACAAAGGTTAACTAAGTCATGGTTCTAGTCGAGGATGTATCTAAGGCTCAGTGCCAGGTACTAAGTGAACTACACACTGTGCAAGTGCAAGTCAACATGACAAAATTACAAGCCAAGGCACTGAGGGAGGTAATGATCCCATCCCAAGATCTGTAATGGAAAATCTGTGCACTGAACTCACAGATCTCTGCATTTAAAAGCTGAGTGGGCATCCCAAGAGCAGTACAGCACTACAAATGAAGTGGGGGAGAAGTTAGCTGGACGGGTCCCTGTTGCAGAAGGTAGCAACTTACACCTTCCCGCTTGGAAGGAAGGAAGGAAGTCTACCCATTGGTTTTTGTCAAATCATTTCCTGGTGTTTGGTCTTCTTGCTGAAGTGATGAGCAACATAAGTAACTTTTTGCTACACATCAGCTGCAAGGTGACACCGCTTGTGGGCAGGAGGAGGAGATTTGTGTTTAACTTCCTGTCAACAACGAGGTCATTAGAGAGAGATCACAAGCCCGAATTAGGGAAGGACGTCAGCCATGCCCTTTCAAAGGAACCATCCCAGCATTTGCCTGAAGCAACTTAGGGAAATCACGGAAAAACTAGATGCAGATGGCTGAACGCAGGTTTGAACCATCATCGCCCCGAATGCGAGTCCAGTGCCTGTGGGCAGCAGGTGCCACAGAAAGATATCAAGATTATGCGAACTTTTGACTCTGAAATGTACAACAGTCAATAGTACGGCTTGACAGTATTTCAGGGAATATCTTAAGAAAGCGAAGTGCTGGGACCACGAAATGTCACCAACAGACATTTGTTTATATAATGAAACAAAATACCAATCGAATACCTTGAGAATTTGTTCACCCTACATGACAAAGTTACTGAGGAATTTTTGGTGATGATCCATGAAGTTGATTTATTACAAGAGGGTACATGGGTGGCACCAAAATATGCATATGGCCGATCGTAAAAGTGACAATGTAGCCAAGGGGATGGAATGACCAATTGAGAATACAACAGAAATACAAGAGATACAACTGGTGCTTCACATTTGGAGCAACAACAGACGTAGAGAGCATCGGCATAACAACCACTTTGATACAGCCATCTGAGGTAATATGCTTAAAAGATTCAATAAGAAATTCCATGGGTCAAGGGCAAGAAATGAAAGTGTGACTGATGCATTTCCTCGAACAGCTGGTTGGAGGTGCGTAGAAGCAGCTCCAGACAAATCTGATTCATGCGATGGCATGGGGACAAGCTAGATCAGCAGCTGGTCAAGAGTCTTAGGTATACAAAAGACAGCAATGAATAAATCATCCATTACTATGGCATGGAAATGGGCACAAACGTTAGTGTTGCGACGCTAGAACTGTGCCATAAAGTAAAGGAGCGTTTAAGATTTTTACACCTCCCGTAACAATGTGAAAGTATGTGAGTGCAAATCTAGTGCATAGCAAGACTGTGAAAGAGCATGTTTGCCTATAAATGTTTGTAGGCAATGCTATTTGTAACAGAGCAAGCTGAACCTGTTCCATCTGCTATTATCGGATCTCTATTTTATCTTCTTCTCCTAATTTTTTGCTTAAAATGATTTATATATATCACATATGCAGAGGTTGGTCACAAATATTGAAACACCGCGAAAAATGCATGCTTGAACAAATGCAGATACTAGCTAAGCCTGCAGACTGTGCTGTAGTCTTTGTCTAAAATCAGAACCTGTGCAATGTCCCAAACACATTGCAAGTGTGAGTGCATTATGAAAGAGTTAGTGAATTTGAATGAGGGCAAACTGTTGGTGGTACTTGTATGGTGGGTGCTCCTGTAACAAAAGTAACTAACAAAAGTAGCCTAAATGTGCGTCATTTCAAGAGGCACAATATGATTATGATGAAAAATAAAGAGGACGACAGCTGTGTATGGCCCTACAAACTGAATTTCACACTCATGAACCCTGTTAGCACCAGAGCAATATGGTGGGAGATCCATAGGCAGGGAATTTCAGGGCAAGTTGGAATTCTAAAACCACTCATCAGCGATGCACAAGCCTGTAATACGAAAACTTAAGTGACCAAGACCTAAAACCCTGACTATGGAACAATGGAAGAATGTTATTTGATCAGATGAGCCTCTTTTTTCATTGTTTCCAACTTTTGGCCGAATTTGTGTCTGAAATGCGGCTGAGATTCAGTGATTATTTAGGCAACCATATCATGGTGCCCCACTGGCTGTTGAATCACCTAGAATATACGATTTCATTCTCCTACTTTCAAATAGTGTACAAACTGAGAGCAAATTTGACAATTTTTAGAAAAAAATTTGGTAATTTTAACCCACTTTCATTAGAAAGCTTATGTTTGAAACCAACTAAAAACTAGATTTACTTTTGCAATATGAACACATAAGGTGCTTAAAAACAACAATAAGGGGGCAGTGTGGCGAAAACATGTCCGTATTCCGCTCATACTCAAATCTGATTTTATTATTATTATTATTATTATTATTATTATTATTATTATTATTATCATCATTTCTTTCTTTTCTCAGACATTATGTCTGGTCAAAAATGGAAAGTGACGCGGACCTAGATCAAGCGCAACTTCCTTTTAACTATACAGTATATGTTATATTGCATTTAGGAACTTTCGGGTAATTGAACACGTATCAATAATTACAGATTTCTGTAGTTGTATATATAAGTTTGGATGTATATCTGAAAACAAAGATGATGTGACTTACCGAACGAAAGCGCTGGCAGGTCGATAGACACACAAACAAACACAAACACACACACACAAAATTCTAGCTTTCGCAACAAACAGTTGCTTCGTCAGGAAAGAGGGAAGGAGAGGGAAAGACGAAAGGAAGTGGGTTTTAAGGGAGAGGGTAAGGAGTCATTCCAATCCCGGGAGTGGAAAGACTTACCTTAGGGGGAAAAAAAGGACGGGTATACACACACACACACACACACACACACACACACACACACACACACACAAGCAGACACATTTAAAGACAAAGAGTTTGGGCAGAGATGTCAGTCGAGGCGGAAGTGCAGAGGCAAAGATGATGTTGAATGACAGGTAAGGTATGAGTGGCGGCAACTTGAAATTGGTGGAGATTGAGACCTGGTGGGTAACGGGAAGAGAGGATATACTGAAGAGCAAGTTCCCATCTCCGGAGTTCGGATAGGTTGGTGTTGGTGGGAAGTATCCAGATAACCCGGACGGTGTAACACTGTGCCAAGATGTGCTGGCCGTGCACCAAGGCATGTTTAGCCACAGGGTGATCCTCATTACCAACAAACACTGTCTGCCTGTGTCCATTCATGCGAATGGACAGCTTGTTGCTGGTCATTCCCACATAGAATGCATCACAGTGTAGGCAGGTCAGTTGGTAAATCACGTGGGTGCTTTCACATGTGGCTCTGCCTTTGATCGTGTACACCTTCAGGGTTACAGGACTGGAGTAGGTGGTGGTGGGAGGGTGCATGGGACAGGTTTTACACCGGGGGCGGTTACAAGGATAGGAGCCAGAGGGTAGGGAAGGTGGTTTGGGGATTTCATAGGGATGAACTAACAGGTTACAAAGGTTAGGTGGACGGCGGAAAGACACTCTTGGTGGAGTGGGGAGGATTTCATGAAGGATGGATCTCATTTCGGGGCAGGATTTGAGGAAGTCTTATCCCTGCTGGAGAGTCACATTCAGAGTCTGGTCCAGTCCCGGAAAGTATCCTGTCACAAGTGGGGCACTTTTGTCGTTCTTCTGTGGGGGATTCTGGGTTTGAGGGGATGAGGAAGTGGCTCTGGTTATTTGCTTCTGTACCAGGTCTCCTCTCTTCCCATTACCCACCAGGCCTCAATCTCCGCTAATTTCAAGTTGCCGCCACTCATACCTCACCTGTCATTCAACATCATCTTTGCCTCTGCACTTCCACCTCGACTGACATCTCTGCCCAAACTCTTTGTCTTTAAATATGTCTGCTTGTGTCTGTATATGTGTGTGTGTGTGTGTGTGTGTGTGTGTGTGTGTGTGTGTGTGTGTGTGTGTGTGTGCACGCGAGTGTATACCCGTAGTTTTTCCCCCTAAGGTAAGTCTTTCCACTCCCGGGATTGGAATGACTCCTTACCCTCTCCCTTAAAACCCACTTCCTTTCGTCTTTCCCTCTCCTTCCCTCTTTCCTGACGAAGCAACTGTTTGTTGCGAAAGCTAGAATTTTGTGTGTGTGTTTGTGTTTGTTTGTGTGTCTATCGACCTGCCAGCGCTTTCGTTCGGTAAGTCACATCATCTTTGTTTTTAGATATATTTTTCCCACGTGGAATGTTTCCCTCTATTGTATTAAGTTTGGATGTAGCTGTATTGCGTTGATGTACTGGTGGATATTGTGTGGTATGACTCCTGTAGTTGATAGTATAATTGGTATAATGTCAACTTTATCCTGATGCCACATGTCCTTGACTTCCTCAGCCAGTTGGATGTATTTTTCAATTTTTTCTCCTGTTTTCTTTTGTATATTTGTTGTATTGGGTATGGATATTTCGATTAGTTGTGTTAATTTCTTCTTTTTATTGGTATGATGTCAGGTTTGTTATGTGGTGGTGTTTTATCTGTTATAATGGTTCTGTTCCGGTATAATTTGTGTTCATCATTCTCCAGTACATTTTGTGGTGCGTACTTGTATGTGGGAACGTGTTGTTTTATAAGTTTATGTTGTAAGGCAAGCTGTTGATGTATTATTTTTGCTACATTGTCATGTCTTCTGGGGTATTCTGTATTTGCTAGTATTGTACACCCGTTTGTGATGTGATCTACTGTTTCTATTTGTTGTTTTTGCAAAGTCTGCATTTATCTGTTGTGGTATTGGGATCTTTAATAATATGCTTGCTGTAATATCTGGTGTTTATTGTTTGATCCTGTATTGCAATCATGAATCCTTCCATCTCACTGTATATATTGCCTTTTCTTAGCCATGTGTTGGATGCGTCTTCATCGATGTGTGGCTGTTTTAGATGATACGGGTGCTTGCAATATAGTGTTTTCTTTTTCCAATTTACTTTCTTCGTATCTGTTGATGTTATGTGATCTAAAGGGTTGTAGAAGTGGTTATGAAATTGCAGTGGTGTAGCCGATGTATTTATACTAGTGATTGCTTTGTGTATTTTGCTAGTTTCTGCTCGTTCTAGAAAGAATTTTCTTAAATTGTCTACCTGTCCATAATGTAGGTTTTTTTATGTCGATAAATCCTCTTCCTCCTCCCTTTCTGCTTAATGTGAATCTTTCAGTTGCTGAATGTATGTGATGTATTCTATATTTGTGGCATTGTGATCATGTAAGTGTATTGAGTGCTTCTAGGTCTGTGTTACTCCATTTCACTACTCCAAATGAGTAGGTCAATATTGGTATAGCGTAAGTATTTATAGCTTTTGTCTTGTTTCTTGCTGTCAATTCTGTTTTCAGTATTTTTGTTAGTCTTTGTATATATTTTTCTTTTAGTTCTTCTTTAATATTTGTATTATCTATTCCTATTTTTTGTCTGTATCCTAGATATTTATAGACATCTGTTTTTTCCATCGCTTCTATGCAGTCGCTGTGGTTATCCAATATGTAATCCTCCTGTTTAGTGTGTTTTCCCTTGACTATGCTATTTTTCTTACATCTGTCTGTTCCAAAAGCCATATTTAGTTTGTTGCTGCCAGTAGTTTTAGATCATCCATGTATAGCAAATGTGTGATTTTGTGTGGGTATGTTCCAGTAATATTGTATCCATAATTTGTATTATTTAGCATGTTGGATAGTGGGTTCAGAGCAAGGCAGAACCAGAAAGGACTTAATGAGTCTCCTTGGTATATTCCACACTTAATCTGTATTGGCTGTGATGTGATATTATTTGAATTTGTTTGGATATTAAGTGTGGTTTCCAATTTTTCATTACTATGTTTAGGAACTGTATCAATTTAGGATCTACTTTGTATATTTCCAATATTTGTAGTAGCCATGAGTGGGGTACACTATCAAAAGCTTTTTGGTAATCACTGTATGCGTAGTGTAGCGACCTTTGTTTAGTTTTAGCTTGATATGTCACCTCTGCATCTATTATCAGTTGCTCTTTACATCCTCGTGCTCCTTTGCAACAGCCTTTTTGTTCTTCATTTATAATTTTGTTCTGTGTTGTATGTGTCATTAATTTCTGTGTAATGACTGAAGTTAATATTTTGTATATTGTTGGTAGGCATGTTATGGGGCGATATTTAGCTGGGTTTGCTGTGTATGCTTGATCTTTAGGTTTCAGATAAGTTATTCCATGTGTAAGTGTATCAGGGAATGTGTATGGGTCTGCAATGTAACTATTATTATTACTATTATTATATGTTTTACAATGGTTCAGTAGTGTCAAGGGAAAGTAAAAGCAGAAATTCTAATGAATAGGAAATGCACTTATAACACAAAGAAACTGAAAAAATAGTCTCTCTTATTTTTTAAACATCTCTATAAAGCATTTAGATTGGAAGGGTATAAAGAACTCAACAAAAAGGATGCGTTTTTTGTTTATGACTGTCTAATAATCTGAGGTAATCAAGCTTCCAAAAATATTTTTTGGGTTTTGTACTATCTAACACTTTCCATAAACAGTCAGCCTTTAGTGTTGAACCATGCATTACATGATAAAAATATTTGTATCAATATGATGAAGTATTTAATTCTGAATAAAATCTGTACCCTGTGGTTTTTTTGTCAAATTAGACTGCTAAAAATGTGGAAGCTACCAGCAGTGACAGCAAGCTTGCAACAGCCAGTTAATAGGCAGACAGATCTGTTTCACTTCTGTATCGAGAGTATTAACGGCATTAAATTCACTTTCATCAGCAAAGAAGAAGAACAAAATACAGCATCGCAAGAAGAAAGGTTTAAACATAGCATACTCTAGCATGAACTGCACAAAATCATCATCTTTTGGCAACTAATTAAACAAACAGTCTGATCACCAGAGTTTCAAACAATGCACCATCTTTTCTGGTACAATTAGAGTAATTAGTGAAGGAGATATATCAATATCAGACATCCGGCCATTAAATTTTGTTCACCACTGAAGAGCACCACATTCTGGGTCCTTTAACAGAACATTATTGCAAACACTCCAACTCTGTAAGTGACGTTGTCTGGTTGGCAATATAGATTTCCTCATGATATTCAACAGTAAATTAATGGAAACTCTAAAAAGAAAAATGACGTAGTTTGGAGTACACATAAGCTTAGGATCCTAAGAGAGACCTCTTCTAGCTTCAGCCAATCATAAGGCGTGGGACCCAGTGGAAACAATCAACTATCAGGCTTGAGATCCTGTATGAAGAACCCTTTGTCAGTCTTGTGATCCTGTGTAAAGAAACACTTACAGACCTAAGGATCCTGTGGTACGGAATCCCATCAGTGGTTGCAGTTATACATGGGATCCTGTTTTCTCACTGTAAAATAAGCTGGCATTGGTTAAGCCACCATGGACTGTATCAACACATTTATACTATTTTTCCATTAGTACACTTATATTCTGTATGAACAATGAATTATGCACACAAAGAGTATGCTATACTTTAGAGAAGTTAAATGACAGTATCATATTACTGGCAGATAAACTAATCTGCAGTTGTTCGGCTGCCTGGTGCAAATATTTTTATTTGACGTCACTTTGGAAACCTGCACACTGACAAATATGAGATGAAATGATTAAGACGCTACAAACACTCAGTCCCCGAGTGAGGAAAATCTCTGACCTAGCTGGGAATGAAACCTGTGTCCCTCTGATATAAACCCCTAGATCATGAGCTGTGGAGAAACTAGGAATTAACTAGTACATAAAAAGCATCAATCTTTTGGAATGCTACTTACATGTAAACCAGAATTAAACTAGCACACAGATAGCATTGAAAAACAAAGACACAATCAAAACGTGCAGTAACATATATCCACTTCCAAAAAATGTCAGACAGACTGCTATGCATTTCGTCAAATTTTTCACAACATGGCAGTGGTATAAAACCTGAATGCAGTTTACAGGAAGTATCTTGCAGCTTTTCTGCAACAATTTTGCTACCATGATCTCCAGCACCTTGGTAATGCCTATTTAAATTTTGAAATTTGTAACTATTTTGATTCTGTAATTACTAACTAGTTTTATTCTGTACTTATTAAAGTAGAGGAATTGGCTGAAATATGTCATTACGAGTCATGTAGTTTTCCAAGTCATTCTCACTAGAGCCCATTTCCTATTCATCAGGGCTTTTGACATTCCTTTCCCCAGAGATAATTAAATGACAGTGAAAGATAATTAAGAAATGTCAGATCTAACTGGAATACCTGCAAAATACGGGCACATTTTTATTATACATCCACATTGTTGCAGCTTTTTAGGGCCTCATATGCTTGGATTGCAAAAGCAAATTTAGTTTTTGGGCAATTTATAACTTGATCTTTCTAATGGTGTGCAGAAAATACTTTTTAAAAAAAATTAAAGAAAAAGAGGGCTAAAATAGCCTTTTTTGGAGTTCGTAAAAACATAGTTGATTTTGTCCTCAATACACGAACTATTCCCATAGTGCTCAGAGCCATTTGAACACGAACTATTGGAAAGCAGTAAGACAATGAAATTTACGTTGGTAAGTTATTACATGCTGAGTGTCAGGTTTATCCTGTGATAACTTGTGGAGAAAAAGCTGGGCTTCATATTTTTTTTACAGCGGCCATTTCTTTGGCTAACTTTGCTTCAAATTATCCATAAAATATTTTTTAATTATTACATCACTTAAAAGTGTGGAAAAAGGTACACAACATGGCCAAGTTTTGTTTGTAAAGAAAATATTGCACTGAAAGCTGCAATTACTGAATTTGTGATTGTAAATCATGACCTGTGTTTATTGGGAATATGTGTGAATGATTCATCAAAAGCCATGATGATCATGATGCAATCTCTAGACCTGGGGTTCCTAACCCACCCCCCCTCCTCTCTCGACGGAACATTTTGAGAATCTTGGTGCTTTGATGAAACACCCTGTTTGATTACTTTTATTTTGAATCATAATTAATAATACAGAAATCACAACAAAATTTTAAAAAATAATTAGTGTAATTAGAATGTTGGAAAAAAATGCTATCTTATTAATAGTTTTCAGTGGTGCACTTCTTTAATTCCCACGAAATTCCAATGTTCCACAGAACACAGTTTAGAATAACCCTTCTCTAGACCATTTGGCATGGAATGATCTGTAGGTTTATTTTTCCCCCTTCCTCCCCATTCACTTGTGTTAACTGAAATGTGGTAGGAGTTAAGATGTGTCAGGAATACATTATCATAGTATAGCAATGTTGTTCCATCCGAGCATTAATGCCACTGAGAAATAGTCTGGAGTTGGCAAATAATTGATGTTTGTTTGTTCCCATAATTTTGGTTTCAATTTTATTATCATTTCATGTCTAGGACCAAAACAATGGTTTTCATTTGGCAAACACCTGCTGATAGTCTTTATTCGTTCTTTAACATACAGAGTATCGTAACAACCATTAACAACTGTATACGTGACATACAGAAATGTACTGGTGTAATGGATATGGGGCCTCCAATATTACTACAGTCCAATCCATGAATGATGGCAGTTCACAAAGGCCAGAACAAGGATGGGGAGTGCACTGTTGCTGGTTCCAAGTGACAGTTGTGGTACATATGTGCACATCCTTTGCTCTTTAGGAAAGCATGTATCCTGTATAATACCTCTCTCACTCACTCATGCAGAATGTGTCACTTACCACTACCATCAGCCCCAACAACTCACAACAAATGGAATAAAAAGTCACTAAATAACTTGCTACAATCAAGCATAACACTCACAATGTATAAAACACTAACAGCAGAGTGCTCAGAACACTCCTAACCGCTCATTGGCTGCCAAAGAGCTTGTGATATAGGTGCGAGCCTGAACTCTACCACCATAATTCATGACCCCAACTACAATAGTACGGATAGAGGTACAAGTTTAGTTTCTTATACGTCATCTGCCAATTGGAGAAATGCTTCCTATCTTTATAATAATAATGATTGTAAGTTGTATGACTTACCTCAAAGTGTAATCAATTGCTCAGAGTGAGCAGGGCACTACTTGGACTTTGTGTGTGTGTGTGTGTGTGTGTGTGTGTGTGTGTGTGTGTGTGTGTGTGTGTTTTATGCAATGCCTTCACCACAGAGTGGCAATAACCAAAGAGACTAGGACATTATTAAATAGTAAGTGAAACTGCATTTACCAAGGCTCGGATGAACACCGTATCGAAATGTGCGAATGTGGAATGAACAGTGAAGGTGTTGCAGACACCATCCAGTAATGGAGAATGGAAACCTTACATGTTATGTGGGGTAAACTTATTTAATCGCTTATGGAAACATACAAAGGTGAGAGGAAGTGCAGATGTGCTATGGATGAAATCTAATCATGAAGCACAGAAAACTTGACACAAATACAGAGCTCTGTATACTATGTACTAGTGAGTACTCCAGATACTGATCTGCAGTAGCAAAATAAAATATTAATGTCTTAACACAGCATCAACAATGCTGACAGCTGCATTGTGACAGCTTGTGGAATTGTAGCATCAAAATGTCTATGACATGAATGAATGAAAGATTTGATATTTCTTGGAGACGATGATCTGTCACAGAACTTGGTCACACGAGTGATCCACAGAACACAAACACATGAATTATTGAGTAAAATGTGAGTGTTCTGATAAGCGTCCTTGTTGAACCTCTGTGCAAGGCATTATATGAATTACTGAGGTAGGACACTTCTGATATAATTTTAACCTTTGATTTTTAAATGGCCCTGTCCTCCTGAGAGCTAATCACAATTTTGCTGCTTTTTATTAAGCCTATGTGTAATGACATCAATGCTGAATTTCTTCCATGGGGAGTACATTAATTACTTTATACTAACACTCATCAAGTGAAGATCCTAGCACACACATGAAAGGATCATCAGTGTAAAAAATTCTGCAAGCCGTGGCTGGTTTTCACATATCCCAGTCACTGACAGTCGAATAGAGGGTGAAGATCACAGTCACAGTCAAAAAGTTTACGGGGGGAGGGGAGAGAGAGAAAGCAAAAGAGAGAGAGAGAGAGAGAGAGAGAGAGAGAGAGAGAGAGAGAGAGAGAAAATTAATTGAAACCCCCAGTTGCCGACAGGTGCTGTTGATATACCTCTATGAGGACAGCTGAAAATGTGCGCCCCGACCAGAACTCTAACCCGGGATCTCCTGCTTACATGGCAGACACACTATCCATCTGAGCCACTGACGACACAGATGAATAGCACAACTGCAGGGACTTATCCGTTGCACACTTGCCGTGAGACCCACACTCCGAACCTCTCCACAATCTACATACGTAACCCTCCTAACAGATCTTTACCCATCCACTCATTACTCGCGCACACTAAGATGACGATTCCCGTAAGAGTTTGGGCAACCTCAGCGCACTCTCGCAGACGAAGGTCAATGGCCAGTTAGCCTTTAACTATATATGAAAATAGTAACAGGTTGCTCAAACCCTTACGGAAATCGTCACCTTAGTGTGTGCAAGTAATGAGTGGATGGGCAAATATCTATTAGGAACATTACGTATGTAGATAGTGGAGAGTTGGGAATGTGGGTCACACAGGAAGCGTGCAAGGGATAAATTCCTGCAGTTGCGCTATTCACCTGTGTCCTCAGTCGCTCATACGGATAGTGCGTATGCCATGTAAGCAGGAGATCCCGGGTTCGAGTCCCGGTCGGGGCACACATTTTCAGCTGCCCCCATTGAGGTATATCAACAACACCTGTCGGCAGTTGAGGGTTTCAATTAGCTATCATTTCTAGAGAAGCTGCATGGTCATCAACGGTATCTGTTCTTTCTAAAACAGTTACTGTCGTCATATACAGAAAAAAAATACTGCAAATAAATATTTTGTGGAGAAAAAGAGTAAACTAGTTGATTGTAAAACAACTGTTCTCCGATTTAAATTTTTTAAGAACTTATTTAAATGCAATCTGTGTATCACTGAATTGCATCACGAATGTGTAGCTAGTTTCCGTGTGAAAGATTACTTGAAATATATGACTGACTGTACTGGGGTTCAACATGCAAAGCAGCTAGCAACAGTGACACATAGACTCACAGAGAGTAATGGAAACATCTTAATCCAATATAATAGAGGGAAACATTCCACGTGATGTGTGGATGGATATGTGCGTGTGTGCGAGTGTATACCTGTCCTTTTTTTCCCCGTAAGGTAAGTCTTTCCGCTCCCGGGATTGGAATGACTCCTTACCCTCTCCCTTAAAACCCACATCCTTTCGTCTTTCCCTCTCCTTCCCCTCTTTCCTGATGAGGCAACAGTTTGTTGCAAAAGCTTGAATTTTGTGTGTGTGTTTGTGTTTGTTTGTGTGTCTATCGACCTGCCAGCGCTTTCGTTCGGTAACTCAAAACATCTTAATCCCCTTTTTTAAAAGTTGTGCACAGAAATGAACTGGTTTAATCTTCATAGAAAAGTCAGAGAAAGTGGTGGAAGAGAAGGGAAGAGAATACAATGCCAGCAATGATGTCGTAAAGACACACTGGTGCCATTATTGAGGGTCGTTATATCTCCTGCAATTTGTGTGTGTGTGTGTGTGTGTGTGTGTTTTTTTTTTTTTCCAACAGCAGGAATCAATTGGTTATAACTTCATCATCATCATCATCATCATCAACATAATACTGTAATGTAACATTATCATTAAGAGTTAGGTTCAATGTGTCATCTGTGTAATCTTTATCTACAGAAATTATCACTGGCTTCCTCTAGTTAAACAAATAGGCTAATGAAAATCTGAATGTGGTATTTGTTTCTCTGTCACTGAACAGAGCACACGTTTGTAATTACAGAGAATATTTGCTAGCTATAAGAATAAGCAAATATACATGAAGAGAACAGAATAACAACCGATAATTTGGAAAAAAATAATCTTGGCTAAATCATTCACCAGCAATCACTATTTTTGTTATGTTTGAAGCTCCACCAGTCTAATATTGGCATTACATTTTTTTTTTTTTGGGTGGGGGGTGGGGAAGTCTTCTTCCATTAAAAGATATGGTACAGTGGCTCATAGAATTTTGAAGTTAACAGAACCAAGTACGTTGTCCTGCAGTTGTTTGCTGGTGGTGCTGCATGGTACGAGGCAATGTCTTTAACTGACTATAGAAGGCTAAAGGGTAATGTGCATGGAATTTCTATTTCGTGTGAATGGCAGCTTCCTCTAAATGTGGAAAAATTTAAATTAGTGCAGACGGGTAGGGGAACTAATCCTATAATATTTTAACACAGTATTAGTGGTGTAACGCTTGACATAATCATGTCAGTTAAATATGTGTAATGTTGCAAAGCAACTTGAGGTGGAAGGAGCACATTATATCAGTTGTAGGAAGGTGAGTGGGCCACTTCCGTCTGCTGGGAGAGTTCTAATAATGTGTAGCTCACCTATAAAGGCGATTGGATTCAGAACAGTTATGTGATCCATTCTCGTGTACTGCTCAAGTATTGAGATACACACCAGGTCAACTTAAGGACATAAAAGGAACTCCAAGGCATGCTGCTAGGTTAGATACAAACGTTTCAATCAACATGTGAAATGCCACGCTAGGGTGCAGACAAGAAAAAAAAGTTCTGGATTTTTCCCAGATGTCCCTGTTAAAAATACTTTTTACTGGCTAAAAATGCACATTTTCCAGGTCAAAATATACCACACCCCAGATGAAAGTACATGCTCAGAGCCGTAAAACTTTTAAACCCATTGGATAGCAAATGTTTTATACAATGGCGTAGAACTTCTCATCACTTTAGGAAATGAAGCCCAGCAAAAAGCAAAGCATTTTGGAAAAATCTAATGCGCAGCAACATGTAGATTGCGTATTTTCGTATTATGAAAGTATGAATACGAATTCCACCAAATACATCATGTGAGATTCTGAAGCACTGAAATTACTAGTGAGATGCACTTTTGTCAGCCAGTCTCAGCTCATGTCATGCGATTTCGCCAGACAATGACGGCAGATATTAAGAGCACAGGACATGTGATGTAGTCAATCAACAGGAAAATCACAGTTAAATAGTACAAACACACAAACAGGAAAATTAAATTACATACAGCATATTGACAAAAGAATGCTATGCTTTCACATGAAATACTGGCACCAAAAACTCTATATATATTTACAACAAAAATAAAAAAATAAAAAATATAATTTTTTTTTTTTTTTTTTTTTTTTACAGAAGCTGAATATTTGTGACAAGCAGGATTATAACCTTCACTGCTGTGCAACAAGCATTTCGTGGGTTACCTGGCTGATTACATGTTCTGTCGAGCACTTTGGCATTTCCACACAAAAACCCATTACATGTGAAACTGCTCAAGAACTTACCTCACAGTTTTTTTAAGCATAATTATACTTTCTGGCATTGTTATTGCCCTTTAAGAATATCAAACACAAATGTGACAGTAATATTTTAAATAATGGCATAAATGGCTGGTCTATTGGGCCTGCAATTTTTTTTTACATGGCTGGTCCTCACAGTGTTACGTTTTAAATGAGAGTCAAATGGGCAGTGATTTAAGTAAGACATCCATTGCACATTCTCAAGCGTAACTTAAGCCATATTGCATGAAAGGAAATTTACTATTTACTTTGAAAGTAACTGCCTGAAACCACCATTCACAATATTTTTCCACGACCTGTTAGAAATGCAAACAGTTGAGATGCCAAAAGCAGTTTGTTGTTACGAAGTATTGCATATTCTTCATCCTAAAGCCTCTGGCACATTTTGCTGTAAGTGGACGCTTGTGTGTGCATTGTGTTCTGATTATGTAAATGGCACATTTTCTTTGCATTTTAAGTTTTATTTTGGTGTTATTCTATGATTTATGTTTTATTGCTGCAGCAGCAGGTTAAAGCATAACCGCAAACTAAAACAATGAAAAATTCCCAGGATTCTAAAAAATTCTCGCACTTTTCCTAGTCGTCCCGTGGAATATACACCGAACATGTGATTTAAAATGAGGACCCCTAGAAGAAGAATGACAAAGCACTACTGACAAAATTTAGGGGATATATATTTGTGATGGACTGCAGAATGATCCTACTGCCACCTTGATACATGTTACAACTTCAAAGACAATATAAGAGATGTCAGGGGTTGCAAAAACGGATTTAGGCAGTCATTTTTCCCTCTCATTCCATTTGCGAGGGGAACAGGAAAGGGAATGACAGGCAATGGCAAAGGGTACTACCTGCAGTACACTGTGTGGCGTATGTATGTAGGATACATCAACAGATGACATACAAAACTATTCTTAATTCAAATTATAAGCCCACACAGTGTTGAGCAGTTCATCAGCATTACCAGAACCCATAATGAAACCTGGATAAGTTTTGTTCTTTATATGGAAAAGGAGCAGCTACATCATACTAACCATGCTTCACAGATTGTGGAACAATGTTAACATTTGCTAGTCTTCGCATCATGTCTGATGTGAAGACATTCATAAAGATGCAGACTACCCCAGTTCTCACAAGTATATTCTTAAATTAATAATTTTCTGAACCTCAACAGTTATATAAATAAATTCAACTACAAATTTCAGGTCATGTAATTTCTTTGATAGGCCTAAATATGAAGCGTAATATAGTCCACCTAGGAAAACCTATATGAAACATTTAATTGAAGTTATTTTCCACAATAAGTTTAATTTGTAATATTCCCAAAGTGTGTCCATGAAACAAATTACAGTTCTTCCACATGCTAATATAAGCTAAAAAGTGGAGATTTCCCTTTGGGTTACAGGACTTCAAAATGGAGTAAAACTTTGTGTGAACTTTTTTGGGGTCGACAGAAGCGTGCGATCCCACCAGTCGGCTTCGACCCATGACATAAGGCTGTTGTGGTGTGTGACCTCACAACGGCACGGAATTTCGTTTGAGAGTAGTGTGTTTGTAGGTGCCGTTTTGGTGTGATCGGTGGTGCTCTCTGGTGGTATGTTTATGGGTAGCGTGTTAGTATGGGGTTCATTTGCGTGATAGCACTGCACGTGTGTGTTATCGGGACTGTGCTTTCAGCGGAATATTTTTCAGTGAGTTAACAATTTTAGTTTTGTTATTTCAACGTGACTGTAGTTTTTTTTCTGTTTGTCGTGTGTGAATTTTGGTAAATTGCTTTTTTTTATGTCTTTGGTAGGTATGGATATGACTGACAAGGTCAACAGTTTTCGGTTGTCGGCGATTATGGGGGACAGTGTGTTATCTCTAATAAAATTTCTTCAACTGTTCGAATTTTTGGATGATGTCGTGAAGAAATGAGGCTTACTAAAGTACCAGCGTTTTGGACCAGGGACAGCTGTATGTTGAGAATTCGTAAGGATAACAGGCCAAGGGAAGTGTTCCATTCCAATTTTGTTGGTTTGATGTGTTTTTTGAGGTAGTGATGAGTGTGGATGTGGTTGTAGTTTTGGGTTTTATGATTTGGTATTGGTAGTTTCTGTTGACCTACTTTTTTTTTTTTGTATGGTGGTGTGTGTCTAAATTTGTTTGTATTTACTTTGTCCCCACCCAAAAACCTCCAATTTCCCACACTGTCCCGTTAGTTTCATTAGGTTTTTCAATGTATTTTCGTGTTTGTGGTCATGTTTAGGTGATGACGTCATAGGCGCCATATTGGAGTCTTAGTGTATGGTCGTTTCCGCCATATTTGTGACATCATGGGTCAAAGCAGACGGGTGGAATCGGACGCTTCTGTATTTCCTTTTTTTGGATCCCCTTTACCTCAAATGTCTCAAACCGTGTAACAGTAATGCCTAGAGGACTTTGTTCATATCATAAAGTACACTACATTCTTACAGAAAGAATCCTTTTTGAAGTTTTGTAAAGAAAAATGACCAAAATGTAAAGATAATTGACATTTTGAATTTTTGGATAAAGATGAATGTTCAATACCAGTCATCAGTTTTGATTACTGATACAAAACTACATGACAAACATCATATATCAACAGAGCAACTATAACGTGACATCAGAAGCAATTTTTTTGAAACGGGCTACGCTGCAGATCAGTCTGTCAATGCAACCGCAATTTTGGCTTTCACATTCGCTGGCTTCATCAACTCAATAGCCAACTGTCATTCTCCAACCTAACAGACACTGGATTATACTACAAAACAGGCCATCGCCACCGAAAAACTTTTTTCCTTTCACATTTTTTGCTTCACGAACTAAGAACAAAAGTTCAAAAATATGTACTGACAGGTCATGTCACAGCAGCCATTAATATTGTATCATCGGTCAAAGTCAACTAGTACTGAATATTCCTCTTGACTAATTTTTCCTTTGCTTTCAGTGGCTACGATATTTGAACTATTCCTAAATGAATCCTGCAATTCGTAAATTGATTACTGTATTCAGCAGTGAGTTGACACAGGAAATCCCACAAGGAGACCACCCTTAACAACTATGGAATCTTTTGCCAAAAATGTCAAACAGTACTTTACAATACAATATTTTAATCACTATCATTAAAGTGAGTGCAACATCAGCATACCAAGCTTTAAAACTTAGTGAAATTACATTCGATAAGTTGTGAAAGCTATAAACCAAATTCCTAATTTTATTGAGATTATATGGTAGGGAGACTAGATCAGTTGGGACGGAATGATCAAATAGTAAAATACAAATCAAGGAAATTGAGCCCCTGTTCTCTTATCACTGAAGTAATAGTGTAATAGCCTGTGTCACAAATAATTCCCAAATAAAGAAAGCAATTCTAGAACCACATAGGCCTATTTATCACTGAATAATAAATTAGGATTACCTCTTAGACTGATCTGTGCGAATGATTTCACCATCATCTGATGACTCCGTTTCTTCACTTTCGCTGGATGTAATATCTAATTTTTCGTACTGAAGTAATCTGTCCAACAGGAAACTGCGGTCCCTTGCAATCTTCAACAGACGCCGCTGGCTGTTCCTAAGTGCTTCTTGGAAACACTCATTTTCCTAAAAATTACCCACCAATAAAAATAAGTGATGTGAGATTTTGTAAGATTTAGACACAAAAAAAAGATTGTGGCACAATCGCAGTTTAAAACTACAGAAGAAAGAAGTACATTGTTCTAGCACGAATACCGTTACATCAAAATCAATTCTCTACCTTTATCAACAAGTCTCGCTTCTCTCCAGACAATGAAAATGGGCAAACGCGAAACTATCTTTAATCAGGCAAGGATGAAATACAAAATAGCCTTTCAAAAATTACTGCCATTCTCAGTTTCTACAAATGGCAGTAACAAAACTTCATACAACTATGTAGTCTTACACACACTTAACGCATCTCTCCACTTAACACGGCCAAAATCAAACCTGTGCATCAATTGAACAAACCATCTTCTATAACCCTAATCAGATTTCCGTGTTAGTATAATTCCACGCCAAAACGGGTCACAGTAAAGTTTACCAAACGAATTCCTAAGTAGGACGTCACTTCATTATACCCTACTCCTACACGAGTTAAACATGAAATCGCTATAATGTGTCAAAGCTAATGACGTTCAATAATGCCGCATCATTTCTACGCCATAGTGATAATAACGAAAACATAATATATAGTTGACAGACATGGAAACTTAAAACCAACGTCATCAAACGATAAACTGTCGCAATCGTAACTCACATAGATAAGATCCTTTAACTTCCTTTTCAAACTCCTATACTGGGCTTTATAATTAATTCCTTCTTCTTGACTTTCCTCCTCTTCTTCATCATCTTCATCGTCCTCTCCTTCGGCATTTGCTACTACAGAACGACAATACCATCCATCCAACATCTGTCATCTGTATCTGGAAGAAAAGCAGGATAACTAAACAAAAACACTGTATCATAACCTCAAAACGCAGCACCACCTACCACAATGTATGGCAATTTCATATACAGAGCCAACAATCACGACAAAATAATAAAGCTGTAAGATAAGAAGAAGTGGATTTTTTTTTTTTCACAGTTGTCGTAGTTACCTTCCTACACTCACAACACGCATTTGCAGCAACAACTAAGTTCTATTATCAACCTTCGCGGTTTCGATTAATAAAAGACAGTCGCAACTCGCAAGAACGCGCAAAGCTGCAGTCGACTGCGACAAATGCTATCGAAACATCAAAATATCGTTGGAAAATATTTGGATACATTTCCACGTTTATATATATTAATATATTGATCGTTTTTGTGCTTTAACCGACGATTCCATGCATAACTTGAACACTCATATTAATAACTCTATGACGTTGTCCTAAAGCCAGGTTCATAACGCAACTAATGTGACGCCACAGCTTGTGGCATTGTGTTGTCGCACCACGATTTACCGTTCACACAGGACCACACAAATTCTATAGTCTGTCTGTAAACTCAAGAGCGAGCAGCGCTTTTGGTGGGGGAAGTGGCCTTTCCCGGAAGAACGCTGCCACCGGCCTACAGGGGCACCCAAAATCTGTTGCCCCTTACCTGTCCAGCGGTGTAGATTGGCGTGCAGTGATACACGTCGGTTCTGTTCGTGGGATATTAGCTGTCAGTGTCAGTGTGTTAAATTTGTATACTTACTGATGTACTTCGATACCCGGAAGTGACGGATAATCGTCTAGCATTGCAAGAAAATAGGCAAAATACGAAGAAGTGGAGCTATTTGCGGAGTAACGAGCGTTCGATTGTCTCTAGTGTTATTACAGCGTGTATTAAAGAGGCGGCCCAAAAAGAACTATTGGCTAATATTACCAGTCCCAATGAAATGGGTGGAATCCATGCAAGCGTCACCCTCACCCAATAGAACACGTAAGTAAGGAACGGAAAAATAAGCCGCATGGTTTACTGGAATCACCACGAAGGAAAACTAATAATTTTGGGAGGAAACCCGTCATTATAGACAGTTTCAAAATCACGTGAAACCTTTGATGCTTATGGAACACTAAATCTGTATCTCGGTCACTATTCACCCGATTCTAAGACATATTGGTTAAAACATGTGCGCATTACCTATTCTAAGCACTACTGAAATTTCGTTCGAAACATGTACACCGATTCTGGACTTCTAAGCAAAAAGCTTGACATTCGAGGTGCTTTCACATATTCATTTTTATTTTTTGGTAAGAACTTTATTTGTTAATCTACAGCAATGTTATCCTCTTCAGAATGTTCCCCATTACATACTATACACTTATGCCAATGCTTTTTCCAATTCCCGAAACACTTCAGGAGCTGTTTCTTCGGGACAGTTGATACGTCTCTTAACTGTGCATTTTTAATCTCGTCCATGCTTGTAAAACCGCTGTCCTATAAGGCCTGCTTTGAAATGTTTATACCACTTGTCTGCCTTTGGTTTACTCATAACAGGCTCACCAAAAGCAATATTTACCATTTCTAAAAATTTCATACACTTTATTCCATTCTTATAACAAAATTTAATACAGATTCTTTAATTTATTTTATACAAAACAAATAATTGTTGATGGTGTCAAAACACATGTAAGCTTTCTGACAGCTGACAACAGAGTAAACACCCAATATGGATAACATTGTACACATACTTTAGAGGCATGTTTACAAAGACAGTGCAAATCGGACTAACACAACACACAAAATTATAAATTTCTACTTACTTTTTAAACACTCTTTCTGTTGCAAGAATTGTTAAGTTTCAATGCAGTCCTTCAAAGAAAACTTCTACCTCTTGGTAGAAACACAAAGTAAGAACAGGCCTTAAATTCTACAGACTGATTGCGTTATATGGGGTTCGTTTCACGAATAGCAATAGAGGGACATACATTCACATGAACAGGCATTCGGTTCTCTCTTTGTAGTATAATCCTGACTTCCGTTCTTATGTTAATAATATTTACTCTATAATGTTGTTTCGGAAGAACTATCGTTTTTTTGTATTTCTTATGGTCTTAATGCATTTGCCTAAAAACAAACGCAGCCGAGACGTATCTGTACACAGCGTCGCCACAGATTTAAAGTGCGCGCCGTGGCAGGGCCGGTACCACGTTGTGAAACAGCGTGTAGAAGCGCCCTGTGACGTAGCTGGGTTGGCAGAGTGGGGACTCGCTCGCTCACTCTTCAGTTTACCGACAGACTATACGTCATTGCACAGTTACCAGTATGGCTTCAACTGCAAACATATGAGCGGGTATGAATGTTACAGTGCAGGTCATTGCATTAGAGCTGCGAGAAGAGCTAAATACAAGGAAGACGAAACCCAAATGTTGGATCCGAAAATACATTTCGCACCGAGGCAAATCAGGGATCACGAACACATTTATAAAATAAATAACATTCGGTGGAGAAAATGCTGTATGCTATGCAAACGAACCAAAATCTGACAAGTAAATACCATCTGCAGACACGCCATTCTTCCAAGATTTTAGAATTTATGTATTAACTGATGTATGCAATTTGAATAACTAATTTTTAGATTAACACCTGCTGCATTACACCACAGTCTAACATAACAGTCGCAACACTTCGCCTCGATTTTGTTGCCAGCAGCGCCCCAAGCGGCCGGTAGGTTGAACTGTGACTTCAGCGCGATCGTGAAAGCAAATAGTGATTGTTTATTTTGATTTATACAATGGTTTTTACCATCGGGAGCGTTTGTAACGCAACCAATTGCAGCAACAACAGGAAGAAAAAACAACAGCTATCTTTTTTTAGGTTTCCTAAGGATCGTGAGAGGTATATACCATCATGTTACTAAACTGTATCGTCAGGATTCACTTGCTAACTATATGTGTATAAATGATGAATGTTTCGTTTTAGGAGCAGAAAATGGCTAGTTAATAGCAGACGAGAAGACCTTATGAAGAAAGACTCAGTTTACCTGTACAATAATATTAGGTTTTGCCGGCTACATTTCGAACAAAACCAGTTCATGAACGCAGACAATAACAAACTCGTGTGGAATGCAGTACCCACACTGTTTGACATTCCAAATAAGCCACCTCAACTGACGATGAAGAGGAAACTGCCACAAAGATTCGACAGTCAATCTAAAGCTATAAAACAGTCCTATGACACAGAAGCAGCCAGTTCAACTCTCCATGTATCAGAGCCAGATTCGTGTGAACATCAACACAGACCTGCTTTGGCGATGAAGTGGTTAGATTAAGTGCAGCTGTTCGTGTCTTACAAAAGCGTGTGAAGTGCCAGAATGTGCAGATCGAGCGAAGCTATTACGGGACAAGGAAAGTGCCTACAGACAGATTGTTTGAAAATTATTCAAATATTTGGGTTTTCGTGAAATGTAATGTAATCAGCTCATTATAATGTTTTCAGCATATTTCTTCCACTATTTGGCAGTTGCATGTCCCACTTAGAATAATACAGAGATGAAGGATCTACTTGTGGCAACAGGCGACAATGACACACACAGTAGGCCTCCAGAACGATAAACGAGCTGTCGATCGCTTTCGCATGTAGAGGTACATGTCTGTGGTTCTTACGTGTGAATCTGTGTGTTTATATTCTTTTGATATCAACGTGGTAAGCTGCAATTCTGTCAAATGTCACAAGTGTTTCTTCACGAATGTGTTGTAGCTTGCCACTCGATTCATGGTTTTTGTCCATACTTGCGCTTATTTTAGAATCGTTTTTAGAAACATATGTGCCTTCTGATACTATACAAACTCTTGGAGGCAAGAAACTAACTCGAATAATTCGGAAATTACGTAGTAAATGGATGTAAACAAACATAATGCTTACGACGCGTCTGACGTTCACCTTACCCGCCGCCTTGAGCGCTACTGTCGCTCCACCTGTCAAAAGGCAACAACTTTCACAGCAGTGAGTGTCGCGACTGTTATGTTAGACTGTGATTACACTCTGAGGCTATTTCCTGTATATAATCCACAATTTATACAGTGTTTAGTCTCACAAATTCCGAAGTTTATACGACATGATTTTTTTGGTTACATATTAAGTTTACTTATTTATTAACCCAAAAGTCTTCTAAGATTGTGTGATACATCACTGGTTTGCATTCACACACACACACACACACAGCTACAGAAAATAAAACATATGCTGCAATTCTTGTAACTCCAAAGGCTGCGAAAGAGTACCTGCCGACCAATGGTTTCTCTATTTTCACTAAAACAACGAAAACACGATGTAAACGAATGGAGTGAAGCAGCAATTAATCCACGATCATTGCGATAGAATACATGTTTCGATATACAACCAGCAGCACAAGCAGCAGTGGTGGAAAGAACGTGACACGACAAAGTAACACCATTTATACTTTTGTGACATGACAAAAGTTGCGACTCTTAAATCGCGCCAGTAAAAATATGGAGTTCCCACATGCAGCAACAATAACAGTAACAATAATAATAAAATTTCACTGTCATTCAGCTCTTACAGCAATAGACAAACTCAAAAGCATAGATTTCTACATTAACTGCTATAATAATGTAATTTAGTTTACATGAAATAGTAAAAACTAGTAAGTAGATGTAAGAAAGAACTATTTTCATCTACAAAAAATTCGTCAGCTGTGCAACAAGGATTGTTTACTACTAGCTTATACAATTTACCTTTAAAAATATTTATAAGGAATTCTTTAAAATCTACTCTTAACCTAGCAAAAGCCCTTAGCACAAGGACAAAGTAGAAAATTTGTGGTATTACACATGTACACATGTTCTATTTCTAGAGTTATAATGTTATAAAGACGTACATTACTTCTCAGCACAAAATTAAAAATTTCTTTCTGACATAAAATAAAACTTTATAAATGAATAAGATTACTATTGTCAGTTACTTCAGTTTAATGAACAGAGGTTTACAATCTTCTATTTTATCGGAATCAATTATGATTCTTGTAACTTTCTTCTGCAAGAGTATAATGCCATTTACATGACAACTACCACCCCACAATAAGATTCCATATAACATGATACTTTGGAAGAAAACACAAAATACTGGTCTTAGATAGTTATTTGGAACATATCTTTTTAAATTTCGTGATTGAATAAATAACTCTTGAAAGTCTAGGAGTTATATTTTTAATGTGTGCTTCCCAGATCCATTTACTGACAATAAGAACAATTAAAAATTTAACAGTTTCTAATTCATGATTGATAGGAATCCCTTTGAGATTTAAGTGAAGTACCTGTGTTTTACTTTCATTTAATGGGCAGCTGTTCACTCTAGACCATAATGAAGACTTAGAATGGGTATTTTCAGTTAATGTTTTCAGTGTGCTCAGATTTGTACTTTTATATAGAAAACTTGTGTAGTTGGCATACAGAATCTCGTGAGAATATATGAACAGATGCAGATCATTAATCATTAATAAAACAATAAATGTCTGGAGACAGACCTCTGTGGCACTCCAGACCTAACATAAACTAAATCTGACTTCACACTGGTGCACATAACTTGTTATCGGTTCTCTAGAGAAGATTTAAATATACTTATGCTGTTGCCATGAAATCATAATGGAATAGCTTATTTAACAAAGAATCATGCTCTACACAATCAAAAGCTCTGCTCTGGTGGCAAAAAGTAGCCTAGGCATAGCCCCTAGCCTCGATCACATCTAGAAGAAATTTTACTAGGGAATTAAACTCTGGACGTTTTTATTATATCAGGGGACATACTATCAACTAGACATTTATTTACACAATAAGTTAAATAATTAATTACACAAAGAATAACATCTTTCAACATATTACATGACAGATCATAGTAATCCATACTACCTGAGCTCTTGAAATTTTTCACTATTTGTAGGATGGTTTTTGGACATAGTTCTGCCACGCGGGAATAGCCTGTAACCTCCCCCTCACTTATCGACCTTAATGACAGTGAAAAATTAAACTGCGTGTACCTAATGGAAATTTGGGAAAAGCAATCTTCACCGAAGTTAATCTGTCGGTAAAGAGGGAGGAAAGAGTTACATCTAAATGAAAGGAAAAATGCAAATGAAACTGGTGGAAATTAATTTTGAAAAGGGGTAAAATTAATAAAGAAAGTAAATGTGCGGCCGTTACGTTAACGATTAACTAGCGGTAATTAGATATTTGAGATTTGGGGGAAATTACGGTCGCCAGTCATTAGGACAATTACTATAGTAACTGAAAAAGAAAGGTTATTACACATATAATTAGCACTAGAAGCGTGGCAACTGAAGGTTGACACGTGTAGTGTGAAAACTGAAAGTTTGTCAGAAGTAATAAATTTCGCTACACTCTGACTTAATTTAGCAAAAGAATTAATAAAACTGGAAAATCGAAAGTTAATTTAGTGACTGAAATTAAAATTAATAGTGAGATTTGTTTCTGAAGCACTACGAAATTCAATAAAATAAGGTTAGTCTTGGGCTACCTCAACAATCATTTCAAAAGCTACTTGAATCCACGCAATTTAGAAATAAGAGATTTAACTTCGAACTTGAATTAAATGATTCTGAACAATTAACAATAGTAAAATTTAGTACGTACCAAGCTGAGCTGCAGTCACAGGTAATCTAAAATATGGTAATAAAACTCGCACTCTTGATTTGTGCTTGTGTAATCTAAATATTGTAGCCAGCTATGAATACTTTAACTGAACTTTGAAATTAAAGCAGTGAAGTAGAATAATATTGCTTTAATGCTGGCATTTGAATTTCAACGAGACTCGGGTTCATTCCGGAAAAGGAAGGGACCCTGCTTGGTAATGCAATTGGGACAATGAGCAACAAAGGTTCATGCTACGTTGCTGTAATTTTGTGATTTGAACAGTTTTAAAAGCTGAGGTCTGCCATACAGTTCTAAAACTTAACGTGCTTCCAGTCTTCCTTGTTGGTTGATTGAAGGTTTGAAACCGTCGATCGAGGAGGTGGCGACAGTCACTCATTGTCGGCCATCGCTGTTGCAGAAGCTGGGTGTTGGCGCGCCTTCTTCTCGACACGGTCACCAGGCGAAACAGGCTCTTGATGTGCGCCAGCTAATGCTTCCCGTCCGCGACACCGTGTCAGAAACTATCATAGCAAGTCGAGCGCAATTACATGCCGCCCAACCCCGAAAGCGCGGCAACTCGCGGGAGCGTCACACAACACACCTGCTCCACTGCACTACCCCAGCCAGACCCTCCCTTTGCTCAGCCCGCGCTCCACGCGGCAGAGTTAACACTACCAAAGATCCTAAACACTTTCGTTCTCCACACGACCTATCGATGTATTCGTTCGATAGCATAGTTTTCCCTAGGCCAGACCCAGCGTATAAATACAAATAATATTCATAAACAAACCAATTATACATCGACATAAATGCATATATATACAAATAGTAAGGCAATTACAATATACAAAGACACAGAAATGTTATATCTTCAGGTAACAAAATAAGGAAAGAAATTTGCAGTGCAATAGATGGAAATAGGAGGATATGCATTTCCGGCGTTACAAGCCGAGCAGTCTAAGGCACTGCAGTCGTGGACTGTGCGGTTGGTACCGGTGGAGGATTGAGTCCTCCCTCGGGCATGGGTGTGTGTGTTTGTCCTTAGGATAATTTAGGTTAAGTAGTGTGTTAGCTAAGGGACTGATGACCTTAGCAGTTAAGTCCCATAAGATTTCACACACATTTGAACATTTTTTTTACGTAGTTCTGTGAAAGTAAAAGTGAAAATGACCAGGGGAGGCTTTTGAAAGCAGTTATCTATGATATCAAGAGCATTTTCTGGGGGTTTATATTAAATAGTACTAAACTCTCCAATAGATTGGATGCAAAATTTATTACGTTCTTCTGGGGTTATGGTAACATTATTTCTTTGTTTAGCGTAATAGAATTATCCCAATCCAGGCTTTTTTACATTCGGTTTTGGAGTTTTCAATGTTTTCTGTGTTACGTAGTTTCTTTGCTTCATTGACTGCCTGCTTGGCAGCAGCAGCTGCCGAGACTGACGCATCAACAGGGAACTTACCGAGTTCTTAACCAGGAGCGAATTGTATAATACCATCTGTGAGCTTTAATAGTTTAGTTTCTTGAATTTCTGCATGTTAATTCAATATCCGACAGCTATGATTCTCGCATTTTCGTTTACATTGGAAAGTAAACCGACTTTTTTCCTAATCAGAGGCAAAATATTTAGTTTCACATGAGTGCTTTGGTAGTTCGGTTCTTGAATCTCTGTGTATTAATCTAATTTATTAGGTACAGATCATGCATTTTGGTCATGGTCTACAGAAGAGTTCCTTAGAACATGCTGGTAGTCCGTTTATCTGGGTAGTTTAGTTTTCCACCGTCTTTCGTATGGATAGGGACTGTGATTGTTGTGTGCAGATGCGAGCCGATTTGGTGTCACTTCACTCTCAGTTCCAGGCTGTGGTGGCTTCAGTTACACAGCTTGAAACTGCAGTGGATGGGCACGACTGTTGTGGGCTGGCTGTGGGGATCCAACAGACGTCCAGCATGTCCGAGTCCTCCAATCAGTCCTCACAAGTGGCCAGACGAGCTACTGCTCGCACTGAGGTTGACCCCTCACCTGTGGTCGAGTAGGTGGTCTCCCCGGGGCGTAGCAGGTGGCGAAAGACTTCCCAGGGGTTGACCGTAAGGACTCCCTGGTTAGTCTGACAAACAGGTTCCAGGTGCTGTCTGAGGCTGACATTGTCGCTGAGCCAGATGCTGTCGCCTGTCCTGTTTGACAATTAACCTCTCAGCCTGCAAGATCTGGACAATCACAGAGGGTGTGATTATTGATATTCAGGAGCGTTATGGGACCCCTTAGGGACGAAAATCAATGTACACTCCATACACATATTGGGTGGAGACATTCCGGATGCAGAATGGGTCCTTCCAGATGCCATAAAGAGCACAGGATGCAGCCAACTGCAGGTAGTGGCTCGTGTTGGTACCAATGGTATGTGTCACTTTGGATTGGAAGAGATTCTCTCTGGTTTCGACCAGCTAACAGAAGTGGTAAAGACTGCCAGTCTTGCTTGCGAGATGAAAGCAGAGCTGACAATTTACAGTATAGTCAACAAGACTGATTGCGGACCTCTGGTACAGAGCTGAGTGGAGGGTGTGAATCAGAGGCTCAGACGGTTCTGCGATCGTGTAGGCTGCAGATTCTTCGATTTGTACCATAGGGTGGTTGGGTTTCGGATTCTGCTGAATAGGTCAGGATCCCCCTGTGTGCAGGAGGTGGCTACTTGGGTTGCAGGGGCTGTCTGGCGTGGACTGGGCGGTTTTTTGTAGGTTAGAGGGTCTCGGGAAAACACAAAAAGGGCTTCAGTCACAAAGGATTAAGCCGAACACAGGAAGAAAGTAGATATAGGAACCGTCGGTATAACAGTTGTAAAGTGTCATAGCTTTGTTGGGAAAGTACCAGATCTCCAACGCTAAAGGAAAGCACTGATGCTCAAATCGTTATAGGCACTGAAAACTGGCTAAAGCCGGAGATAATCCCAGCCAAAATTTTACCAAAGAACGTAATGGTGTTCCAAAAGCAAAGGTAAACGCGGTTCGAGGTGGCGTGTTCGTTGCTGTTAGAAGTAGTTTATCTTGTTGTGAAATTGAGGTAGATAGTTCCTGTGAGGGCAGAGGTCATTGTTGGCAATCGAAATAAAATAATAATTGGGTCCTTTTACCGACCTTCTTATTCAGATGATACCATTGCTGAAAGGTACAAAGAAAACTTAAGCTTGATTTCAAACATGTACCTCACTCATGCAGTTATAATTGGTGGTGACTTTAATTTGCCCTTGATATGTTGGCGAAAATACATCTTGTAATCCAGCCTCTGGTTCAACGATTCCTTCTATTTCAAACTCATCCATCATAGAAGGTCTACTTTCCATTGACTTAACTGATAATCCTCACACATAACTATCTGCATAAATCATGATTTTACCTTTCTTCTTATATATTAGTTTGCTATTTACTATGTTTGAGTCTCTTGCACTGCCTTATCAGATAGGCATGCTGATACAATTTCTATACCATCTGTGTTCTGCAATGAATTATATTTGTTAATAATTGATAATACAAAATCCTGCCCATATTTATTATTGATGGATTTGTAAGAGCTTCTCTTAGATTTCACAGTTTCCCATACCTCTGCTGGACCCGTTATTGTGAGCTTTCTGGCAATCCTTCTGGTTTAGAATTATTGAGACATACCTGATGATCACTCTCTTCCAAGGTATGCTTGAGTCTTCTGTTTTCACCATTCAGTATTTTTAAGTTCTCTTGTAGCCCAGCAATAACTGATAATAAAGAATTTTTATCTCCTCCACATACTGTGTTAGGTTTTACAATGTTACCTATTGTATCAGCACACCTTGGGAAAATGCAATCTCTACTTCCTTCAGGTAGGGCATTTTCGGTAATGTTTGCACAAGCAAAGTCATTCCAACAATCGCACATACCACGCAGGATATCATTTCTATTACATTTTACAAATTTAATGTTACAGATCAAACTTTTTTATGGGAGCTGAATCATTACCTACTCCTTTGACCAACTCAACTCTGAGCAGCTACAAGAAATAAGTAACTATATGTACATAAGAATAAAATACTTCAACAATTTACAACATTCAGCATTTTTAATAACATCAAACAAATATGAAAGAACATTGGAAAATAACATGAAACGACAAAAATTCTATATAGGAATTCTTATAAAATCAGTCATTACATTAAATGTTTTCCTAATTGTTTAAAAGCACATAACTTTTTGTGTTAGTGGATGTGAGTCATTACCATATACAATTTGACTCTGTTTTATATTTTGGAGTGGTCAGTTGCATGAAACATATTGAAAAAATCAATAAATATTTTGATTCTGTTAGTTTCAAATTACTCAGGGGAGCACCTGTAACCCATAGAAATGAATATGTGGAAAATTAGCTACTGCTGTTGTCACCTTTCCTTAGAACCTGCACCAGGCAGACATTTGTATGACCTAAACTAACAGTGCTAGCTTCTCTTTCCACAAGGTAAAATTAAGTGTTAACATTTACTTAATATTTGATTCAATTAGGCACACTGTGTGTTTTGTAGACCAATACTGATCAGATTAAAATATATCTACAACAGAACAGAAAAAGAAATGATATATTTAGATAAATACACAGTCAACAGATCCTCAAGGATGTAGAACATGTCAAAAAATTGGAAAACTAGAAGCTTACAAAGAGACATAAAAAATTTCGTTGGCTTTTAGAGCCAAGATTCATCAGGTGAAAAGGGTTTCTACAAATTACATTATTGTTTTTAATCTTCACAGACGCTGTGTTGTAGACTCAATCATGATAAGATACATAACAGTTGTTCCTGTTATGCAGTTGGAGTAGAAGGAACTCATCTTATTTCAATATACACTTAGGGGCAGTAGTCATCATGCATAATCTTCAAAACAGCTATGACAGAACGTTTCTCAATACAAAAAAGAAATAATTTGCTTTTAAACTTGAGAAACATAATCTTGGCTGGGAAAGCTGCTCAGAATACGATGCTGCATAACGTAATTGAATGAAAGTATGCAAAGTACTATTTTAATCAAAACGAACCTAGCAGCTGACACAAAGGAGCAGATAAGAGATACAAATAAATCTGCATACACACATACTCTGCAGCTCACTGTATGATGCATGGTGGAGTGTCATAACATAGAACTTAGGAAGACAGCACATGTAGTTGTTATATGAGAGCAAACAGAATGCAAACAGCAAAATATTTTGCCACCCTCTCTTCCTCCAGCAAAGAAATAGAAATGTTTATACATGATTTTAGACACATTTTGGAACTGCTGTACTATGTAAAAAATTATGTCTGTCTGGAAATATTTAGTATACAACAGGTCAGACTTGTTAGATATTAAAGTCACATTGTGGAATGATTTATTCACATCTTGTTCTAATAACATTTGTCTAGAAAAAGTTATTATGTGTAGAAAAGAATACTGTTTTCAACCATATATGTAAGAGAAATTTTGATAAATTGATTGCATAGGGGGTTCACTACTCTTTAGTGGACACACTACATAGTTGGTAGTATCTTCCCCCGTTGGGTGTATCCACCGGTACAGTAGGGATCACAAGGTGTATGTAGAGTAGCGAGACGCGCCATTGACGGCAGAGTGCACCCAAACAGCACTCGGTAGCCCACAATTGCTGTAACATATTATGTTGTAAATGCGTTTACCATAGAAAACAAGGTTGATTATGGCAGAGTGAAATTTATTAGTGACTGGAAATTGAGCTCAGGATTATGCCATAATTATTAGTGTACTGAGGGATTTTTTAGAATAACTTCTTAAGTGAAAAACAATAGTTTGCTGTGCAGAAGCCATTTGTACTAACCACAGCAGAAAAGTAAGTAACTTAGGAATTAAATTTCATATATTTCCTAAAAACAGCAAGACAGTGGATAAATGCTTGTAAATGTGCAGATTCATCTTCAGTGAAAATGGTCATGTCTGTTCACTACATTTTACTGATTCTGATTACGAAAGTTATTTAAAAAGTGAACTGTTGAATATTCCTTCGAAAGGTGCAAATGTTCTCTTTACGGATGAGGCTTCATTCCAACGTGATGAAATTGTAAATTTTCACAATCAGCATGTGTCGGCTGACGAGAATCCGCACGCAATTGTGCAATCACGTCATCAACACAGATTTTCTGTGTACGTTTGGGCAGGCATTGTTGGTGATGTCTTGATTGGGGCCTATGTTATTCCACCTACGCTCAATGGAGCACGTTATCATGATTTCATATGGGATACTCTACCTGTGCTGCTAGAACATGTGCCTTTACAAGTACGACACAACATGTGGTTCATGCACGATGGAGCTCCTGCACATTTCAGTCGAAGTGTTCGTACGCTTCTCAACAAGATTCGGTGGCCGTGGATTGGTAGAGGCGGACCAATTCCATGGCCTCCACGCTCTCCTGACCTCAACCCTCTTGACTTTCATTTATGGGGGCATTTGAAAGCTCTTGTCTACGCAACTCTGGTACCAAATGTAGAGACTCTTCGTGCTCGTATTGTGGACGGCTGTGATACAATACGCCATTCTCCAGGGCTGCATCAGCGCATCAGGGATTCCATGCGACGGAGGGTGGATGCATGTATCCTCGCTAACGGAGGACATTGTGAACATTTCCTGTAACAAAGTGTTTGAAATCACGCTGGTACGTTCTGTTGCTGCGTGTTTCCATTCCATGATTAATGTGATTTGAAGAGAAGTAATAAAATGAGCTCTAACATGGAAAGCAAGCGTTTCCGGACACATGTCCACATAACATATTTTCTTTCTTTGTGTGTGAGGAATGTTTCCTGAAAGTCTGGCCGTACCGTTTTGTAACACCCTGTATATTACTCATATTTTACTTTCCTTATGTCTAATTAATAACCAAGAAACTTCCTGCCAGGCCGAGACTCAAATTTGGGACATTTGCCTTTTGCAAACAAGTGCTGCGTCAACTGAACCACCCAAGCACAGCTCACTACCCATTCTTCCAGCTTCATTCTGCCAATATCTCATCTCCTACCTTCATTATGGAAACTGATTGCGTTGTAGCCCTGCACAGGCCGCACATATGGAGACAGAGCTCTCGTGAAAGTTAAGTAATTTAGGTTGTAACTAATTATAGTTGAACGCTTTTAACTAATTAAATAGGTTCTATAGTGTACTCTTCAAGCTCACTATTAAATTTTTTTCTTTTATTTCCGTAGTGTTCTAGTAATCGCGAAAAGTTCGTTTGTTTACTTTCTGCTGCTTAGACCTAATTTTTCGAGTGTGCATATTTAGAGTTATACCGCAATTGGAAGTGCATTGGCTGTAGTTTAACTAATTAAATACGTTCATAAGGGTGCCTTTCAAGCTCACCATTAAAGGGTTTTCTTTTATTTGCGTATTGTTCCAGTAATCGCGAAAAGTTCGTTTTGTTTATATTTCGCGGCTTTGCCTTACTTTCCGAGTGTGCATATTTAGCGTTATACCGCAATCTTAAGTACATTTGGTATAGATTAACTAATTAAATACGTTCATTAGTGTGCTCTTCAAGCTTGCCATTAAAGATTTTTCTTTTATTCACGTATTTTTTCACTTATCTCAGAAAGTTCGTTTTCCTTACATTCGGCTGTTTAAGCTTAATTTTTGATCGTGCATGTTTAACGTTATACCACAAATTTAAGTGCATTTGGTAATAGTTTACTTGCATATTAGTTTCCAAAACATATTTAGTGTCCTTTTGCATCTGTATTTAATGTATTATCGTTATCGTTATTAAATCTCTTAACTAATTTCCAATCTACCATGGATACTAAGTGTGTGAGCTGCAGTAGGAAAGTTAGTTCAGGGGTTTTGCGCAGCTGTTGTGACAGGTGGTTTCATTGGGGAAATTGTAGCGGCGTGGGAAATGGGGAAGCAAACGAGACTCTTCCATTCTTTTGTAGGGTTTGATCAAGAGATAGGATTATAGCTGAACAGGAGGAGAAAATTAGAGCCCTTCAGGCTGATTTGGACGGAACGATGGAGGAACTGAAGAGGTTAATGGGGGAGGAGGGTAATCGGCGTTGGAAAGTGGTAGCGGGGAACAGGGGCCACAGAAAGAGGACAGTGTGTGACAGTTTCCCAATTGGCACAACCAATAGATTTGCCTTGCTACCACAGTTAAGTAAGGAAGACGTTCCAGTAGAAGTGGATGTAGTTAAGATGCAACAGAATCTCACTAGGAAACCAACTGTTCCGAAAAAAGTGGGAAGTAAGAGTAAAGTTCTGTTGCTAGGTAGCAGCCATGGAAGAGGTGTGGGCCAGATTTTGCAAGAAAAATTAGGTGACAGGTACCGGGTCAACGACTTTTTCAAGCCAAGCGCAAGTCTTAGCCAGGTGGTAGAGGATATAGGTTCCTTGTGCAAGGATTTTAAAAAGCAGGATCATGTGATGATAGTGGGTGGAGTGGGAAACAGTATTGATAGGGATCAGGGCTACAGTATTGTGTGTGACCTGGTGAAAATAGCCTCAGTAACGACCCATACCAGTGCTGGGCTGGTGCCTGCTTTCGTGCAGCATGATCAGCCCCAGTTGAACCGCTCTGTCAGGAGGGTAAATATGGAGTTGGATCAGTTGCGTAGGGTGGCCACTCTGTCAGTCATTCGATTGGTTCCTGTCGAGGCTATTGATAGGGGGGATTTCACAAGGCATGGCCTACACTTCAATAGGCAGGGTAAAGTGGCAGGGTTGCTAGCGAAATCCATAAGGGGGGACACTAGTACTCATGGATGTACCTCTTTTTTAGACTAATATCAGTGTCCAATGAGAAGTTCAGGCAGGCAGGTGCTAAAGAGGTCCAAAACTCACAAAATTCTCACAACAGGAAAGTAAATAATGATGTTACCATATTTAACCGAAATATTGGTGGATTAAAGAAAAAAGTAGATTCTCACAAAAGTAAAGTAAAAAATAATGTTACCATTTTTCAACAAAATATTCTGGGATTGAAGAATAAAGTAGATGATCTCCCTGTTTGTTTAGGTGATATTGAATCTGATAATGTAATAGATATACTATGCCTGTCTGAGCATCACATTGTGTCTGATATGGAAAAGGTAAGTATCAGTGGTTATAAACTAGCTGCACATATAAATAGAGAGAATAAGGTGAGAGGAGGAGTTTCCATATATGTCAAACGTTATCACTGTGTAGAAAGCTTAGATACAAAAAAGTTTTGTCTAGAGCAACATATAGAAGCATGTGCCTGTCAACTTAAACTGAAGGAGGGCTCTTTTATAATTGTAACAGTATATAGGTCCCCTTCAGGGGACAATTAGAAATTTCAGAGAAAATCTTCAGCAGTTAGACTGGGATGTGGTGTACAAGGAACCCGAAACTAATTAAAAATGTAACTTATTTCATGATACTCTTGTAAGAGAATTTGAAAACTGTTTCCCAAGAAAGTAGTCAATCAAATTATAAGAAACCATGCAAAAAACCTTGACTTACTAAAGGAATTTTGTAACCACAAAAGGGAACTGCATCTAACAACAAGAAAGAGTAATGACCCAGAAACAGCCAAATATTTTAAAAACTACTGTGCTACATTAAGAAATGTTATTAAAAAGTCCAGAAGCATGTGCATCATGTCTCAGATTAGTACCTCTGATAACAAAATCAAAACATTTTGGAATATTCTTACAAGGGAGACAGGGCAACCAAGAGTACAGGATGTTGGCATCACCATCAAAGCAAATGGAAACTTGATAAACAACAAGCCAAACGTCGAAAACATTTTGAAAAATCATTTTTTAAATGTTGTAGAGAAAATTGGATCTAAATGTTCATTAGAAGAAGCAAAGCAGTTAATGGAAGAGGCCTTACCCACACCCTTTGATACAATTGAAATTCCACCCACCTCTCCTGCTGAAATTAGGAAGATAATAAACTCTCTCAAGAATAAAAGCTCACATGGAATTGACGGCATTTCCAGCAGGATAATAAAAGCTTGTTCCCAAGAAATAAGTGGGATTCTTAGCCACATATGTAATAGCTCTCTGAAGCAAGGTATTTTTCCAGATAGAAGTATGCCATTGTGAAACCACTGCATAAAAAAGAGGATACGTTTGATGTCAACAACTACTGCCCAATCTCTCTTCTGACTGCCTTATACAAAATTCTTGAAAAAGTAATGTATTGTAGAGTAGCTTCACACCTTTGTAAAAATAAAGTTTTAACAAAATGTCAGTTTGGTTTCCAAGAAGGTTCTTCAATGGAAAATGTTATATATACTTTCACTAATGAAATATTAAATGCTCTGAGTAACCAGAAGTCACCTGTTGGGATTTTTTGTGATCTATCAAAGGCTTTTGATTGTGTAAATCATGGAATACTTCTAGATAAGTTCAAGTACTGTGGTATGAATGGGACAGTGCTCGAATGGTTTAAATCATACCTAACTGGAAGAGTGCAGAAAGTTGAAATAATTAGTTCATATAATATGCGAAAAACTGGTGATTTCTCAAACTGGGCACAATCAATAATGGGGTGCCACAAGGTTTGGTCTTGGGCCCTCTGCTGTTCTTAATATATATTTATGACTTGCCATTCTATATTCACAAAGACACAAAGCTGGTACTTTTTGCTGATGATACAAGTATAGCTATCACATCCAACAGACAAGAATTAACTGGTGAAATTGTAAACGATGTTTTTCAGAAAATCATTATGTGGTTCTCTGCAAATGGGCTCTCATTAAACTTTGACAAAACACAGTATATACAGTTCCACACAGTAAATGAAATGACACCATTGATAAATATAGACTTTGATCAGAAATCGGTAGCTAAGGTAGAATTTTCAAGATTTCTAGGTGTATGCATTGATGAGGGGTTGAACTGGAAAAAACACACTGAGGATCTGCTGAAACGTTTGAGTTCAGCTACTTATGCTATTAGGGTCATTGAAAATTTCGGCGATATACATCTGAGTAAATTAGCTTACCATGCCTATTTTCATTCTCTGTTTTCCTATGGCATCATATTCTGGGGTAACTCATCATTGAGGAAAAGAGTGTTCATTGCACAAAAGCGTGTAATCAGAATAAATGCTGGAGCTCATCCACGATCATCCTGCAGACACTTATTTAAAGAGCTAGAGATCTTCACTGTAGCCTCACAATACATACACTCCTGGAAATTGAAATAAGAACACCGTGAATTCATTGTCCCAGGAAGGGGAAACTTTATTGACACATTCCTGGGGTCAGATACATCACATGATCACACTGACAGAACCACAGGCACATAGACACAGGCAACAGAGCATGCACAATGTCGGCACTAGTACAGTGTATATCCACCTTTCGCAGCAATGCACGCTGCTATTCTCCCATGGAGACGATCGTAGAGATGCTGGATGTAGTCCTGTGGAACGGCTTGCCATGCCATTTCCACCTGGCGCCTCAGTTGGACCAGCGTTCGTGCTGGACGTGCAGACCGCGTGAGACGACGCTTCATCCAGTCCCAAACATGCTCAATGGGGGACAGATCCGGAGATCTTGCTGGCCAGGGTAGTTGACTTACACCTTCTAGAGCACGTTGGGTGGCACGGGATACATGCGGACGTGCATTGTCCTGTTGGAACAGCAAGTTCCCTTGCCGGTCTAGGAATGGTAGAACGATGGGTTCGATGACGGTTTGGATGTACCGTGCACTATTCAGTGTCCCCTCGACGATCACCAGTGGTGTACGGCCAGTGTAGGAGATCGCTCCCCACACCATGATGCCGGGTGTTGGCCCTGTGTGCCTCGGTCGTATGCAGTCCTGATTGTGGCGCTCACCTGCACGGCGCCAAACACGCATACGACCATCATTGGCACCAAGGCAGAAGCGACTCTCATCGCTGAAGACGACACGTCTCCATTCGTCCCTCCATTCACGCCTGTCGCGACACCACTGGAGGCGGGCTGCACGATGTTGGGGTGTGAGCGGAAGACGGCCTAATGGTGTGCGGGACCGTAGCCCAGCTTCATGGAGACGGTTACGAATGGTCCTCGCCGATACCCCAAGAGCAACAGTGTCCCTAATTTGCTGGGAAGTGGCGGTGCGGTCCCCTACGGCACTGCGTAGGATCCTACGGTCTTGGCGTGCATCCGTGCGTCGCTGCGGTCCGGTCCCAGGTCGACGGGCACGTGCACCTTCCGCCGACCACTGGCGACAACATCGATGTACTGTGGAGACCTCACGCCCCACGTGTTGAGCAATTCGGCGGTACGTCCACCCGACCTCCCGCATGCCCACTATACGCCCTCGCTCAAAGTCCGTCAACTGCACATACGGTTCACGTCCACGCTGTCGCGGCATGCTACCAGTGTTAAAGACTGCGATGGAGCTCCGTATGCCACGGCAAACTGGCTGACACTGACGGCGGCGGTGCACAAATGCTGCGCAGCTAGCGCCATTCGACGGCCAACACCGCGGTTCCTGGTGTGTCCGCTGTGCCGTGCGTGTGATCATTGCTTGTACAGCCCTCTCGCAGTGTCCGGAGCAAGTATGGTGGGTCTGACACACCGGTGTCAATGTGTTCTTTTTTCCATTTCCAGGAGTGTATATTCACTTACGAAATTTGTTATTAACAATCCGAACGAATTCAAAAGTAATAGCAGTGTACATGGCTACAACACTAGGAGAAAGGATGATCTTCACTACTCAAGGTTAAAACTAACTTTGGCTCATAAGGGGGTAAATTATGCTGCCACGAAAGTCTTTGGTCACTTACCTAATAGCATCAAAAGTCTGACAGATAGCCATATAGCATTTAAAAGGAAATTAAAAGAATTTCTTAGTGACAACTCCTTCTACTCATTAGATGAATTTTTGGATGTAATAAGTGGGTAAAAAAATTAAAAATATTAAGTGTCATGTAATATTTTATGTAATGTAATATCTTGTGTAGACACATTCCACATCATTACGAAGTGTCATATTCATGATCTATGGAACAAGTAGTAATCTAATCTAATCTGATAACTGTTTTGCCACTGTGTTTGTACAGTATACCCTTGAACAGGTAATGCTCTGTAATGAATCAATCAGAAACAGATTTTCATTTACCTGTTTATTGTAGTCATTGAATTCCTAAACTTTGTTAGTGAATGTAATTATTTTGTTACTCAAGATATTTTTGAAAACATGATTTTTCACTGTTTCACTTTTCTTATAGTGTAAATCTTGCTATGTACCTTGCAGAAATTTGCTATTTATGTTATTTCTTCACATATGTGTTATAACAACATGAACAGTATGTTTTCTTTACAGAAACAAAATGCCAACATAATGTATCAATTCACTTTATGCAATTGGTAGCATTTGGCAAGCATGAAGACAAGCAGCAGAAACTATCGCCATGTGTGAGTGGGCGTTATCTTGCTGAAATGTAAGTCCAGGATGGCTTGCCATGAAAGGCAACAAAATGGGGGATAGAATACCGTTTATGTACTACTGTGCTGCAAGGATGCTGTAGATGACATCCAAAGACAACCTACTATAAAAAGAAATGGCACCCCAGACTGTCAATCCTGATTGTCTGGCTGTGTGGCAGGTGCCAGTCAGGTTGGTATCCCACTGCTATTCGGGGCATCTCCAGATCGGCCTGAAAGCTCCTTGACTGGAGTAGAATTGTTTTCAGTGATGAATCCCACTTTGAACTGTGGCCCAATGACCAGCAAAGACAGGTCTGGAGATATTGTGTGCCCGACCGAGACTCGAACTCGGGACCTTTGCCTTTCGCGGGCAAGTGCTCTACCATCTGAGTGTGCGCTGATATGAAACTTCCTGGCAGATTAAAACTGTGTGCCCGACCGAGACTCGAACTTGGGACCTTTGCCTTTCGCGGGTAAGTGCTCTACCATCTGAGCTACCAAAGCACGACTCACGCCCGTTACTCACAGCTTTACTTCTGCCAGTATCTCGTCTCCTACCTTCCAAACTTTACAGAAGCTCTCCTGCGAACCTTGCAGAACTAGTACTCCTGAAAGAGAGGATATAGTGGAGACATGGCTTAGCCACAGCCTAGGGGATGTTTCCAGAATGAGATTTTCACTCTGCAGCGGAGTGTGCGCTGATATGAAACTCCCTGGCAGATTAAAACTGTGTGCCCGACCGAGACTCCGCTGCAGAGTGAAAATCTCATTCTGGAAACATCCCCCAGGTGTGGCTAAGCCATGTCTCCGCTATATCCTTTCTTTCAGGAGTGCTAGTTCTGCAAGGTTCGCAGGAGAGCTTCTGTAAAGTTTGGAAGGTAGGAGACGAGATACTGGCAGAAGTAAAGCTGTGAGTACCGGGCGTGAGTCGTGCTTCGGTAGCTCAGATGGTAGAGCACTTGCCCGCGAAAGGCAAAGGTCCCGAGTTCGAGTCTCGGTCGGGCACACAGTTTTAATCTGCCAGGAAGATTCATATCAGCGCACACTCCGCTGCAGAGTGAAAATCTCATTATGTCTGGAGATAGTTTGTCGAATGGTGTTATGTCAGGGACATTCAGATCCCATGTTATGCCAGGGACAGTCAGCTCCCTGATGATGAGGGGCCGAGCCCTCATGTAGATGATGGGATTTGGCAACGAAAAATATGACCCCTATTTCAGCCAGAACGTCACACAACTGGAATTCAGTTGTAGACGTCTTAATTACTTGTGTGTAGTTGCTCTTCCAAATGGCAAACTATACAACCAGGTGTGTCTTAACCTGCAGTTACTTGTACTTTGGGTACTTGGGCCACTCATGGCTCTATAGTCAGAGTGTCGATGATGATGATATTGATGTTTGGTTTGTGGGGCGCTCAGCTGCATGGTCATCAGCGCCTGTACAAAGTCCCAATTTTCACCAGTCCAATCTAGCCACTGATGATGATGAAATGATGAGGACAACACAAACACCCAGTCCCCGGCAGAATGTCGAGTGTCTGCTCTTATACATCACAGTTAATTCAATGCAAATAATAACCTATAGCTGTGATCCTACAATCAAATCGTCTATTCACTGGCTAAAATTGCGAATTACTAAAATACACAGAAATATAAAATAAAAGATAAATGAATAAATTAATAACAGGTGTTCCATCCTAATGTCTATAATTGATATAGACGATGGAGAACTATAACAAATAAATATCAATTCAAAAAAGTACATCGCAAATCAACAGCAAGTAATCCTACAATATTCAATTAAAATACAGACAAAGATACCCTTACCAAATCACGAAAGTTATGTTGAGAGCGTTACGAGACCGACAGCAGAATCAAAGTAGTCATCAAAGACTTCTGAAAAGTAAGTCCGTTTCGTGATCACAATACACGAAAGATTCATCAGCTGATTGTAGTTCAGAGTTCAACATGATGATTCAGAAAGAAACACACGCAATACGAAGAATAGTAACTCATACTCTCTCTTTTCTCAGTTCTGTAAATCACATGGCAAAAGTTAGAATCCTACTCTGGAGCACATTCAGAACTCTCGAAATACACTCCTGGAAATTGAAATAAGAACACCGTGAATTCATTGTCCCAGGAAGGGGAAACTTTATTGACACATTCCTGGGGTCAGATACATCACATGATCACACTGACAGAACCACAGGCACATAGACACAGGCAACAGAGCATGCACAATGTCGGCACTAGTACAGTGTATATCCACCTTTCGCAGCAATGCACGCTGCTATTCTCCCATGGAGACGATCGTAGAGATGCTGGATGTAGTCCTGTGGAACGGCTTGCCATGCCATTTCCACCTGGCGCCTCAGTTGGACCAGCGTTCGTGCTGGACGTGCAGACCGCGTGAGACGACGCTTCATCCAGTCCCAAACATGCTCAATGGGGGACAGATCCGGAGATCTTGCTGGCCAGGGTAGTTGACTTACACCTTCTAGAGCACGTTGGGTGGCACGGGATACATGCGGACGTGCATTGTCCTGTTGGAACAGCAAGTTCCCTTGCCGGTCTAGGAATGGTAGAACGATGGGTTCGATGACGGTTTGGATGTACCGTGCACTATTCAGTGTCCCCTCGACGATCACCAGTGGTGTACGGCCAATGTAGGAGATCGCTCCCCACACCATGATGCCGGGTGTTGGCCCTGTGTGCCTCGGTCGTATGCAGTCCTGATTGTGGCGCTCACCTGCACGGCGTCAAACATGCATACGACCATCATTGCCACCAAGGCAGAAGCGACTCTCATCGCTGAAGACGACACGTCTCCATTCGTCCCTCCATTCACGCCTGTCGCGACACCACTGGAGGCGGGCTGCACGATGTTGGGGTGTGAGCGGAAGACGGCCTAATGGTGTGCGGGACCGTAGCCCAGCTTCATGGAGACGGTTACGAATGGTCCTCGCCGATACCCCAAGAGCAACAGTGTCCCTAATTTGCTGGGAAGTGGCGGTGAGGTCCCCTACGGCACTGCGTAGGATCCTACGGTCTTGGCGTGCATCCGTGCGTCGCTGCGGTCCGGTCCCAGGTCGACGGGCACGTGCACCTTCCGCCGACCACTGGCGACAACATCGATGTACTGTGGAGACCTCACGCCCCACGTGTTGAGCAATTCGGCGGTACGTCCACCCGACCTCCCGCATGCCCACTATACGCCCTCGCTCAAAGTCCGTCAACTGCACATACGGTTCACGTCCACGCTGTCGCGGCATGCTACCAGTGTTAAAGACTGCGATGGAGCTCCGTATGCCACGGCAAACTGGCTGACACTGACGGCGGCGGTGCACAAATGCTGCGCAGCTAGCGCCATTCGACGGCCAACACCGCGGTTCCTGGTGTGTCCGCTGTGCCGTGCGTGTGATCATTGCTTGTACAGCCCTCTCGCAGTGTCCGGAGCAAGTATGGTGGGTCTGACACACCGGTGTCAATGTGTTCTTTTTTCCATTTCCAGGAGTGTATAAAGTCCCTTCAGAAGTGTTGTAGTGGCCATTCACCTTCCAGAAACAATCACCTGTATGCCTTAGTCACATACGTCAGATAGGTCTGCCTTCTTCCAAAACTCCCCACAAAATGCCCATTTTCGCTCCCTTGAGCTCTTCACACGAAAAGTCCCAGTCTCCACTCGAGTTCCGTACTATTACGCTACTATCTGCTCTTCCTTTGTCTGGAGACCATTCCCACCTAAAATACATCGTCCTTCAGCTCTACAGACATGATCTGATTCAAGCTGATCACCGCTCGGACTAATCTACATGTGAGGGCTGTTCAGAGAGTAATTTCTGATGAGTCATGCAATGGAAACGAGTGCGACAATAAGAAATGTTTTCTAATCATAGCGTGTAGGCTTTCACGGCCGGCGTCTTCAGTAATTAAAACTTCCGGGCTAAGAGGCCGTGGTCCAATAGTAGAAATACTTCTCCCTGTCGTTTCGTTGCCAGCTGCGGGCAACATCATCTGAGGTGAGTCTACGACTGGCTGCTAGGCCGTGGAGGTCCTGTTTATATAGAGCGCGTAGAGGGCGCCACCACTCGTCACGTGTTGTCAACAGTAAAACTATCTCTGGCTGGCGTCATTACTCTCGATCGAAGGTAATCAATTGTCACATCTTTGGTATAGAGTCGATCGCCATATCTTATCTAGCTTCAAGCCTTCTTCTTTCCTGTTAAAATTATTGTGGTGTTTAAAAATCTCTACAGCCTCTCTATACATACGTGCATAATAATGCGATGTCTTAGCTAGCACGCTCGTCTCACTAAATTTTATTTCATGGTCACCCGTTTCAAAAACATGTTCCGCTACAGCCGATTTGTCCGTGTGTCCCAGTCGACAGTTCCTTTTATGTTCAGTTAGGCGAGTATTGATACTTCTTTTTGTGGTTCCAATGTAAACCTTCCCACAACTACACGGAATCTTATAGACACCAGGAGTAGCTAGAGGGTGTCGTGCATATTTCGCCTATCTTAAGCATTCACTAATCTTCTTGGTGGGTCTGAAGATTGTTTCAACTCTGAACTTGGCCAGCAGTTTCCCGATACGGTCCGTAACATTGTGGATGAATGGAAGAAAAACTTTCCCCACCGATGGTTGTTGTTGTTGCACGTTTTCGGACATTTTTCTTCTGGGATGGAGTGCTCTATCTATCTCCTTGCCAGCGTACCCATTTTTCTGGAAAGCGGTTCGCAAGTGGTTTAGTTCCTCTTGCAAATAAGCTGGCTCACAGATTTTATTAGCCCTGTCCACCAATGTCTTGATAATACCTCTCTTCTGCCTGGGATGATGGTTTGAATGCTTATGAAGATAACGATCGGTATGCGTATCTTTTCTGTAGACTTTGTGACCCAGAGTCCCATCTGCTCGTTTAATTACTGAGACGTCCAAAAAATTTATCTGTCCATTACTTTCTGTCTCCATAGTGAATTGTATTTTTGAATTAATGCTATTCAAATGCTTCAAAAAACGGTTCAGTTCTTCTTCACCGTGATTCCATATGACAAAAGTGTCGTCCACATACCGATACCACTTCAAAGGCCTTTTTCTGGCTGACTGCAGTGCTTGCTGTTCAAAAAATTCCATAAAAATATTGGCAACGGCTGGACTTAGAGGGCTACCCATTGCCACTCCATTAATTTGTTCATAGAACTCATTATTATACTGAAAATAAGTCGTGGAAAGGCAATGTCTAAACAAAGCTACTATATCAGTCGGAAATATGTCAGATATGCAAGCAAGAGCTTCGTTGACAGGAACCATGGTGAACAGAGACACAACATCAAAGCTGACAAGAATATCACTGGGGCTGACGGTAATCTCCTTCAATTTTTCGATGAAGTGCATAGAGTTTTTAATATGATGATCAGTTTTTCCAATAAACGGTTGTAACAAGGTGGCAAGATGTCTAGCCAGTTCTTGAGTGGGGGATCCAATAGCACTTACTATCGGTCTAAGTGGCAGATTAGGTTTATGCACCTTAGGTAGCCCATATAATCTAGGAGGATAAGCTTCCGTTTTACAAAGATCTTTTTTATCCTCTGAAGGAATAGAAGACTTTTTTATTAATTGATTGGTAACTGTCAACACTTTCGTTGTAGGATCCTTTTTCAACTTTTTATAAGTGGTAAGATCCAAAAGGTCACTGATCTTCTTGTGGTAGTCTTCACTCTTCATCACCACGGTAGCATTACGGGAGATTAATGCGGACAAGAGTATTATTGTACTTTCTGCTGACAAGGGAAATGCTACCGTGGTGATGAAGAGTGAAGACTACCACAAGAAGATCAGTGACCTTTTGGATCTTACCACTTATAAAAAGTTGAAAAAGGATCCTACAACGAAAGTGTTGACAGTTACCAATCAATTAATAAAAAAGTCTTCTATTCCTTCAGAGGATAAAAAAGATCTTTGTAAAACGGAAGCTTATCCTCCTAGATTATATGGGCTACCTAAGGTGCATAAACCTAATCTGCCACTTAGACCGATAGTAAGTGCTATTGGATCCCCCACTCAAGAACTGGCTAGACATCTTGCCACCTTGTTACAACCGTTTATTGGAAAAACTGATCATCATATTAAAAACTCTATGCACTTCATCGAAAAATTGAAGGAGATTACCGTCAGCCCCAGTGATATTCTTGTCAGCTTTGATGTTGTGTCTCTGTTCACCATGGTTCCTGTCAACGAAGCTCTTGCTTGCATATCTGACATATTTCCGACTGATATAGTAGCTTTGTTTAGACATTGCCTTTCCACGACTTATTTTCAGCATAATAATGAGTTCTATGAACAAATTAATGGAGTGGCAATGGGTAGCCCTCTAAGTCCAGCCGTTGCCAATATTTTTATGGAATTTTTTGAACAGCAAGCACTGCAGTCAGCCAGAAAAAGGCCTTTGAAGTGGTATCGGTATGTGGACGACACTTTTGTCATATGGAATCACGGTGAAGAAGAACTGAACCGTTTTTTGAAGCATTTGAATAACATTAATTCAAAAATACAATTCACTATGGAGACAGAAAGTAATGGACAGATAAATTTTTTGGACGTCTCAGTAATTAAACGAGCAGATGGGACTCTGGGTCACAAAGTCTACAGAAAAGATACGCATACCGATCGTTATCTTCATAAGCATTCAAACCATCATCCCAGGCAGAAGAGAGGTATTATCAAGACATTGGTGGACAGGGCTAATAAAATCTGTGAGCCAGCTTATTTGCAAGAGGAACTAAACCACTTGCGAACCGCTTTCCAGAAAAATGGGTACGCTGGCAAGGAGATAGATAGAGCACTCCATCCCAGAAGAAAAATGTCCGAAAACGTGCAACAACAACAACCATCGGTGGGGAAAGTTTTTCTTCCATTCATCCACAATGTTACGGACCGTATCGGGAAACTGCTGGCCAAGTTCAGAGTTGAAACAATCTTCAGACCCACCAAGAAGATTAGTGAATGCTTAAGATCGGCGAAAGATGCACGACACCCTCTAGCTACTCCTGGTGTCTATAAGATTCCGTGTAGTTGTGGGAAGGTTTACATTGGAACCACAAAAAGAAGTATCAATACTCGCCTAACTGAACATAAAAGGAACTGTCGACTGGGACACACGGACAAATCGGCTGTAGCGGAACATGTTTTTGAAACGGGTGACCATGAAATAAAATTTAGTGAGACGAGCGTGCTAGCTAAGACATCGCATTAATATGCACGTATGTATAGAGAGGCTGTAGAGATTTTTAAACACCACAATAATTTTAACAGGAAAGAAGAAGGCTTGAAGCTAGATAAGATATGGCGATCGACTCTATACCAAAGATGTGACAATCGATTACCTTCGATCGAGAGTAATGACGCCAGCCAGAGATAGTTTTACTGTTGACAACACGTGACGAGTGGTGGCGCCCTCTACGCGCTCTATATAAACAGGACCTCCACGGCCTAGCAGCCAGTCGTAGACTCACCTCAGATGATGTTGCCCGCAGCTGGCAACGAAACGTCAGGGAGAAGTATTTCTACTATTGGACCACGGCCTCTTAGCCCGGAAGTTTTAATTACTGAAGAAATGTTTTATGTGCAACAGTTAGCTAAACCTTCCAGGTCCAACTTAGACATTCGTCGTAGCGTTGTACGAACTTTCCAATACTCTCATAATAGAAGGCTGCTGCCTATGCTTTCTGCCAATACTCTAGGCTGGTCTACATTTTGTTGACTGTGTCAAAATGTTTTCTTCAAAGCCAGCAGTTCATGTGACCAGACACGAAACACAGAGGCAGCCAGTTACGGGCTGTACTGCGTATGATCACACACTTCCCATCGAAAACGCAGCAGAACCATCTTCATTGCCCCTGCAGAATGTTGCCAAGAATTGTCTCGAAGAAGGAACCGCATGACAGTTGTGTTTTGTGGGCTTCATGACTTCACGAGAAATGTCTAACAAGATCCTCATATTTGGCCGTAGACGCCATTTCATAGCCACGTTTATGTGCTCACTGTGCCCCCAGAACTGAAAAGATAAACGTGAAGCTGTCTACAGGTATGGTGGAGACACTGCCCAACACATCTGTGTAAAGCTTCATTGGATTTTCACAGCGGTTTCCATTTTGCGACCAATCGGGATTTACTTGCGAAATAGCCCTGGTATTACAACAATATTTAAATAAAGAAAGGTCTTAAACATTTGGTTACACTCATATCATTTACAATAAATATAAGCAATCGTTGGTTCATAAATAATAAAGCCATCATTCTTGGGCAAATGTGCTCACAATAAATGACAACATATTGACTTGAAGTAGTTTTTAAACAGTTATTTATGCCTTCTTGGCAGAAGTATCTTTTGGTTCTCTTTTCAATAATGGTATTCACTAACACATGTGATTGACCACTTATAAATTAGCACAGGTTTTTAAGATAGCTAGTAATCAACATTTAAATAAAGTTACTCACAAAATAGTAACCTGTTCATTAAATAGCCACTCAAGTATGGCAATATGAGGTACTGATGCTGTGTTCATTTACTGTGTAATAGCGGTGGATACAATGTTCTGACAAACATTTATATATTGAATCAGACATAAAAGACTTTGTGAATCAATAAATAAAATAGATACAGACATAGCTTTCAGGGATAATAGCCATAGTGTAATGCTATCATCTGAGATATCGTTTATTGAAATCGCGTAAACAGATTAAAATGTTTCCAGAATTAAATCCCCCAGGCTGTGGCTAAGCCATGTCTCGAAAGTATCCTTTCTTCTTGGCGTGCTAGTTCTGCAAGGTTCACAGGAGAGTTCTGTGAAGTTTGGAAAGGAGGAGACGAGGTACTGTCGGAATTAAGGCTGTGAGGACGGGTCGTGAGTCGTACTTGGGTGTTCAAATGATAGAGCACTTGCCTGAGAAAGGAAAAAGGCCGCGAGTTCTAGTCTCGGTATGGCACACAGTTTTAATCTGCCAGGAAGTTTCAGATTAAAATGTGTTAATTAGAGTTCATTGTATAATTATTTATCCACTGTGAAATGTTAACGTCGGTGTTGATGATACTGAAATTTGTTGTGTCATTGGATGTGTTTCATTTCTCTGCAATCGCCAATGTTCACAGATTTCATTAATAGTTGATTTTAAGGTATTGTAGACTCTCAAAGAGCTGTAACAGGCCATCTTTCAGTTTGTGTCAAAGCCTGTAATTGTTGGGAGCATAGTTGGCCCTGTTAAGCGATAGACATGTTGTCAAAATTCTCCATACCAGGATTTTCCTGTTTCCGGCCACTTGCTCCTTGTCTCAATCCCAGATGGCCTGTAGCATGTGCTGCAGCCCGCCCTGAGCTCCAGTCCCACTAGTGTTCAAAAAATGGTTCAAATGGCTCTGAGCTCTATGCGACTTAACTTCTGAGGTCATCAGTCGCCTAGAACTTAGAACTAATTAAATCTAACTAACCTAAGGACATCACACACATCCATGCCCGAGGCAGGATTCGAATCTGCGACCGTAGCTGTCACTCTGCTCCAGACTGTAGCGCCTTGAACCACACGGCCACTCCGGCCGGCCCACTAGTGTTCAACCATACATCAATTTCACCTTACCTCGTAGCAATGTTGGGCGCCCAACTAGCTCGCCCTAATACATGTAACATTACGGAATAAGTATATGATAACTCACATAAAAACAGTTTCTGCAATAATAATTTACACTTGTGTACAATGCGTATCATATGTTTTCGTTTCTGGACATGGTTGATAAGGATATTCCAGTGTATGACACAGGCACTGAACACAATGAAATGGCCAACATTTCCCATTCCAATATAGGGCATCATTCTCGAGTATAAGTTCCCAGATATGGACTCCAACTGTTGATGAATAAATATGTAAATGATAAATCATATAAAAAGTGTTTCTACCACAAATAATAATTTATGCTTACAAACATTGCTTAACTGTTGTTCCTTGTTTCAAGGGAGTTTGGATAACGACATGGCGATGGCGAAATTTGTTAATGACATAGATCCCCATGCTGAGCTGAGCAATACTTTGAGAGCCATGCCCAAATTACAGCCTCTTGATGCTTAGATGAAATCCCACTGGACCAATAATTATATTGACTATGGCCTATGTGAGCACCAGTTAAAAAATTATGCCTACATATGATTCTTGTTTGGAACTGTCACACACACAACACTTGTTTATGTTGTTGTTTTTCAGAGAGAAGAGCTGGAAAAATCAGGAGGTAGTCTTTCGGCCCAGAACGTCGACATACAACGGCCTGGATCGTCGACGTCGTCACTTTTACTTCGATCTGGACTGGCAGCGTCGTCACATTCACCACAACCTGGACTGTCAGCTAGTTGTAGTTATCCACTTACTAGCAGCAGTTTCTTGACCCGTCCTACTATTGTAGACAAGCACCAAGTTGGTTTTTCACCAGCTTTTCTGGTATGCTCGGGTACCTAATTGTACTGCAGGTTACCAAGACCTGATCCATTTCTTAAACATGTGTCTACCCTGTTAGAAGATACAGCATATTAAAGTCATGAAGGATTCATGGCATCCCGCCATTAAGTCTAGTGCAGTGTTATAATGCAAACTCTTACAGCCCCTGCAACATGATGGTGATGGTGAAAAACATTGTCAATACATGGGGGGGAAATGGTGTATCATCGTTGGGCATCTCAAGTGCGGTGTGTTTCCAAGATTTGAACTTGCAAGTCACACAGACCAAATTTTCCAAAATGAGGTAAAGAGGGGCTGGTAAGAATCTCAGACGATTACTTCAACTCAATATCCAATCATACAGGGCTATTACAAATGATTGAAGCGATTTCATAAATTCACTGTAGCTCCATTCATTGACATATGGTCACGACACACTACAGATACGTAGAAAAACTCATAAAGTTTTGTTCGGCTGAAACCGCACTTCAGGTTTCTGCCGCCAGAGTGCTCGAGAGCGCAGTGAGACAAAATGGCGACAGGAGCCGAGCAAGCGTATGTCGTGCTTGAAATGCACTCTCATCAGTCAGTCATAACAGTGCAACGACACTTCAGGACGAAGTTCAACAAAGATCCACCAACTGCTAACTCCATTCGGCGATGGTATGCGCAGTTTAAAGCTTCTGGATGCCTCTGTAAGGGGAAATCAACGGGTCGGCCTGCAGTGAGCGAAGAAACGGTTGAACGCGTGCGGGCAAGTTTCACGCGTAGCCCGCGGAAGTCGACGAATAAAGCAAGCAGGGAGCTAAACGTACCACTGCCGACGGTTGGGAAAATCTTACGGAAAAGGCTAAAGCAGAAGCCTTACCGTTTACAATTGCTACATGCCCTGACACCCGATGACAAAGTCAAACGCTTTGAATTGACGGCGCGGTTGCAACAGCTCATGGAAGAGGATGCGTTCAATGCGAAACTTGTTTTCAGTGATGAAGCAACATTTTTTCTTAATGGTGAAGTGAACAGACACAATGTGCGAATCTGGGCGGTAGAGAATCCTCACGCATTCGTGCAGCAAATTCGCAATTCACCAAAAGCTAACGTGTTTTGTGCAATCTCACGGTTTAACGTTTACGGCCCCTTTTTCTTCTGCGAAAAAAACGTTACAGGACACGTGTATCTGGACATGCTGGAAAATTGGCTCATGCCACAACTGGAGACCGACAGCGCCGACTTCATCTTTCAACAGGACGGTGCTCCACCGCACTTCCATCATGATGTTCGGCATTTCTTAAACAGGAGATTGGAAAACCGATGGATCGGTCGTGGTGGAGATCATGATCAGCAAATCACGTCATGGCCTCCACGCTCTCCCAACTTAACCCCATGCGATTTCTTTCTGTGGGGTTATGTGAAAGATTCAGTGTTTAAACCTCCTCTACCAAGAAACGCGCCAGAACTGCGAGCTCGCATCAACGATGCTTTCGAACTCATTGATGGGGACATGCTGCGCCGAGTGTGTGAGGAACTTGATTATCGGCTTGATGTCTCCCGAATCGCTAAAGGGGCACATATCGAACATTTGTGAATGCCTAAAAAAACTTTTTGAGTTTTTGTATGTGTGTGCAAAGCATTGTGAAAATATCTCAAATAATAAAGTTATTGTAGAGCTGTGAAATCGCTTCAATCGTTTGTAATAACCCTGTACATTTTTTATCCATTAAATGTGGGTTCGCCTATATCCCTCCTCCTGAACATATAACTATAAAAAACGTGCAAAATCATGAGGATGACTTTTGCTTTGTGTGGCTACTCTTGGCTTGTGAAAGAAATTACGAGAATCGTCCTGAGCACGCAACTCAACCAAATTGTAAGTAAGGTTCCAGTATCACTGCTTAAAACATTTATTGATTATTACGACAGCTGTTTTGAAAGATTTCCATTTTCAAGTCGTCTACGTTGTCTTGATATATATGTATATAATCTGGTGTGGCTGTATCTGGTGACAGATCTCGTTATTTTTCGCTTGAAATTCTAAAATATCGATTTCAAGTCGATTTTGTACTGTTTTATACACTGTGACGTAATATTTCCTGTTATTTTTTGACAGGTCACACCATAAATGTTTCATATATACATAGTTTAATGTTCGTGGACATTATAAATTCGATGATACTGATTTTCCCATTAAACTCCAGGATATACGTAAATTTGGGAGGTTGAACCCTCGTAAGTCAGTTCATATTTACCATCTGGAGGAAAGGAAGTCAGATGATAATGTTGTTACACACAAAATCGTTGAACCCCTTCACTTTTATAATATAGCTAGTCAGCATCAAAAGCATGTAGTTTTGTTGTTATCCTTGAGGGGAAAAACAACACTACTGCTGAGTCAAAAACATATCCTATCTAATTTCCCCCACAGTTGTCAAAACATTGTGGTACATGGCATATTTGCCTTAGTTGTCTGGATTCTTTTACTACAAGTGAACGATTAACAAAGCATCTGCCGGATCGTTCTACGCAGGAACTGCTGTGTGTGGCTAGTGAGGAGTATAAGTTCTTAAAATTTAAGAATTTCGAGCACCAGGATTGTAGCATATGCTGACTTGGTGTGCCACCTCAATGCTATGGCAAAATATGAGGATGATCCCACCATGACACATACCACCTCTACAGGACAGCACATACCATATGCCAAGACATTAAAGGTTGTAAGCATATATAATGCAATTCATAACCATTTTCATTGCTGCTCTCTGATCTTGAAGAACTTGCAAGGAAAGCTGTTGTGAGCTCGCACATAAACCCATGACTGAATTGTAGGAAAATTATGTATTACACGGGAAAGCAAATAACCACCATGTTTATGAGCTGCCAGTAGACAGAGAAATAGAGAAGTCGAAACTCCAGACAGTGAGCATTGTCATTTAATTAGCATATTCCACAGTGCAACACACAATGCATACAATGTGAACTACCAACTGCTATGACATATACCAACAATTTTAGCAGGTATGAAGCTCATTTCCTTGTTAAGCTCTTGGTTGAGTTTGGATTGCAAAATGATTAGGTCAGTTTCCTACCTGAGAGCACTGAAAAATATTAATTTCCAGATGAATCACCAGGAACATTACACTGAGCTTCTTGGGTTCATTATGTTGTATGCACATGACACTTCAGAAATTTGCATCTGGAGGACATGCACCTCAGTCAAGCTGCATATCCTGATGATGTTAAGTTTCAATTCATGAAGAAGAAAGGGTTCTTCCCTTACGAATATTTGGATTCTGGTGGAAAAACTCAATGAAATCATATTTTTCAACTTTACTGCATTTTCCAGCAATATCACAGGCTGTTGCATAGTGGATGTGGAGTATGGGTGAATGTTTGGCAAAAATTTAACATCTCTGATTTAGGAGGTTATGCAAGTCTTTATATGGACACTGAGGTCAACTTACTTGCAGATATTTTCTAGACTTTCCAGAGTGCGCACATGGAAACATTCATTCAGGATTGTGGTTTCTATAATACCAATCCAGACCTTTCACGGGACAAAACGCACTAAGGCACAGAACTCAACATCAAATTTTTGAGTGTGAGAACATTATATCATTATTTGTGTGCAGGATTCGTTGGGGACTATGTCAATGTGTCCATAGGCACACCAAGGCAAATAATCTGCGAATGGGTGAAAAGTTTAATGCATCTGATGATCAGAGTTACATTGTGTACCTGGATGTAAACAATTTATATCAGTGTGTCATGCAGGAGTCTCTGGCAACTGGGGGGTTCAGATGTCTCTCCGGTGAAGAAATCATCAAATTAGGTGATATAAGAGATGTAGTAACAGATTCTGCTGTAGGATATGTTCCAGACGCCAACTTGCCATATCCATATTGTTTGCGTACAGCAGTTAGTCACTGTGTCTAGAGAACCAAATTCCACAAAACCATACCTTGCCAAAACAGGCGATGATGCTGGGAGTAAAAAGAGAACAATAATGAGTAGTGGGACAAGCTGTGTTTGGTAGTGTGGGTTGCATACATTCAGAGGCAAACATGACTGATTTATGAACCCCTGAGAGTTGATTTATGACCCCCTGGGGATAATCTGCACATCCACCCCTCCACCTACCCCTCCACATCCACCTCCCCTCTGGAAACCTTCAACCCTCTCCCCTTCTCCTTGACGATACAAGCGCACATTTGATATCAAATTAATTGACTAATTAGTAGAATCTATCAATTAATTAACCCCTTCAACTCTGGGAAACCCGCCAGCCCTCTCCCTCTCCTACTCCTTCTGGAAATTAGTGAAGAAGGACTCAGCTGTGCTGGAGAGGAAGGATCTCAATTCAGATCAATGTCAATTATGTAGCAAAGGATATACTGTTGATTTATAAAATTCAATTTGCAGGAGTTGGATCTCTTTCTTATTTGGTGGGAAGAGCTTATCATTCTCTGCTATTTGGCAGATGCAGGTCTTGTAAAATACATTCAATAGAAGCAATTCGATAGCTAGCCTTTTTTCCAATCATGGAAAGAACACATCATGAAATCGAGGTCAAAATAACTCAACAAATATATCTACACCGTTAAAAGTCTTTCGATCCCATCTTTGCACCAGCTGGCAGGACAGATGTGGCCTCTGCTTCCTGTATTTGTGCACATACTGTACGTGCTCAGGCATGCAACCACTGCCAGCTGGTGCACAGCCAGCCACCTTGCATATTACCACACATGCAGATTGTGAGAGAGGCATGCAGACCAGAAGCCTTGCCAATCCCTGAACAAAGTACCAGGTGACAGCAACCCTTTCATATTGATACCTGAGAAATTACTGTCAAATATATGCTCTCTTTCTCTCTCTCTCTTCTTCTCTCTACCACGCTCTCAGGTGGCCAGTTCCTATCACATGACACTGTTTGGGATCTGCCCAAACCAACAGACCATAGTGTCTCATAAACCTTCGCTCAATTCTTTGACACCATCCAGCAACCCGGTCACCCGAAAAATCGTGGTCCCCTTTGTTCGCGGTAATGTCCTTTGCCACCTTAAGTGGCTACTTCTAGTTGCAGTATCTGTGATATCTGCTCTTAAACACCCACCTTCCATACCAGGACAGTGGAAGCAGCTCCTCTGTACAGATGCTGACTGAGTTAGCTCACAATACCACTAGCAAAGGACACTAGAACAAGCAACTTCCCAACAATCCTCCCTCCAATTCCCTCCTCTCCCTCTGCTCACCCTTCTGATTCTTCCAGTCAGAGAGAGTATCAGGTGGCGGCAACTCTCTGATACAAGTGGCGGCAACACTTCGATATTGATACCTGGGAAAGTCCTCCCAAAAAATATGTTCTCTCTCCATCAGGTGGCTACTTCCTACCCAGTGAGCGTCTGTCATGTGCCACACTAAACACTCCTGTGTCCTGAACAAATTAGTGGATACATGGTAAATCCCCATCTGTGAATGTCTTGAAAATAGTCTTTCACTCTATCAGATTGATTGATTTAATTAATTAAATCGATACCATTTGTGAGGGTAGTTTTTCCTTATATTCTATTAGTGGATGCTAAAACTGGTGTACGTGGCGGGATTCGATTGCGCAACTGCCCGGTTTCCAAATACTTTCAGTTTTTTCTTTCCCTTCCTTCGGTTGCTGGATACTGGAAAAGTTAGCTGATCTGGCAGGAGGTTCATTATGTCAGAGGTACCTAAAAGTTTCAAATTTCATGCTATGTCGTTAAACAATCTGTGGAGGTGTTGGATTGATATGTTTGCTCTCGGTACCACTATTGGAAACAATGAATTGTCCAATTGAGGATTTGACATTGTAATGTCTCTGCAACAAATTTGCAGCAGCAGCGCCTAAATCTAACCTGCATAACACTGTGTGTATGTTGTATGAGTGTCAGTTTCATTGTCTTTTAAGCCCTCAACAGATCGTTACATGAAAAACTTAAAACTAAAATTTGGATGAGCTACCTGACTGCATATTTGAATATGAAAAATTACAGGAGCAAATGAAACTGTAAAATGATTAACTAAGCCATCTGACTGCGTTTTTGAACAAGAATTTTCAGATCTTACAAAATCTGATTTGTGAAACGGAATTTACTGGACTAGAGTACATGGCATGTTATGGGGTGTCAGTGTCTCACCTCTTTAGATGACTGCCTTTCTCCATGTGGTTTACAGCGAAGCGCAGCAGCATCCAGCAGCAGTGGCTTAGGCTTATTGTTACTAAGAATGAGTTTGCTTGAGTCCTGTTAAATACTAAATAACTTTTGAGAAGGGACTTCATTAATTAAGTCTATTAAAAACTTAAGACTATCATGAACAAACATTAATAATTACAAGGACAAATGACATGTGTCAATAATGGCTGAGTGCCAGATTAACAAATTATTACAGTCTCAAAATTGCATTAACGTTTAGTAACTACAGCAGATTATTTAGATGTCGAGAATAATAATAATTATTATTTGGAGGATAAGGAGGTTTATTTCACTGACAAGCAAAACATGGGATTATTACAAACTCGGACTAAAGGCCGGTCCACACGCAACGATCTGTCCGCGCAGACATCGGCGCAGATGTCTGTACATGTAAAAGATCGCTGCAAATGTGGTGTGTTCACACGACACAAACCCCAATCTACTACTCGCCCGCCATCTGTCGGTGTAGAAAAGAAATATCAATGGCAAGCGACTACGCTCCCCGTAAACGTCAAAAATTTAATTCAGTTATTTTGAAATACAGAAATGGAGGAACTTCTGTTGCAAAAAACATTCAGACCAACCGCAGGAAACAGAGAAAGCGGTCAAAATGGTGTAGACAGTGGCTGCTAAAGCGAAAGCAGTTTTCTCACGTAAATTAACTGCGAGATTTGCAGGGCGAACCTTAAGAAAGCCAAGCAGATCAAAATACCATAACGTTGGCTGGTATACTTGATCTACTCCTACACCATATCTTCTAGATTTCTGAACTTTGGATAACTCTTTTCGGTAAACAGTTCGCAACGAATTTATTTTTTTTAATTACTGTTTCTCTGTTTTCCGAGGCGTCAACTGCCCACAATTTTTCAATTAGAGCATTGCATGGTGCTGCCTTTTTGTCTCGGTCACTATATTCTTTACTTTTAATCCTCCACAAACATGGGTGGTTTCTACATATTTCAATGAATTCACTAACAAACTCTCGAGAACACTGACGAGTATCAGCTATTTTAATGCCCTGTGCGCACAAATACAAACACTAGACTGAGAAAACAGCTGTTTCGCGCCAGATTTGCGGCGATCTCCTGTCCACACGCTCCAACTTGTCTGCGCAGATGTGGTTTGAACCCACAGATTTGAGAGGTTTCGCTCAAACCTCCAACTCCAACTTCCAGGTTTGCACACACCTCAGGTTGGTGCAAACCTTCTGTACACACGCAACGATCTGTCTGCGCAGATGTGATGTGCGCAGACAGATCGTTGCGTGTGGACGGGCCTTAACAATCACGAGCCTAACCTTGCAATTGTTTTTGCGCCATGCTTGCGAATTTTATCTTGAATTCCATCTTCAAACATAGCTAAGCCATCTAAACCTCTTCTGGCTATATAAATGAAATCAGGCCTTAAGTATGGTAAGATATGCCATCACAGACACGAGGGCAACGTGACACGTCTTCTGTCTCCGAGCTGTCGACTGATACTACTACTTCCACTCTCGCAGACAGACATCGTCTCACCACAATGCTTAGGATCGCGTTCCCAAGTTTCGCCCTCACATTGTTACTATCGATATCTCAGTGCTTACACAATGCAAAGAATAGCGTTAAGTTGGACTTATCGTTTTATGTATTGGAGAGTTCTAACACACTCCTTACAACATCTCGATTGGAAGTGGTGGTGTTGGTATTTTGAATTTCGGCATGAATTTTTTATACCGTCATAGTTGTGGAATTCCCGACCTCTCTAGGCCTGCTAAGAGCATTTTATAAAGCACTACAGAATTTCTCTCAGCTACACCAGAACGAAGAAGAAGGAGGAAAGGGCCGACTGCGTGATAGGATAGTAACATGAACAAATATCACTACAAGACAGAGTGCACTGCAATGTACTGAGAAGCACTAAGCTACACTCTTAGTGGTTGTCACGGCTAGACGCCTGAGATCGCTGAAAACTCTCACACATGCAACACACTAACCACCGCCCCCCCCCCCCCCCCGCCCTTCCAGATGTCCACATGCAGAATGCCCATTCCCTCATACACCACCAGCGCCAATACTCAAGAGGTCGCAGAAAACTGCGGCCATGACTGCAGCCACAGTCGTGGACACATGTGTGTGCCAGAGTGCACCACTCCAGCTGTGGCGGGCACCTAGAGATGATTGGAGTGGTAGGAATTTAGATGTTATCAACACATCCAGTGCCAGTACTTGGCAATGATCAATGCTGAGTCGTTCAATTTAGCACGGAGAATAAATGTAGCACATACATTTGTGCAGGTGTAATGTTGTTGCTTTAATTTTTTCTGATTACGGTGCTGATATTCAATAAAAGCGGGTTAAAAGCTGTGAGCTATGTGGGGAAGTTAACCTTGCATTACTGCGCAACTGTTTCACCAGGTATCCAGTCTAGCTTACCAAATTCCCAACCAGACTAACATTAATTATAATCTTTTAATAGTCATATGACAACATATATATATATATACACTCCTGGAAATGGAAAAAAGAACACATTGACACCGGTGTGTCAGACCCACCATACTTGCTCCGGACACTGCGAGAGGGCTGTACAAGCAATGATCACACGCACGGCACAGCGGACACACCAGGAACCGCGGTGTTGGCCGTCGAATGGCGCTAGCTGCGCAGCATTTGTGCACCGCCGCCGTCAGTGTCAGCCAGTTTGCCGTGGCATACGGAGCTCCATCGCAGTCTTTAACACTGGTAGCATGCCGCGACAGCGTGGACGTGAACCGTATGTGCAGTTGACGGACTTTGAGCGAGGGCGTATAGTGGGCATGCGGGAGGTCGGGTGGACGTACCGCCGAATTGCTCAACACGTGGGGCGTGAGGTCTCCACAGTACATCGATGTTGTCGCCAGTGGTCGGCGGAAGGTGCACGTGCCCGTCGACCTGGGACCGGACCGCAGCGACGCACGGATGCACGCCAAGACCGTAGGATCCTACGCAGTGCCGTAGGGGACCTCACCGCCACTTCCCAGCAAATTAGGGACACTGTTGCTTCTGGGGTATCGGCGAGGACCATTCGCAACCGTCTCCATGAAGCTGGGCTACGGTCCCGCACACCATTAGGCCGTCTTCCGCTCACGCCCCAACATCGTGCAGCCCGCCTCCAGTGGTGTCGCGACAGGCGTCAATGGAGGGACGAATGGAGACGTGTCGTCTTCAGCGATGAGAGTCGCTTCTGCCTTGGTGGCAATGATGGTCGTATGCATGTTTGACGCCGTGCAGGTGAGCGCCACAATCAGGACTGCATACGACCGAGGCACACAGGGCCAACACCCGGCATCATGGTGTGGGGAGCGATCTCCTACATTGGCCGTACACCACTGGTGATCGTCGAGGGGACACTGAATAGTGCACGGTACATCCAAACCGTCATCGAACCCATCGTTCTACCATTCCTAGACCGGCAAGGGAACTTGCTGTTCCAACAGGACAATGCACGTCCGCATGTATCCCGTGCCACCCAACGTGCTCTAGAAGGTGTAAGTCAACTACCCTGGCCAGCAAGATCTCCGGATCTGTCCCCCATTGAGCATGTTTGGGACTGGATGAAGCGTCGTCTCACGCGGTCTGCACGTCCAGCACGAACGCTGGTCCAACTGAGGCGCCAGGTGGAAATGGCATGGCAAGCCGTTCCACAGGACTACATCCAGCATCTCTACGATCGTCTCCATGGGAGAATAGCAGCGTGCATTGCTGCGAAAGGTGGATATACACTGTACTAGTGCCGACATTGTGCATGCTCTGTTGCCTGTGTCTATGTGCCTGTGGTTCTGTCAGTGTGATCATGTGATGTATCGGACCCCAGGAATGTGTCAATAAAGTTTCCCCTTCCTGGGACAATGAATTCACGGTGTTCTTATTTCAATTTCCAGGAGTATATATATATATATATATATATATATATATATATATATATATATATATATATATATATATATAAGAGAATTTAAATAAAAAGAAATAAATCAGTTTATATTTGGAAATTTATTTTAACATTGATCATTGAAATTTCAGCATATTAAACTTGATTCATAACTAAACTGGTACCTTATTTAGGATTGTGAAAATGTGAGATTGTAATCTTACGGAACACATCAAATATGGAGCCAAGATTGGGAGACTGCATACAACACTGCATTCATAAAATAACACACGAAGAACGTTGAAACATATGCAAGAGGAAATTAACCACAACCAACCGATTCAATTTTCACCCAAAGAAGTTACGTTCGTATCGCAATACTGTCCATCATGTAATTACCACACACTGGTATACTAAATTCATACTAACTCTCTGTGAAATCTTCCCGAAAAGAATAGCTGAGGGCTACTTTTTTGATGATTACACCACATGCTTCACGTGGCCAACTTGGTTTACACAAAGAGTGTAACTCCACAATAACTTTGATAATTAAAATAAATTAGATCGAAAAGCAATTTACAAAAGTAAAACCAGGACTGGTTACTATCGTCTTACTATTAACCTGATGGGTCAAACAATTGTATAAGCACGTGGTACTGGTCTCACAAAGTACACCCCACGTGGGTTGAACATAAAGAAAAGTTGCTATATTGAAAAATATTGTCAAGACGAGACGTTATAATCTCACGCACATTCAAATTGAAGATTGATGATGCTAGTTAGAGTTACTGATCAACACGTGGTTCCACTTTACTCACAAAGTAGTGACAGAGCAACTACCGGAATATATTCTGAACTTCACACTCGAATTACACTGCGTTGCAATTTAAGATAACATATATTTTATAGCTAAACCTGAAATAAAGGTGATTAAATTTTCATTTAGGCTGATCTTAAGAAATCCATTGTCCTACGGACTTAGCAGACACGTGCTTACCCGGAGATCTTACCACTTCAGACACTCGCCGCGGACAGACTGACCTGGGCTCCTACCAAGGGTGCTTCCGTATACAAAACGGAAGTGACCAGAGAGGCAGCTTCCTATACCAACATGACAAGGGATGGACAGGACCATACTAAGGATAGAAACCTCTTTGCTTTTAGAAAGCGTAGCTACCTGTTCCGACGTTGGTCCTACTGTTCTCTAGCAGACAGGCTTGTCTGCTACCATCCAGCATGCAACTAGAAATACATTTGCTCATTCATCCTCTCACACAGAAGGGAAGGGGGATGACAGTATCTTATCATATACAGTATATAAAAGAAAGCTGATGTAGGTTCCGTATGAGACTGTGTGACATGAATTACATATAAACTGTGTTTTAAAGTGTAGTAGTGTGACAGATCGTTCTTGTTTATGTGTAAAAGTAACACGTTTCACTGCTCAGTCTCCTCCCAGATAGTCAGAAACACCACAGTAAATTTAGAAGAGGAATTTATGCCGTAAATGACAACAGATTTAAGAAATTAACATGAAAGGAATCCAACAGAGACCTTTCACAGACCGCCCAATACATACTGAGTATTAGTTCATTATTCAGATTCAGCTACCCAGAGAGTGCCGCCAGAGCTGCCGCTAGGACTCGCCGCTGCAGTTGGCAGGCTAGAACCGACTAGCCGGCCGGCTGGAACTTTTCTTTGTCCTGCCGCTCACGACAGCGGTAAGCTGGAAGTGTAAGTTCATTCCAATCACTGGCTATCTCCGCCATGCAACTAAACAGCTGGCAGAGTCGTCCTAAGAAACCAGCTGCATATTTAACACTGTAATTACATTTAAATATTACGATTCCAGCCCCAATCTGGTAACATTTAACAGTGACCGAAGTACTGGAAAATTCTCCTCCTGAAGGCTGAGGCTGTGGGACGTATCTCATGTTAAATATCATACCTATATCCTCCTTATGACTGGACATAATTTTTCATGTAAAATCTTTCATTCCCCTTACGGATATCGATGCAATTTTCCAAGTCAAATCCAAATCTCCCTTACGACCGGACATTGTCAGATTTCTTGCACATGTTGGAACACTGACGGCAGTAACTTTACACCTCAACACATACTTTATAAGCCTGCCAATCACAACGAATCTATCACACATCCTCTACTAAGTATAATACTTTGCCAATAACTCAATGCTGGTAGCATCAAACAACACTGAGCGAAAATCCTCAATCGATGGGCATGCCTCATTTGTTTTTCTTGCGAGTAATATCAATGTGTCTGGGGAAGGGAGACGTAATCGTCTTATAAACGACCAGCTCTTGAAAACATGATCGCCAAACTGTGTTACTGTCACCTGCATAAAAAGCAGTCTTGTTTCTACAGGCACATGTAAGTATCGAGGACGATATGCATGTTAAAAATTATCCATGCATTATAAATCGAGGTATGGTATTGCTCCTGACTTCCACACAAATACTGTGACACTGTATATAGACAATGATTGTGGGGGTGTGTATTAACAGACAAAAGTGCAGTTGCATGTCGCCAGAAGTGTAAGCTCGTAATACAATCACCCTTATCTCCGAATTTAGAAAGTGATTCGGCTAAGGAACGTGTATTAAGCTGGTATTTGCTAATCCCTCATGCTGCTGCTAGATATTTCCCACGCTAGCAAACAGGATTTGTAACATATTCTATCTCGGTATCATGTAGACAGTGTAACGGAGGTCCTGCGATATGTCCATGGGGTTATAGGTGAGGGAAGATGATGGTTGATAAAAAATGATTACATACAGTTGACAGTGTGCTATGTAAGGAGTCCCTTAAAAATGCAACAGTAAATTGATGTTGTAAGAAATGTACAGTATCCTATGAACAATAGACTCGCTTTTCAGTTATGCTTCCTGGTAGAAATGTTGTTTGCGATTTGGAATCAAGTCTCTCCATTCAACCACATACTTGCCTTGGATCCTATCGAAATGTCTTTTGATGATTACAGTCACTGGTGAATCATGTTCGTGGCATCCTCATATTTCAAAACGAGTCACCTTTTTCTAACCTATCTGCCAAGGATCCAATATAGCAAAATTACAGCGTGGTTTCAGACAGTCTTTCTGCATCTTGCAGCTGTTTGTCAGTCTCTGATTGGCCCTCTCTGCAGCTTTGTGTATTTGATCGTTCCAATTTAAGTCGGAATTGCCGGAAGTCAGAGAGCACTGTATCTACTACCTTCTGCATCCCATGGAGAAACACGGTGAGCTGAGTTAAAGCGACAGAACCGTGTTTTCGCTACTTTGTTGAAGTGGGAACATGTTGTCATAGCCTCGTCAACTGGGTTTGATATGTAAGGCCAGTGTCAAACAAAGCCTTCTCCTGCAACACAAGGTAGTAGAAAAAACAGTACGAGAAGTTATGGGGGTGTCTCTTAATTAGGAAGACTTCATGTCATATGGGAAATGGAAGGACAAGGATTTTGCTACTCCATTGTGGTGCATTTCCAAACTGCATACAGGTACTGAAGTCTGAAGGAGATCTGCATCTCTCAGGGTGCATTCACGGCTGTCACCCAAACATTTTCTCCCTCATGTCGACCTGTACCATCCAACACAAAAAAAGTATCAACTATAGAAACTTCACTAACCTCACCTAGTAGAGAACTTGATAAGATATTACCTCAACCCTCTCTTCCGTTGTACTGAAAACAAATACTGTCTGCATGCTGACATCGAGCATATATGGCGAGCCTATTAAATATACAGGTATTGGTCCACTGGAGCAGATAGCCAGTGATCGAAGTCACTTGCACAGACCAGTGTAAAGTTTCATTGCACGTACTATAGGAGGACCATATCCCACAGACTATCAGTCACGTCAGAGGGTTCCTGTGTTGTAATGTCATAAATAGTATGATGCACTGCTTCTCCTCTGTAGCACATACAAGCAGTGTATGGCTACAGCTTTGTACACTACCATACGTTCCGTTTTTCCATTACAGCTTCAAGATCTGTGTCAGGTGCTACACGGATATTAACACATTCCAATACATCGGCTCTCACAGGTAGCTGGATATCGCATAGTGTAAACTACGCTACTCCCACAACACACAAGATGTTTGAAATAAAAGTCAGAGGAGTGTTTCTTATTGACAAAAATGTGGAGGACACAGCGGCATATGGAAACTGGAAGAGTTTACGGCATTGTGAAGCATTTCCAAACAGCTGTTTGAAAGTGATGATCTCCACATTTAATCTCATCTTCCACAATTATGGGATAGCAGATATCTTGGGATTCTGTTTTTCGAAGAGAACCTGAGATCTGATTCCTCAAATTGGTGTTGCATATTGAACTCAGATATATGGTCGATGCTTTGGTGTCCTACGTGTAGTCATCCTGACTTCCAAATCTTTGCACATTGCGCCATTCATTTTTATGTCTTACAGTGCGTAATTACATATATAACCAGGGGTATTCGCCAGGATTTAAACCCATAGAGCATGGATAGTATGCACCATCAGTTGTCAGTCCCACCGGTGGAGGAATACAATGATTTTCATACAGCTAGGATAGCACATAAATATCCTCATCCTTCAACATTTTTTGTCGTATTTTCGTCAGTTTTAAGTATTTTCCATCAATTTTCGTAATTTTGCCAGGTTTTCAATAATTTCAACGCCTTTTACTCAATTACTCTTAACGAGTTGTTATGTCAACAAAACATCTCATCACGTCGATCTCTTGATGCCAACTGTCAACGACATTGCACCATGGTTCACAATTTCTGTATCAATGCCACACCACACCGTCCATCAGACTGCTGCTGTCATATACAGGTGGACATATCACTACCCTTGTTACACGACCTACATCGTATGATACAAATACTGTTTCGTAGTGTAGGAAATAGCCATCAGCATAGAGGAGATTCAGATGCTACGTTCCTTAAACGAAATACTTGAATTCGGTAAGATTTTATTACGATTTACCATCTGCTCCCCCCCCCCACCCCCCACCCCCCGCATTTGTGGATGGAGTCACAAAGTATTCTCGTATTCGTGGAATAAAATCAGAGATTCAGAACTGTAGCACTCATATATCTTTTTCAACACGAGTTACCCCTTTGTTGAAGCTATAGGCTAAGGACCCTAGCAAAACTCTATACGGCCTCTCTCTTGCCTTTCGTAACTCTTCCTCTGTCTTTAACCAACCCTCTCTACACACTGACCCTGATATGATTTGAAACAGACTTGAAGTAGAGGATAGCACACCGCTGCATTCGACGTCTCCTAAAGGAACAGAACGAGCTGAGTTCCATGTAATCAATACGCTTCGATATGTTTCTTTCGCAAAGAATGTGACACCTGTTCTACTTCTTCTTCTGCTTCTCTGTACTGCCCACCAGTCACAACCATGCTGTGTCAGCTAACAAATACCTTACAGAACAGTTGCTGCATGGTTTTTAACAACATTCTGCTGTATGTCTATTGAGATAATAGTGATATATGCAAGTTGACTGCTGTCCTCGATGCTTTCCTGGAAAAGAGAACAATCTGTCTTTAAATTGGCATGGACCTGTATTAAAGGATGATAGAAAGTAGATGGAGTGATCAGTTGAGAGGGTTTGTAGCGAGGTATGATTTAATGGTAGACTGATGATGAGTTCTAGAGAGAAGACGTGTTGCTGCAGGTCATTTATTACTCATTTAACAATTTTTCCGTTGTTCTCTTGTGATGTATCAATTGCGTGGTAAAACTTGCGATCGACTCGTATACAATTGCATTTCCGTGTGTGACCTAGAGCGCTCTCTATCTGAAATCGTTAACACCATATCGCTTCATACCACAGTCAGCAGAGGACTTCCAACACATGTGTTATGAATCATGTACATCGATGAAAACCTATTTCTACAGCCTCCTCTAGATGAACGAAGATGTATGCGAAGTACTCCATTTCTCTGCCACAGCTTGGGCATAAATCGAGTCTTAATTTGATAACTGCAGTGATTCTAAGTTAGTAATGAGAGTTTACGAGATACTGCAATCCCTGTGTATACATCTGCTTGCGAAATGTGTGTGTGGAAGAGAGTGTGTTCCGTTCAGGGGGTCAGTGTAGCATGCCATGTAATTTCACATATCAAACACCTCGACTATGCATTTCCCAGCACATTCTTGGTATGGAATCCAGACACTACGACAGTTCTACAGAATTGACTTAAATGTTTCAAACTCATTCTGTCTGGAGCTCCATTATGCACAACTCAAAAGTCTCTTCTTCTTCTGTTTCTTGTTTTTATCGCCGCAGCACCCTCAAATGCAGCAAGCTATACACCAACAAGGAGTGCTAAACTCCTCTGTATGCAAGCTTCTAGGGAGATTGTGTGTAATTGTACAGATGACGTGAGTAAGACTGGTACAGAAAAGTGTCCTCAGAACGGCAGTCACAGTATCGGAATTAGAAAACCCGTCTATATCACTTTACTTACTTTTGCCAGTAAGTAAAGCAGGAGGGCGGGGTTTGAGTCGTGCTTGAGTAGCTCAGATGTTATAGCACTTACCTTGGGAAAAGCAGAGGCCTCGAGTTCGAGTCTCAGTCAGATACACAGTTTTAATCTGCCAAGAAGTTTCATATCAGCGCACACCCCGCAGCAGAGTGAAAATCTCATTCTGGAAACATTCCCCAGGCTGTGGCTAAGCCATGTCTCCGCAATATCCTTTCTTCCACAAGTGCTAGTTCTGCAAGATTCGCAGGAGAGCTTCTGTTAAGATTGAAAGGTAGGAGACGAGGTACTGGCAGAAGTAAAGCTGTGAGGACGGGGTGTGAGTCGTGCTTGGGTAGCTCAGATGGTAGCGCACTTGCCTGCGAAAGGCGAAGGTCCCAAGCTCGAGTCTCGGCCCCGCACAGACTTTTAATCTGCCAGGAAGCTTCATACTGGAGGGAGTGGTTTAACGATAATACAGAAGTTAAGAACCATGCTGCAGTGTCATTGGCTGATAGCATCACGAGACCGACACAGTGAGGCGTTCTGCTGACATGACAACTCGTTGAGCGTGGTGGGCTGGATCTCAAGTAATTGAGTAAAATGCATTGAAATTATGAAAAACCTGATAAAATTACCCGTGGGATTGACAACTGTTGGTGGATACTATTTGTGTTCTGTGGGTTTAAGTCCTGCAGATTACCCTTCTTCACTACATGTACTTGTACATGGTAAACAATAAAAATAAATGACATAGTGTGAAAAGATTTGAAAGTCAGAGAGTTTTGAGATATGAGAGTGCCATGAATATGATTCACCAGTCGTAATCATTAAAAGACATCTCCATAGGATCCAACCCAAGTATATGGTTGAATGGAGAGACTTGGTTCCAAATCGCAAACAAAATTTCTACCAGGAAGCGGAACACTACAGATATGAAAATCTGGTGTATTGCTCAGAGGATTTTACACACCTCTAACAACTTCAATTTAGCAGTGCATTTTTAAGTGATTCTTCACATCTACTGTATGTGATCATTCTCAATCAATCAGCATCCTCCCTCACTTACAACCCCGTGAATATATTGCAGAACCTCCGTTACGCTGCCTGAATGGTATCGAGAAAGAATGTATTACACATACTGTTTGCTAGCGTGGAAAATATCTAGCAGCGGCATGAAGGAGTTGCAAATATCAGTTTAGTACCAAGTTCGTTAGCCGAAACACTTTCTAAATTTGGTAAGGAGGGTGATTTAATTACGAGCTTACACCTCTGGTGAAATGCACCCGCACTTTGTCTGTTAATACACATCTCCACAATCAACGTCTATATTCAATGCTGCAGTGTTCGTGTGGAAGATCGCTTCATTGGTAAGCAATACCACACCTCGATTTATAAAGCATGTATAGTTTTTCACATGGATGTCGTCAGCGATACTTGTGTGTTCCTATAGAACCGAGAATGCTTTTTATGCAGGTTGACATTAACATAGTCTTGTGATTGTGTTTACAATAGCTGGCCACTTACACTATGTGATCAAAAGTATCCGGACCCAAGGCTGAAAATGTCTTTCAAGTTCGTGGCGCCCTCCGACGGTAATGCTGGAATTGGCACACCCTTAGCCTTGATCACAGCTCCCACTCTCGCAGGCATACGTTCAGTCAGCTGCTGGAAGATTTCTTGGGGAATCGCAGCCCATTCTTTCTTCACAGAGTACTGCACTGTGGAGAGGTATCGTTGTCGGTCGGTGAGTCCTGCCACGAAGTCGGCGTTCCAAAACATCCCAAAAAAATGGCTCTGAGCACTATGCGACTTAACTTATGAGGTCATCAGTCACCTAAAACTTAGAACTAATTAAACCTAACTAACCTAAGGACATCACACACATCCATACCCGAGGCAGGACTCGAACCTGCGACCGTAGCGGTCGCTCGGTTCCCGACTGTAGCGCCTAGAATCGCAAGGCCACAAAACATCCCAGAGATTTTCTATAGGATTCAGGTCAGGACTCTGTGCAGGCCAGTCCATTACAGGGATGTAATTGTAATGTAACCACTCCGCCACAGGCCGTGTATTATGAACAGGTGCTCGATCGTGTTGAAAGATGCAATCGCCATCTCCGAATTGCTCTTCAACAGTGGGAAGGAAGAAGGTGCTTAAAACATCAATGTAGGCCTGTGCTGCCGCGCAAAACGACAAGGGGTGCAAACCAAATCCATGAAAAACACGACCCACACCATAACACTACCGCCTCCGAATTTTACTGTTGGCTTTACACACGCTGGCAGATGACGTTCACTGGGCATTCGCCATACCCACACCCTGCCATCGGACCGCCACATTGCATAACGTGATTCGTCACTCCACACAACGTTTTTCCACTGTTCAATCGTCCAATGTTTACGCTACATTGTTTTACTCTTAAGAGGTCGGGTTTTTGGGCCTTCAGCCTAATGGAAAGAACTGATTTAAGATAAAGCCTTCTGTCTTTTACATTTCTGATTTTGGTTTCAGTCTTAAGTTATTTTCTTTTAGCCGATTTTAAATTAAAGTGGTCTTGCCCTTAAGGCATGATATTGTATGGTGCATTCAGCTAGTAACTAAGTTCCAAAAATTGATGCTGTGGTTTTTTTTATTTTCTTGACTCTTGTAATGTTTAGTCAAATAAATAAAGTTGTATGTTCGAGTGTAACTGACAGCCAATTATTTTGGCCCCTTTCCACAATTTAAACTAACTGTCGTGTCCTGCGGGCTTAGCAGGGCGTCTCACTGGTAGCAGAACGTGGTTCTCTTGTGCTTGCCATTCCAGTTGCTGTCAGTTTCACTCTTGTTCTGTGTTTTGTGTTGTGTGGCACCATACTGTTTTGGCTGTTACATGTTTCAGGTGCTTATCGTAATGGCAGTCAGACATTGTCCGGGCATCGGCCTGCTCCGAAAGGACCGCCTGGCTTCCGAGTAGGCAATAAGGCGCCAGCCGATTGAGCGCAGGGTTCCGGAATTAGTAGCCCGTTTGCGCGCTGCCGTTCTTCATCCGTTTGACGTCACGTCGGCGGTGTTGGGTGAGACACGAGCGGCAATTGAATTATTGTTTGAGGCTGTTAGAGGCCTTGAGGACACTGTCTAAGAGGTTCATGAATAAGGAATTTATTGCTAGCGCACTCGACCAGATGTAACTTCGATGGATTCCTCATGCGCTGCCTGCGATATGTAAGCTACAATAGAATCGCAGACCAGAATCGCAGAGAGAGTGTCGGCAGAAGTAGCAGTAGTAGCTCGCAGTCGGGCGATTGTGCTGGTCGTGGAGTGCGATGGCGGTGCCTGAGCGATGTAGTATAAGGTAAAACCAAAAATTACTATTTATAGCCGTGTGCATATGTAATTTGTAACAACTGATTTTGTACTATTGTTATATAAAACCCCATGTAAATGTTTTTAAATATCTTTTAATAATAATCTTTCTTATAGAGATAACTTTTGACAATCATTCATCTGAATTTAAAGATTTTACTAATTTCTCCTATCCATGGTCATCCCTATTATCGTAAAGAAAAATCAGTTATTTATTTTACACATGACAAATCTAGTGGCCAGCATTGCACTGAGCTGTGCCAAAGAAATTTCTTATAGGAGCAGATTTATACGCGTCATCCTGCGACATAATTGAGGTAAGAATTTTCAGTTTATTCAGAATGACTTTTCAGGGCCATGACGCAGCGTTGCTGATGTCCAGATTTACCAGTTTAGGTTCACAGTCACTTAATTATTGAAAGGTTATATATGAGTCACATTTTTCGTTGGGAGGTTAGTCACATTTTTATTATTCCGAAGTTACGGAAGTAAACTGTTGGGAGGTTACACTTGTTGGTAGCCGGCCAGATCGTATTTTTTTTATGAATTTCTGAGAAGTAGTCATATATCTGCTCTCATTTACCTAACGTTAAATGTAGTTTGCATCTGGAACAACGCATTTACTAATTCGGCACTCCTTCTTTCACAGATCATCGGCAATTTATTGCTCTTTGTTGTTACTGTATTTGTTCCATTCTTGCTTTGTCTTTATTTGATTTTGTGCCCCCTTTTGACTTGAGAAAATGCCACGTAAAACTGCCATGCGTAATGAGTGAAACTGCGATGCGTAATGAGTGAAAAAGCCGACTTGAATAATTTGACTGATAAAACTAGCGACACTCAGTGTCATAATGATAATCCTTCAATTACAGATTATCAGTGCGTGCCGGCCACCAGTAATGATTTTAATCTAAATGATGAGCAATTTCAATTATGTCCACAGTAAATTTAACGACAATTGATGACGCGGCACGCTCCGCTACAGTGAATGCTGCCCAGTTTGACACACCTGATTTGCAAAATTTACACAGTGAACAGATCAATGTTTCTAACAAAGATGAACAATGTACTCCAAAAACTTCAGATTTATTTGATTCCGATGTAGTGACCAACAGTGCACATACAATTAGCAAACCTTTTCATGACTCAGACAATGACCAAATGGTTACACAAAACGTAACAAATGCAGATACACCATCACACAGATACACCATCACACAGCACAGAGAATAGAGTCGCTAATTTTGGCATGGATAAACTTATGGCAGTATTGCTACAACTTAATGAATCGAACAAACAACGTAATGAAAGTTTCAAACAGTCGAATGAGAAACACGACAGGTCGATCAAAAAAATTAATGAGAACTTTAAACAAATTAATGAAAAACTTGACACCTCTATTGAACAGCTTACTGAACAGATTGCAGCCGTTGCTGAGCAATGTAAAGAAACTAAAAAACAATTACTTGAGGAAACTAAGGCCTGTGCCAGGAATAGTAGTGAAGAGATACGCAACATACATGCAGCCATAACAAAATTACTTACGGATGCAATCAGTGCAGTCGCTAAACAATGTCCAGAAAACGCAATACAGTTACGTGACGAGTTTAAATTAATGTCAGCAGAACTTTCACGCACTCTAGATGCGAAATTAGACAAGAAATTTGAACAACAGAACAGCCAAATTGACGAACGTTTTAATCACCATCTACAACACAGTGAAATGCGTTACCGTAAATTCATACAGGAACAGAACAAAGAAAAGAAACAAGACAATTAAACAATTACTACACAGACAGGAAGACAAGCGTAAGTTGTTTACGAAAGCAAAAACATACGTAGACGAAATCAGTACCATCAAACAGTTGAACACTGAATTGCATGGTGAAATCTCCGATCTAAAAACAAAAACAGGCACTGATATTCAGACTTTGGAAAGTAAATACATAACGTTAGCGACAGCCCCGGACGGTGCACAAGTCCCGCCCAATCACCCCCCCCCCCCCTCCACACCAATCCATATCCTAAGCTCCGCCCATGATCTGCCGCATGTTCCAACATCAAAGTTGTTCGTATCACAGATATGCCAGTCATAACAAGGGAGAAAATCAGTAGTTAGTACGAAATACAGTTTTTCCAGTACCATTGTGAAAAGAATTAGAAATATGTTCATTGAATAAGCGAGTTGAAAAATCATCTATAAGAAAGAAAAATAAAAATGGTATACACACTGTCTTTTTTATTTCATGAGCTTTCATCTGCACTATATCAAAAAATCTGATATTTGTTAACTGCAGTGAGCGCAAATTTCCGTCACATCGCATAGTGTAAGAAATTCTGTTGGGAAATATTAATTGGTAATATCGCCAAGGATGCTGTCTATTATCTTGACTGTCTAAAGTCAATGTTGTGCATAAACAAGGCAAAGTCGATGTCTTGGTTTGTTTCTGATTACCTCATTAAGACTAAAGAATATAAGAGTGGGATAATGTAGAAATGTGTAATGCAAGCAGTCAGATATTTATACAGTGACATTCTTCATTAATATTTGCCTGTGTAATGGGTGAATTTTTACTTGTGAACTCTTATGACTGCTTGCACGAGATTACTTTGAGTTCTTCTTCAGTGTTTGAGAGCTTTAGAGCTGCCTATTGTTAAACATATGTACATAATTTCGTCAGTGTCGTTCCAACACATGGTACTTTAATGTCTGTTAGGTATCAGTTTTGACAGCAGTTGGCCACAACAGTCAAGATTAGGTACCTTGTGTATGATAACTTTATTGAGAGAGCATATCTGTTTCATTTTGTCAGTATTACACATACTGCTAAGAAGTACTAACAGCACAACACTGCTAGTATGAACAACCGCGGTGAAACAAAAAACGACGAACAAAAACACGACAACGACGACGACTACCAAAGATCATATTGATGCGCTCTTGGTTGGTGTGGCAGGGGGTAGGTGTGGAGGGGGGTAAATGGGCGGGGCTTGTGCAAATGTCCAGGGCTGTCGTTAACGTTTCCTAAAATAAATACACAGTAGATTTTCAGACAGTGACCAGCAGACTTGAACAATTGGAATTAATACAGGATCTCGATGCCATTAAAGTAGATGTTAAGAAATTAAACAAAACCACACGTAAAATGCAAAAACAAGTTAATGCTTGTGACACTAAAAATGACGATCAGGTAAAAGCACTGACTGAAAAATTTGATAAATTGGCCAGTCGTATTGACGTTATCGAAAATAACAATGACACCAAATCAGACGATACGTCACCAGTTTTGTTCAGTCAAACACCCAAATTCCAAAACATACAGCAGACAATCAATGAGATAGGTACGTCCAATAATACATTACGTAGAAAACTGTTGTCTTTGCAGCAAGAAGTGACAGAAATGAAAAATGTTTCAGCCTCTAACACGTCACAGCATATGCTACATTCTGAACATTTGTCACACTCACACAGCCAGTATAACTTAGGTAATTTACAGAGAGTACATGACTTAGATTCCGAACAGACACAGATAAATAGATTCTCATACAATCCTGAACCTGCTCAGCCATTCAGAAACGATAATTCTGATTACAAGCACTTTCTATCCGTTAGGATATTTAAAGTATTTAAAAATGACAGAAAACAAATAGACCCTTTGGACTGGAGACAACAATTTGCTTTTGCATTTCCACTGGCTTGGCCTGTAACACAAAAACTAAAATTTATTTGCAGCTTTTGACTCAGGGGTTCATTACACTTCGAAGAATATATGCCGTAGCATGCACAGGGCCCCGAGCCGTAGTAATGCTATTTCTTCTTTAGTTTTCTGCACTGCTGCCTACTCTTTTACTAGTATTTATGTCTATCAAAACAACTCTTCAACTATTGATCTATCTAGCAATAGGAATATGTAAAGAAAAGCTGATATGGCAAGTTTTATCTGAAAGTGACAGTTTTCATTATACGCTCCAGGAATGACAACCACCAGAACTTTAATAACAGACAAAATTTTAATTTTCAGTATCGTCAAAATTATCAGCAACAGCAAACACATTTTGGAAACAATAGAGGCTTTTCCACGCAATAGCAACAAACTCAGCCGGTTGGCATACCTAACCAACAATGTGATTTACAAGGTCAACCAAGCTTTAATATTTCGCCGCCTACACGTATAGCGTCGCCTCCGCCACGTAGTAATGCACAGCAACAAGGAAATCACTACGTACAGCCACATAGTAATGCACAGCAACAAGGAAATAACTACGTACAAAAGACACATCATTTCAACTCCTATCGCAACGCCCCGTATAGTAACGACTATCATGACAGAGGTAAAAATAATGAGCACAGTTTTCAGCGCACGTTTAATAACAGTAGGTCTTATCAGTAGCAGAATCACCCACAACAGATTATCATGAATGAACCAGACAGTCGATATCATCCCCAAACTAATACGTCAGGACGAAATAACAGAACAGTACAAATAGTCGAAATGCCACAGCATCCTCCTGCAAATAACAGCAAATCAGAAAGAATTTGACTAGATACAGTACAGGTTGCATCTTCCAACAACGTAAGCAATACTTTTGATACACAGAAACTTGTTCACGAAAATATTATTACTTTGACGGCATCCGAGACACACTTTTACATGAAAAACCAGTTACACAAAACTATTTCCCACCCTGTTATTGAAGTAAGGATTGGACCATACACATTTTCAGCAGTAATCGATTCTGGATCACCTATGTCAGTCATAAATGAAGAAACTTTCAACGAATGTTACAAAGAGAAGACCTATCCTACGTTACCATTAGGCAAAACTAAAGTAAAAGGAGCAGTATCTGGTAAAGGAGTAGATGTGAAATTACAGACACACTTATCATTTTGTATTGTAGGTCATATGTTCCACTCAAATTTTTGGATTGTTCCCTTATTGACAACAGACGTAATTTTAGGTACGGTTTGTTTGGTACAACACTACGCAATTATTGACTTTCAAAATTCCTATTTGATGTTAAAGGATGAAAAGGTACAACTGGCATTAGAGTTTCAGCACGCTTTATCTGCAGAAGAACAGGCAATTAATCGAACAGAGGTCATTTTTACATCGTGTATACTGTCATTCCACATTGTTCACAGATACGCATGTACACAGTACCCCACACGAAGCCGATTATGATGTTATGCGTATGATTTCTGAGAAAGTAAAACAGGTGAGTGCAAAGATAGATGAACGTACAGAGCTAAGCAAAATTCTTTTACAGGAAGCTCCAGGTTTTGACAACACCCCTGGTACTATGTCCGGTTTTATGTATGAATTTCAAGTTAAACAGCTCGACACATTTAGACCCAAACATTATCCCATTCCATATGTCGACAGAGAACAAGACAAGAAAGAATTGCAAGCTATGCTTGACCAAGGTATTACTGAACCGGCAGTTAGTTCGTACATAAACCCGTTCCATATTGTTAAGAAAAAGGGTGGCTCACTTCGCCTCGTACTTGATTCGCGTCATGTCAACGACATTATTATTATTGAAACAGATCGCCCACAGATACTAAAAGAACTTCTACAGAAATTTCATGGAACTGCTATTTATTCCACCTTAGATTTAAAACCGAGATTTAGGCAAATTCAGCGCCATCCGAACTGCAAAAAGTACGCAGCATTTCTCTGTTTTGGTGATTGTTATCAATGGTCTGAACATAATTTGGTTCTTGAACAACTGTTGTAGACTTTTCGTGCACGAGGACCCACAGTTAATCTTTGCTAATCGCACTTTGGCAAAACTTCCATAAAAATTTCTAGGACATGTAATTTCAGCAGAAGGCATTGCGCCTGACCCGGAAAAACTTCAAGCTTTACGTGACATTACTGTTCCAACGACCAAGACACAACTACGCAGCTTTCTGGGATTAATTATTTTTTTCCGAAAATTTATTCATTACTCTGCTTTAGACACCTCTAGATTATGCCGGTTGATGGGTAAAAACGCTACTTGGTTCTGGAATAACCAAGCACAGTCTGAGTTTGTTAATTTGAAACATGCCTTATTGAACGCACCACTTTTATCACACCCAGATCCTATCAGAAATTTTTCCATTGCCACCGACAGTTCTAACACCGCTCTAGGCGTGCACATTTTTCAGGAAATTGAAGAAGACGGTGCTACAGTAATTAAAAACATCGCCTTTGCAGGTCTCATTCTGTCACCTGCTGAACGCAATTGTTCTCTTACAGAACTTGAAACATTATGTGTTGTATGGGCATTTACCAGATTTAGGCATTTTCTTTATGGAAGACATACTACTGTTTATACATATCATAGAGCTACACAGTTTTACTTTCCGCTAAATTTACACATGACATATTAAGCAGATGGAAGCTTTATTTACAGGAATTTAATTTTACAATTGTTCACATTCCCGGTACACAAAATATTGTAGCAGACGCACTATCCTGTTCTCTCTGCAACAATCAGCAAGACATCGCAACCGAGCTCTGCCAAGCAAATTTTAGCCTCATGTATATTCAACAAGTTGCATTTGAAAATTTCATTTCGTCGTCATTACGAGACATATCACAAGAGCAGAGCAAAGACAACGTGTGGAAAGAAATTAAATACATTTGGCAAGATAGGAATAACGTTACCATTAGAAACAATTACACTGTGCACAGTGTTGTATCTCTGGGGGATGCGTACCCCTAAACGTTTTCGTCGACAAAGTAATTTTTTACGATGTTGTTTGGTCCTCCACTAATGTTGTTCCAGCCCATGGACTATGTACGCTATTGGTTCATGAAAGGCAGACATCTTGCTACTGATGGCAAGAGTAAAGTAAGAAAAGGTTCAAATGGCTCTCAGCACTATGGGACTTAACTTCTGAGGTCATCAGTCCCCTAGAACTTATAACTACTTAAACCTAACTAATCTAAGGACATCACACACAGCCATGCCCGAGGCAGGATTCGAACCTGCGACCGTAGTGGTCGCACGGTTCCAGATTGTAGCGCCTAAAACCGCTCGGGCACCCCAGCCGGCCAATAAAGTAAGAAGGCGTGAAGACTACAGCAGTCATGAACTAAAGTCAGTTTGGAAACTGTTGTAATGCTATTAATGTAAGTTACACTGTAGTTTTATAGTTAAATAAATTTTCAGCTGTATTAAAAACTAGGGCAGTTGAAGCACAGAATATCACCCATCATCTACGCCATTTTGGGAACCAAATAAGGTTACAAAAGATTTTTGTAGTGTAGTTTCTATTGTTGTTGATGATATGTGTGGATGGTTTTTGTTGTATTGTGTCTTTTAGTGGTGTTTTAAAGGTTAAAATATGTGTTCGGTAATATTTCCTTGTATTGTTTTGTATGTCGGAGGGTTGATTGGACTCACCTGTTTCATTTGAGGTGTATTAGAGGTCAATTGAAGTGTACAATGCCATTTAATTTTATTGTTCCGGGGTTGATGGGAATTATATTCTTCAATTGAGGTGATATAACCTGAAGTGGTCGATATCACATTCTCTTGTATGTTTGGGTGTTTCTCATTATCACCTGTTTCATCTGAGCTGTAAAGTCAACTTAAGAGTCCGATACCATTTCTTTTGTAGTTTCTTAATGACGTCATGGCTAAATGCAGACAGATGGTATCGCATGCTTGAGTTATAAGTAATTTTCGCTGCATTATATCCAATGTCGGAGTACCCTCAAACATTTTTTTTAGAAAAAAAGCACTGACTGTACACAACAACATTCTGTTTTTCCCCTTTCACCCTGACAGCAACAACTGGTTATTATGCATTCCTGACGAGCTATTTAATAAATTAATTTGGTATATTCATTTGAGTTACGCACATTATGGAGCCAGAAAATGTTTTCTTATACTGAGACAGAACATTTATTTTTCCAACGTGGAGAAACGTATTAGACGAGTTTTAGCGTCATGCAAAATCTGCCAGAAAGCTAAATCAGACAAGACTTCACATATTCCTCCGTTACATCCCATTACATTCATTAAATTGAGACATACGACAGCTGTAGATATTTTTGGACCGATTCCCAGATCTAATAAAGGTTTTTGCTACATCTATGTCGCTGTTGAACTCACTTCGAAATTTAAAAATGGCTCTGAGCACTATGGGACTTAACTTCTGAGGTCATCAGTCCCCTAGAACTTAGACCTACTTACACCTAACTAACCTAAGGACATCACACACATCCATGCCCGAGGAAGGATTCGAACCTGCGACCGTAGCGGTCGCGCGGTTCCAGACTGTAGCGCCTAGAACCGATCGGCCACCTCGGCCGGGTACTTCGAAATTTGTCACCTTCACTCCGTTATGCAAAGCTACTGCTAAATCTATTTCGAATGCATTTGTGAAACATTTTCTATTTCATGTAGGGCATGTATTGAAAGTAATTTCCGACAATGGACCACAATTTCGATCTGCGATATGGACAATGTTAGGAGCTAGAAACATTTCTCAGATCTATATATCCAGGTATCACGCTTCTTTGAACCCTTCTGAACAATTGGTGAAAGAAATTGGTAAACTATGTAGAATATACTGCCATAAAAGACATATTGATTGTGACTCTCATTCCAGGATGTAATTAACTCCATACCAAATGAATCTACTATGCTATCATCTCTGACTGTTATATTGAAAAATGTTGAACCACTAACAAAATTAAAGAATTAGTATCTTTTCCTACATCTCGTCGACTACACCACCATGAAATAATTGACATTGCGCTCAACAACATCAAACGTGGTGCAGAACGCCGCAGAAGATAGGAAAAACAGGTTTCTACACGCCGTGAATTTCACGTAGGACAGAAGATATTAGTACACACACGCTATTTATCCAACAGAGGAAAGAGTAGACGCAGTAAATTTGAGCTGCTATACGTTGGTCCATATAGAATTTGCAGCATTCCTCACCCCATTGTAGTACATGTCGAAACTTTGAGAACCAGAAAAACAAAGGGCAATCACCATATTTCCAATGTTAAACCCTTTATTGAAAAAACATACTTTAGGACTTGTCACACTGTAAAGCCATTTCCAGACATTTATATGACCACTTATTAATGATGATTATATTTTCTTCTTGGCAAGGTAAGGTTAGCAGGGCGCTTTTCTTGTCGTTATACCTCAGACTGTGCACATTTCTTCAGATAAACTTACATATTATGTGACCACTTATGCACTTATATCTCTGTGACTACTTACGGCAAGTGCCCGGCAAGGTAAGGTTAGAAGGTCGCTGTTCTTATCAATATGTATCAGACTGTGCACATTTTCCATTTTCTTATGTATATATGATGGTTTTCCTATCTAATGTACAATTTTCTCTGTATGCACTATGAAATCTTTAATATGTAACAAATACCAGTTGACTCTGACATTTTGCCTTATGATATTCCAATATCTTGACTATTCTACTTTTTTTGCTACTACATTATGGTATTGTGTGTTCATTTTTGCACTTGAAAATTGTCTAGAAACAAGTTTTCATTTAATGGGTATATGATTTAAATGCAAGATATTAATCCATATTCATCATTTTCAGAAAGCAATACCGTGTAAAAGAAATAAATCAAGCAACTGCGGAGGTTTACTACGAAATGGAAATTTTACCTTCAGAATGAAAGAAAGAAGATGCAATACTTTGTGATGAAAAGCAAATGGATTGGAATTAACAAGCATTAACAAGAATATACTATACACACTGTATGATAGCAGTCTTGACTAATTATTTTTCTTTCAGAATACAAGGCGATTGTGGCAGGCTGTGAGACAAAACTACACATTAATTTTAGTGATGAAATTTGCTAGAAGTAAGAAACTCTATAATATATGAAATAATGAATGATAATGAATAGTTGTATGAAGAAAATGACAATATGAACAATGAATAATGAAGTGTCAATTTTTTGCAGATGATAATAAATGATGATGAATAGTTATATGAAGAATATGGTAACATGAATAATGAAGTTTTTTCTTTGCAGATGATGATAAAGATGAAGTTTATATATTTTCTATTAGTTAAGAGATGCTATGTAGTCATTTTAGTATTTGTTGCAGGACTTTTTGACAGTATGTCATATGTCACATAGTATAACGACTGAATGTTTTGGGAAAGACAGCTAGAGTACATACGTATTAAGTAC